>NC_069507.1:151868766-152192516 GCF_027579735.1 Bombina bombina
GTTCCAGTCTGCATCAATAGCACCGTTTGGGTGCGCCTCACTTGTGAGTATATACTATTCTGTTGGTTCTGTGTGTGTTGGTGCCCTGACGCTACTAGGCCATGTTTGGCGCCTCTGTTCCTTTTCCTTTTTTCAGATCACGATACATCAGGATGACCGTCCTATGACAGAGAGCTGCCTCATATTGTTATCATAGGACTATTGCTGTGGCCATTACTGTGACTTTCGTGTATGCTTACATCTAGACATCTGTGTTTGTCTATTTGGGTGATTTAATTATATTTTACTTTATTTTATCTGTATTAGTATCACCACCTATTGTTGTTTTTCTGTGCTGTTTATTAATTAGGTATAGATAGCGCCCCCTATGAGTGTGGTGTATAATTTGTATGCACCACTCTCTTATATTTTTGTAAGTTTTAATAACAGGATATTTTTGACGCCGTTACTTTCAGAGATCACAATACTAATCAATAACGCAGTTTCTACTACTAGTAACAATTAATGAATACATGTACACTCAGCTCTTGAGTGCTATAGATGTACTCTTTCAGTAGTTCTTTCTATTGCCACTACTAACCAGTAAAGTTTCAAAACAGTACATAGCACCATTGACTCAGACCTCCTAACCAATTGCGATTACAAACGCATATTTATGGTTATATATTGAGATATTTAGAGCTTCTTTTATTTACATACAGTAGTGCCATTGATTGCTTTATTTTCTCTCTCAAATTGTTTACAGGTATCTGCACAATATAACTTAGCATGCAAATGGAATATATCTATATGAAAATTTAAAAAGCTTTTACCGTTTTTTAGACGTACAGAGATTCACAAGCAGAGATGTTCAGTAAAGCTTGACTGACAGGCAGGAGAGTTCAGTGCATCCAGGCAGTTTGTTTAAGATGCATGCAATCAGCTGATCACTATCCGTGTGAGAATGCAGGTCAGGAGGAAATAGCTTTAATGATGTTTAGCAAAAGTCACAGCAAAAAAGAACAAATAAGAAATTAGCAGTATTAAACTATTACAGGAATTGATTTAGCACAATAAAAAATACAGGGCTTAGTATTGAAAGCCCACAGGACAAGGAATACCAAGCAAAGAGGAAAGGAAGGGGAGGGAATTTATACAGCTAGATTACAAGTTTGTGCATTCATCTTTTAACACTGAAAATATGGTCACTTCCGCGTTAAAACAGCACTGCAGCCATTAAAAGTCTTGTTGGTATAGGTGTACTGCAAGCCTTTTAGTCTGTAAACCAATGTCAGTACTGCACTCGTAAAAATTACGTTTTTTCATGGGATTCCCATAGCGCTGGTATTACGAGTTTTGCGGTCAGGCTAAAAAGCAAGCGTTACAGTCTAAAACTACAAGATCTGTACCGCCATCTAAAGTCAGTAGTTATGAGTTTTACGATACAAAGCTGTAACATAAAACTCATAACTAAACTGCTACAAAGTGCACTAACACCCATAAACTACCTATTAACCCCTAAACCAAGGCCCTCCCTCATCGCAAATACTGTAATAAATGTATTAACCCCTAATCTGAAGTTCCCGACATCACCACCACTAAGAAAATGTATTAATCCCTATTTCGCAGCTTCCCGACATCGTCACCACTATACTAAAGTTATTAACCCCTAAACCACCACCCTCCACATTGCAAAAACTATTTGAATATTATTAACCCCTAATCTGCTGTCCGCCCACATCGCCCCCACTATGCTAAAGTTATTAAACCGTATACCACCGCTACTATAATAAACCTATTTACCCCTAAACCAAAAGCCCCCCAGAATGAAATATAATAAATTAAACTATTAACCCCTAAAACAAAAGCCCCCCCACATCGCAATAAACTAATTTAAACGAGTACCCTCTAAACCTAATGCCCCCCTAACTTTATATTAAAATACAATGTCCCTATCTTAAATTAAATTAAAACTTACAACTTTATTTCTTCAACGAATGTTTAAAACAAAAACACAAGCCAGGTAGCAAATAGGATTAACAGATCCTACGCGTTTCGGCAGATGCCGTACTCATAGATCTGTAAAACATTGTACAATGTTGGTTTAAAAAACACCTCCTGTGCAACTTTTGGTGATGGTGTTAATTGAAGCAACTCCCACCAGTTAACTCTTTATTCCTTGAAAAGAATTAAAGTGTGTTGGGGGGTATTGTAAAAACATAAGAATGCAAGATATGGATGTTATATAAATTCAAAGAAAATGCAGAAAAGCAGAAGGGCACCTCCTAGTGTAATATAGTACAGACTATATAGATATTAAAATCGTGCAACTAGTTTCTCAGCTGACACGCTGTTTCATCAGGTAATAGCTGCCTGATGAAACAGCGTGCCAGTAGTGATGTCACAAATAGTTCGCCGGCGAATAGTTCCTGGCGAACATAGCTTGTTCGCGTTCGCCGCGGCGGGCGAACATATGCGATGTTCGGTCCGCCCCCTATTCATCATCATTGAGTAAACTTTGACCCTGTACCTCACAGTCAGCAGACACATTCCAGCCAATCAGCAGCAGACCCTCCTTCCCAGACCCTCCCACCTCCTGGACAGCATCCATTTTAGATTCATTCGGAAGCTGTATTTATAGTGAGAGGAGGGACAGTGTAGCTGCTGCTGATTTAATAGGGAAATCAATAGCTAGGCTAGTGTATTCAGTGTCCACTACAGTCCTGAAGGACTCATCTGATCTCTGCTGTAAGGACAGCACCCCAAAAGCCCTTTTTAGGGCTAGAAAATCAGTCTGCTTTTTTCTTTTTTTTTTCCTGTGTAATCTAATTGCAGTTGCCTGCCTGCCAGCGTGTGTGTCGGGCTCACAGCATATACTGTGCCCACTTGCCTAGTGCCACCACTCATATCTGGTGTAACAGTAGTGTACATTTAAAAAAAAAAAAAAACAACACTTTTTTGACTGTGAAATAATAGCAGACAGCTGCCAGTACCCAAGATGGTTGCCAATAAAGCAGATGGGGAGGGTTAGAGAGCTGTTTTGATGGGGATCAGGGAGGTTGGGGGCTAAGGGGGATGCTACACCACAGCATATGTAAATATGCTAAAAAATAAAATAAAATTAAAAACCTTTTATTTTAGAACTGGCAGACTTCTGCCAGTACTAAGATGGCGGGGACAATTGTGGGGTGGGGGAGGGAAGGGAGCTGTTTGGGAGGGATCAGGGGGTCTGATGTGTCAGGTGGGAAGCTGATCTCTACACTAAAGCTAAAATTAACCCTGCAAGCTCCCTACAAACTACCTAATTAACCCCTTCACTGCTAGCCATAATACACGTGTGATGCGCAGCAGCTTTTAGCGGCCTTCTAATTACCAGAAAGCAATGCCAAAGTCATATATGTCAAAGGGGATCCCAGAGAAGCATTTACAACCATTTGTGCCATAATTGCACAAGCTGTTGCACAAGCTGTTTCAGTGAGAAACCTAAAATTGTGAAAAAATTTAAGTTTTTTTTTAAATTTGATCGCATTTGGCGGTGAAATGGTGGCATTAAATATACCAAAATGGGCCTAGATCAATACTTTTGGTTGTCTACTACACTACACTTAAGCTAAAATTAACTCTACAAGCTCCCTACATGCTCCCTAATTAACCCCTTCACTGCTGGGCATAAAACACGTGTGGTGCACAGTGGCATTTAGCAGCCTTCTAATTACCAAAAAGCAATGCCAAAGCCGTATATGGCCTCGCTTCCATTGAGTCGTAATTCAGTTTGCGTGCACTCGCAAACCGTTAAATATGCTGTCGAAAGCAATAGCGTTTAACGACTATTTCCAATGGCGCGTTATACCTCAATATCGGCTGCCGGACTTCGGCTGCCGAAAAGATTTTCGCGTCCCATAGAAAGTAACAGAAGCCATTAATCGATAAATTATACCAGGTTTCCATTGAAAGCGCTAACCGTTAATACACTGTCGGAGGCTGTCGATACATTGAGACATATTACCCCCAGCTCAACTAGGTGTAAAGGAGGAAAAAGAGCTTTTTTGAGGCCTGTTTCTCATTGAAATTGCAAATCCCAAAGAAATTATGAGTGTTTCAATGTACAAATAACATTATATATGCTACATTTATTGGTCCTATGTATAGGAATATTTGCACCCATGTTGTCATAGAAATATCAATATGTATGTACATATAAAAATATATGCAAGCACCACAATTATGGAGCGACCTCCCGCACACTTTCAAACCTTCCCCATGCCTAATATTCTTTAAGAGATCCCTCTCTACATATCTCAAAACAGAATGCACCTGTCATTGTTGATTATATATTTCCTACCTGTTCTATGTTAAATTTTTGGGCATATGTATTATTATTTTTTTTTATTTTATTGTACCCATTGTATCAATGCAATGTTTTGTGTACCCAGGACATACTTGAAAACTATAGAAATCTCAATGTATCTTTCCTGGTAAAATATTATAAAAATAAATAAAATATCTACCTATTCAAAATGAAACCTTTGCCCAGGGATGCTATATATAATCTCAATACATATAGAAAAATAATTCAAAGGAAATAAGTTGTTTATAATGAAGATGAGTTTTATTATTACAGATTTACCCTCATTCAAATGTAATTTTCAATGTGAAAATCATATTTATTCAATACAAAACGATAACACATTAAAGTTATAATGTGTCATAGTACTAATATTTATAAAATATATGTAATGTCATGCAGTGACGTGCGGTGAGGTCAGAGACTGGTGAGGCACTAGATATGATACGACGGAGAAACACATATACAGCGGGCCGCAAGTACCCCCAACAGGGCAGGTTTTATTTATAGTTGAACCAGTGCACGGGTGAAATAATCAGCTGATGGGTGAGAGCAAGTTAGTAGCCATGATGTTACTGATCAGCTGATTACTTCAGCTGTGCACTGAATCAGCTATAATGAAAACCTGGCCTGTTGGGGGTACTTAAAGACCATGGTTGAGAAACACTGCACTAAAGCACCAGCTCATCTAAAATGTGTTGATTACCTGGAGAATACATCACACATACTCACTGACACACACACTCTGCTCAATACCCACTCACACAATTATGTGGCACAGTGCCAGTTACTAAGCAATTAGAATGATACACAATCTCTACTCACTACAGTGTTGTAAAAATAGAAATAATTTACCATACAAATTTTACGCAAAGAACAAGTTATCAATACTGCCAACACAGCTGCTGCAATATGGTGCTCAAGAAACGCACGTGCACATCCCACTTAGGTATGCTCTTCAACAAAGGATACCAAAAGAATGAAGTATCCTTTGGTATAATATACCAAAGTTTAATAATAAAATTAAAATAGAAAGTTTGGGGGTTTCTTGTGTGCAATTTGTATATGAATGATGGAAGTTTAATTATGACGTTCATGTTCCTTTCAAAAACTAATTTGATTTGCTGACATGGGGCCAGTAACAGTTAAGACAAAGCTAATTTTCAAAATATAAATAACTGGAAAAGTCTATTAAAATAGCATGCTCTACCTCAATCATGAAAGTTTAATTTTGAATGTCCTGTCCCTTTAACTATGTGTTTTTTAAATGACTCAGATGAGAATTCATCATCTCCTTTAATTAATATAAACTTGTATAAAAGCAGGACATATTAAAAACACAATGCAAAAGCTTTCAATTGATTTGTGAATTACAAGTTAACAGCAGTCTTTAAATAAATGGAGACAGATAAAAATTAAAAGAGACACTGCATCCTCTAACTGAACAGACATAAAAAATTGTACCTAATTAAAGCAAATAACCATCAAAAAAGGGAGGCTTAAAAACAATGGTGAGTGCACACTACCAATATCTATCTGAGCAAAGGATTAAGTTGACTCAAACTGCAGTAACAAATAACACAGTTGCTGCTGCAGGTTACTGTCATACAGAACACACATAAAATCACATAAACAAATAAATGCCTATCTCATTATTCTCTCTAGCTACCAAAGGGTTAATTAATATTTTTTTCCTATGGAAGCTCTTTACACATCGTAAAACTAAACAAAAAGTAGCATTACTGGATTAACTGTACAGTGTACAGCGTACACATATCCCTCAGGGCTCAGACAAACTGTTGTCAGCAGGAGGGAAATTTATCAAGGGTCTCATAAATCTTGTCCTGTGATGTAAAAAATATCTCACACAGTATGAACCTTGATATCCATATAATGGTGGCTGAGTTACTCATATCATTTTATTAAGCAATCTGTGAATCTGCTAATGCTAACAGCTTTTATTAGAGACCATATGTAAGAAAATCTCACATGATGTGAGATATTCTAACATTTTAATTATGGTCTCTAATAATAGCTGTTAGCATTAGCAGATTCACAGATTGCTTAATAAAATGATATGAGTAACTCAGCCACCATTATATGGATATCAAGGGTTTATGCTGTGATGTGGTATATTCTCACATCACAGCATGAACATTTGATATCCATATAATGGTGGCTGAGTTACTCATATCATTTTATTAAGCAATCTGTGAATCTGCTAATGCTAACAGCTTTTATTAGAGACCATATGTAAGAAAATCTCACATGATGTGAGATATTCTAACATTTTAATTATGGTCTCTAATAATAGCTGTTAGCATTAGCAGATTCACAGATTGCTTAATAAAATTATATGAGTAACTCAGCCACCATTATATGGATATCAAGGGTTTATGCTGTGATGTGGTATATTCTCACATCACAGCATGAACCTTTGATATCCATATAATGGTGGCTGCTATGTTTTACTTATATCATTTTTTATTAAACAATTAAATCTTCTTGCTAATGCTAACACTTACACTAACAGATACAGGCTCACCTCTAACTACTAAGAGAGTGCTTAAAAGGGAGGCAGATAGCATACTTTGCTCAAATTGTTGGTATTACTTTATTATTGTAATGGGCAGTTGGTCACTGGCCTGGGTGTGGGCAGCTGAGATCCGGACTAGACCACTAAACACCACATATATTTATAATGTGAAAACTCGCAATGCAAGACACTGTGTCCAACCTCAAGTTCAACTTCTTTACTGCTAAGTCGTTGGCAGTTTTTGTTGTTGTTATATTTGCTTGCACAGCACCTTTAGTATTCACATTTAGAGTAGAAAATAATTTGTACCACTTATTATGTACCTATTTTACTTTAATTCCACAAAATTAAATTTTAATATATATATATATATATATATATATATATATATATATATATATATATATATATATATATATATATATATATATAATCTGTTTTATTGGACTTAAAAAAATACCTTCAAGAAAGTTGTTATTGCTATTTTATATTAGTAATATTAAAACTTTTGCATTTTGCCTCCATAAAATTATAAATAATTTTAAATCAATATTAATTTAAACACTAAGAATGCTTCATTCATAAACTTAATAAACTTAATTCATAAGTGAGTGTATTTGTGTGAGAGAGAATGTGTAGGAGTGTGTGTTAGTGTGTAAGAGAGAGTGTTTGTGAGAGCATTAGTGTCTTTGTGTGTGTCTTTTTGTGTGTGTAAGAGAGAAAGAGTGTGTGTGTGAGAGTATGTGTGTGAGTGTGTGATAGTGTGTGAGTCTGTGTGTGAGAGTGAGTGTATTTGTGTGTGAGAGAGAATGTGTGGGAGTGTGTGTTAGTGTGTAAGAGAGAGTGTTTGTGAGAGCTTCGGCACACAGCAACACAATCATAATGCTTTATTGCTGTGATATTATAGGTTAGGCCATAGCTCTGAATCACAATTGTGAATGCCTAATTTACTGCTAATTTATCTCCTCGGGCTGTCGCTAACTATATTTTCTGTGCTACTGTGCTGTGGTTGACATATTTGTATTTAATATGGCACAGTGACAGAATTAAAAAAAGTTCATTTGTTATAAATTTTCCATCTTGACTTGAAGTGATGGAAACGATTCCTAGACCCAGAGTCACAAAATAGAGCATAGCCATGCATGCTATACTAGCAGTGGTGTCACTAGGGTTGGTGTCACCCGGTGCGGTAACTCATGGTGTCACCCCCCCAGTAATGTTTTTGGTGACTCTCAACACATTTTTGGATAGAAAAGGTGTTTAAACCATCACCATACCAGATACCGTCACAATTTGACACAACTTTCTATTTTATTTATATTAATACATTTGCTTAACTCTCTTGGTGTCCTTTGTTTAAAGAGCAGCAATGCACCGACTGGAAGCTAGCTGAACACATAGGTGAGCCAATGACAAGAGGCATATATCTGCAACCACCAATCAACAGCTAGTTTCTAGTAGTGAACTGCTGCTCCTAAGCCTATCTAGGTAAGATTTTCAACAAAGAATATGAAACAATTAAGCAAAGTAGATAAAGTAAATGAGAATGTTGTTTAAAATTGAATGGTCAATCTGAATAATAATAGTTCTTAACTATCCCTTTAACACTAGTTATATTTATATTATTATGTATGTATGTTTGTCATAATACACATTACATTAGGACCCTGGGTAACTCTACTAAACTGATAAATAGATAGAAAGATATAAATATATTTATTATTATTTAATATATATAGTATATTATGGGGCAGAATACCTGTGTGCATTATGAGAAAACATTTGCATACTTTCTACATAATATGTATGTACAATTTTTTTCACACATATTCTATATCATATGAACAATACCACACACATTCTAGGTCATATGTATTATTAATCACACATTCCATGTCACACATATTACACACTCATTCTTTGTCTCACACACACACACAGTTATACACAACCACACACATATAAACATTGCACTTTTTTGTTAGCATATTCACAGATTTATGAGAACTAAGCTTGGGCATTTACAATAATGTTTTAATTGAGTATATCTAGCAGCAAACAAAAAAATCACAAAACAGCCCTATGAAACACTAGATAGAAATCATGGCATCAAATACTTGTGTGTATTATGAGATTAATACATTTCAATATTTTATTAAGTTCAGTTTCCAGCTTTGGGGAAAAAAACTTGATTGTGTATATTCAGAAATGTTGACAAAATTTCTAAGTACACAGTCAAGTTTTTTCCCCAAAGCTGTAAAATGAACCTAATAAAATATCTTAAATACACAAGTTTTAAAAATGAATCTGTTAGATAGTCTCTCAATTAAGCTGCAGCTTACTAAGTTATTTTCAGCTTTAATATTTCCTATCTTATACACAAAAAGCTGTACTCTACTGATCAAAGGGGTCTGGGGATTTGTTCAGAAAGACATGCTAACTTCTAAGATAAGACCTTACTAAAAGAGAATATGAGAGGCAGTGGAGAGAAGCCAGAGTGCAACTCTAGAAAAACGGAGCTGATGAGGAGAGGTAGAGAAAGCTGTTCCTGCACACTAATAATCTAATTATCTAACTGTTCTTACCTCTGCTCCTCACTGACAATACTGGCATGTCTCCCTCAGTCAGGCTCAGCACACAGAGCAGCCATGCTTTGTGCCCCTCTTCTCCTCCAAGTGCAGAGTCAGAGGAGGAGGGGCAGGGCTACTCTGCGATCCAGCACAGGAGTGTGCTGAAATGTGCAGACTGAGTAGGTGTAAATAGCCAGTCTTACACTGACTGCAGTACCAATGCAAACACAACTGTCTTCTGCTTAAAGATAAATAGCAATGCAGCTGGCTAGTAACAATCCCGTGCCTGACTGACTCATACCTAAAACTGACAAAGTGCTCCGCTCCTGAGTCCTGACTCACTGAGACCCACAGTCACAAAATCGAGCATCAGCATAACCATGCATGCCATAGTCCGGCGTCACCTACCTAAAACTGACAAAGTGCTCCACTCCTGACTCCTGTCTGACAGTCTGACTCCTTCACTCCTCTGCTCTGAGTGACACCTGATCACCAGTCATGCTCCTAACAATTTCCCGCCCGCAACTCAGCCCAGAGACTGAGACAATACTCATGTCTGATTGGCTGAGGGGCGGGCAGGCAGGGCTGAGGGCTCCCGAGGCTGGCCTCCGGTGGGAGCGTATGGGCCGCAAGAGACTGCTGCATTAGCTCTCATTCCCCACTCGGTGGCAGTCTCTGGCGGCCCATACAGTATTACATTCATATTGCGCAATGGAAGGATAGCTGGCCTCTACTTTCTTGCGCAATATGAATGTAATTACTTAAATATTACGTTTTTTTTAAAAAAAAAAACAATAATAAATGTCAATAAAATACTGAATTTGGTGGAGGGGTGGGGGGGTAAGGGGGTCACCTTTTGAGATGGAAAAAAAATTGTTGAAAAAAAAACACATTTATTTTATTTTTATTTTTATTTTATAAAAAAGGATGTAATACACCACATTGGCCAGGGGAAGCACTGCCTCACCTGCCTCCTATGTGTGCACGTCACTGATGTCATGTCTGCTAAAGCAGATAATACATTTGCAATATTTAGACTATTAACCAAAATACATACGTGCTTAATATTACATACTTCAAGAGATATGAAGTATTGTCTTTAACATGGAGTTATTGAAACATTTTAAAAGTGCATTGTGCATTGGTCCCAGGGAGAGTCTGTGTCTGTTCATATGATGTCAATTAAAATGTATTAATCACCTCTATATCATGGCAATCACATATATGTTGTATATACATCATTGCTTAAATATCATAAAGATACATTTATCTAATTATTCTAAATATTGAATAATAATCTTGACAAAAAGGAGTGCATTAGTCATGATAGGTATTAGTCATGATAGGTATATATTTCAGATATTACATTCCACATAGGACTAGAATGAATGCAAGGTGTTTGGCCATATCAACAGGAAGGAATATTTACTTTTCAACTCTTCTATAACTGTATAAGCCTTATTAGCTTCATCTGAAGGAGCAAACAACATATGCTTGTGGAATATAAATCATAACATTTACACATGTCACGTTGACCAATGTTAGATAGCATATACTGTATAAATTTCAGACACGTATCCCCAAGTATTCTTAAACGGCATAATATCCTCAATAAAAGGACACATACATTTATCAACAATGTACACCTGCATATTAATTGACATCATGTGAAATAAAAATGAATAAAGCTGTTAATGTTTTGAAAATAAACAGCTATTAAAACAATTTTGAAATATATTTTCTAATTTTGATTAGAAAAATATATGCATATTTATGAGATGGAAATCACACTTAAGAAAGTGCTTCATACAAAAAAATTAGATATTATATATCTGGAAATAATTTAAAAAGAAAAATACTTATTAATGCTTGCGGCGGGATTTGGCCTTTGGAGGAGAGGTACTTGGGATGGAAGTGTGGCGTCTTGGGCGACGCACACCAGCTGACTGGGAGGCTTAAACATGCGATTCAGGGTCCTGCAGGGAGATAACGGAGGATGCGAGTGAGGAGGGAGTTTGCGGCCTATCTGCAAGCCTCTCCACTGCCTCTGCCAGGCGGACGAGTGCGGCATTATGTATGTCCATCTGGCTCTGTAGCCTCCTGAAATCATGCTGCTGCTGGAGCCTAGTAAGTCTAAGCTCCCTGTGAATGAGCCTCAGTAGAGCATCCTGCTGGGACTGTGCGGGGATATTGGATTCCATGGGGGGCACTTGTGGCTGTATAGGTGTCTCCGGCACATATTCCTGGCTCTGTGTGAGGTTGTCATCACTCAGTCTTGGGGACTGTGTGGGTGGCTCAATATCCAATTGAGGACAGACATTGGTGGGGGGGGGTGGTGATTGTTGTGGTGGTGGTAGTGGTGGCAGCATTTGTTGTGCCATGGGAGGGTGCTGAATCTGTTGTTGAGGTGGCATATAGTACATATGCTGCGGTGGAGGATGCATCTGCTGATGCTGTGGTGATGAAGGAGGCATCTGCTGATGCTGTGGTGATGAAGGAGGCATCTGCTGATGCTGTGGTGATGAAGGATGCATCTGCTGATGCTGTGGTGGTGGAGGATGCATCTGATAATGCTGTTGTGGTGGAGGATGCATCTGATAATGCTGTGGTGGTAGAGGATGCATCTGATAATGCTGTGGTGGTGGAGGATGCATCTGATAATGCTGTGGTGGTGGAGGCTGCATCTGATGATATGTCCTCCCAGATGAATATGGGGATGGGCCAGGAACATTTTCAACCTCATAGGCCAGTGGCTGTTGCTCATCTCCTTCAAGTATGCTGAGGTAGGAGTATCCAGCTTCAATAACATCCCCCTCCTCCTCCTCACTGAATTCCGGAACATCACTGGCCTCCGGTCTTGTTGAGGACTCATACTCATGTTCCAATTCTGAAAAATAAATTGTAATTATAAATTAATCTGATGAAACATCTAACATTTGAAAATCAAATTTATAGATATAGATATAGTATATATATATATATATATATATATATATATATATATATATATATATATATATATATATATATATATAATTTCTGTATGAACTTAAACATATTTAACCAGAGGTGTATATTTAAAGATTGTGCCTCCAAGCGACTCTTTGTATTACACATAGTCCATATATATGATATAGATAGAAAGAATTTAAATCTATACCCTTGCTTGTTTGAGCAGATAGCCACTCCAGAAATCAGGATGAATATATCCACTACAACTATGTTAAGATGCCATTAAAGGGGCAATGAAGTACAAATTAAACTTTCATGATTCAGACAGAGCATGCAAATTTAGTCAACTTTTTATATTTTACTCCTATTATCATATTTTCTTCCTTCTCTTGGTATCTTTATTTGAGAAGCAAAAATGTAAAGCTTAAGAGCCAGACAATTTTTGTTTCAGAACCTGGGTTGCTGTTGCTTATTGGGTGGCTAAATGTAGCCACCAATCATGAGCGCTAGCCAGGGTTCTGAACCAAAAATGCAAAGTCTCCATAGCTTACATTCCTACTTTTTCAAATAAAGATACCAAGAGAACAAAAAAATATTGATAATAGTAGTACATTAGAGAGTTGCTTAAAATTGCTGCTCTATCTGAATCATGAAATAAAAACATTGGGTTTACTATCACTTTAAGTTACTGTGCAAATTAGACTTTGAACCATGTAAAACATTACTTGTACTAATCCTACCTAGGTATGTTTTCCACTGATGCTTGAACACAATTGATTACTAAACATATATAATATATGAACATTCTATATTCTGTATTACACATGTGTATGATTACATTTATATTTTAAAAAACAAAGCCGATATATATTTCTGATGTTAACATATATTTGTTAGAAATAAAACATTTATTACATATGATATTTAATATTCACCTTCATGGACCTCTTCAGCTGGCACAGAGGTGTCCATTGTCCCCTTACATCCGTAAACAGATTCATCCGAGATGACATTGGACAGCATCTCCTCCCATGACCTTAGGTGTATTCTCTTGCTAGGACCACCACCTGTCCCACGTGCATATTTGGCCTGCTGTGCCAGCTTAGCTTTGGTTTCCCTCCTGCAGTCATGATAGCGGTGTTTAATTCTGGCAGTAGAACGATTACGTCCTAAGCAGCTGACTGCCACTCGAATCTCCTCCCACAGCTTATTCCGGACAGCCGGCCTCAGGTTAGGGTTCTCCAGCTGAGCTGCCCTCTCCAAGTATGCCTCAACAAGAGCCTCCTTCTCCTCCTCAGAGTACCTCTCCTCTCTTAGCCTGCCCTTCACACCTGAAGGGCCAGCAGACACAGACTCTCCCTCCTGTGACTGGGGACCAGCCCTATCTACCTCCTCTGTCCCTGCAGGCTGTGACAGGCTACCACCAGCCCCACCCCCAGTTGCCACAGTCTGCCCCACTTTCCCTTTTCTTTTTGTACCTAGCTGAGGCTGACTCCTCCTCACTCCTCCCACCTCCATTCCTCTTCCACCCTCTCTCCTTCCCTCCTCTGCCAGGGTTTGAGGAAGGACAAATCCTCCACCCAAACCTCGGCCCCTATTCCTGCCCATACTACTCCCTACTTCCCCCCTCCCCCTCCCTCTATCCACCCTCACCACTGCCCTCCCCCTAGCCACCCCCTTCCCAACTCCACTAGGCCTATCCATCCCTTTCTCCTTCCTCCCTAACTCTAACCTAACACTAAAGTCCCTAGCTTACCTAACTACACTAATTCACCTAACTAAACCCTAAATTAAATAGCCCCAAAACTAACTACCTAACCTATCTAGACCCTAACTATCTCTATTCTATATCCCTCAAAATAAAAATAAAATGGGGTGAAAATAAACAAAGGGATGTAAATGAAAAAGGAAAAACTAAGGAGGATTAGAACAAAATTATAGAAAAATAATAAGGGATGCAAATTAAGAAAGGGGTGAGCTATATAGTCAAATGAAACAAAAAATATGGGATGTTAAAAAAAAAAAAATAGGATGGGCAAAATGTATATATATAAAAAAAAAAGTTATATAGTGAGGAAGGGAAGGGTAGTCAAAGGGGGGATGGGAAGTGGAATAAGGGGATTAATGAAAGGAGTAATAAAGGAAGATGGGGATATGGGGGTTAATGAAAAAAAAAATGTGAATGTGTTTGTATCAAATAAAAGTGTGTATGTGTGTGTGTGTGTATTTGTGTGTATAAACTAATGTGTGTTAATTAACTAATGTATGGATGTGTGTGTGTGTTCCTAATATTATATGAGGCCTACAATAAGAATATATGAAAATCAAATATCAAACTCTCCACTAACTTTCAAACAACTCTCAAAAACCCAAAACTCCTACCAACGCAACTAGCTCCCGTGTCTTTCTCTCTAGAGGCGATCACAGGTAAAGAGCGCAGGCGCAAACCGTTATTCTTATAGACAGAGGTCGGGTTATCATGGCAATGCACTTGTTATGGCGCGCTTTTCGACAAATCCGACATCGGTTGGCAACGCAAACTTTACGTACGGCTGAAAAGAGCGACTGCGCGCAACACGCTAATCTTTTCAATGGAAACCTGGTACTAAAATGGAGCCGTAAATTACTTTTAGCTGTCGTCCGCTTCGGTAGCTTACGGCTCCATTTTTAACGACTCAATGGAAGCGAGGCCTTAGTCTGCTATTTATGAACAAATGGGATCCCAGAGAAGCATTTACAACCATTTATGCCATAATTGCATAAGTTGTTTGTAAATAATTTCTGTGAGAAACCTAAAGTTTGTGAAAAAGTGAATTTTTTTTTTTATTTGATCACATTTAGCGGTGAAATGGTGGCATGAAATATACCAAAATAGGCCTAGATCAATACTTTGGGTTGTCTACTACACTACACTTAAGCTAAAATTAACTCTACAAGCTCCCTACATGCTCCCTAATTTACCCCTTCACTGCTGGGCATAAAACACGTGTGGTGCGCAGTGTCATTTAGCAGCCTTCTAATTACCAAAAAGCAACGCCAAAGCCATATAAGTCTGCTATTTCTGAACAAAGGGGATCCCAGAGAAGCATTTACAACCATTTATGCCATAATTGCATAAGTTGTTTGTAAATAATTTCTGTGAGAAACCTAAAGTTTGTGAAAAAGTGAATTTTTTTTTTTATTTGATCGCATTTAGCGGTGAAATGGTGGCATGAAATATACCAAAATAGGCCTAGATCAATACTTTGGGTTTTCTACTACACTACACTTAAGCTAAAATTAACTCTACAAGCTCCCTACATGCTCCCTAATTAACCCCTTCACTGCTGGGCATAAAACACTTGTGGTGCGCAGTGTCATTTAGCAGCCTTCTAATTACCAAAAAGCAACGCCAAAGCCATATAAGTCTGCTATTTCTGAACAAAGGGGATCCCAGAGAAGCATTTACAACCATTTATGCCATAATTGCATAAGTTGTTTATAAATAATTTCTGTGAGAAACCTAAAGTTTGTGAAAAACTGAACTATTTTTTTTTATTTGATCGCTTTTGGCGGTGAAATGGTGGCATGAAATATTCCAAAATTGGCCTAGATCAATACTTTGGGATGTCTTCTAAAAAAAATATATATATAAATGTCAAGGGATATTCAGGTATTCCTGACAGATATCAGGGTTCCAATGTAACTAGCGCTCATTTTGAAAAAAAGTGGTTTTGAAATAGCAAAGTGCTTCTTGTATTTATTTCCCTATAACTTGCAAAAAAAGCAAAGAACATGTTAACATTGGGGATTTCTAAACTCAGGACAAAATTTAGAAACTATTTAGCATGGTTGTTTTTTGGTGGTAGTAGATGTGTAACAGATTTTGGAGGTCAAAGTTAGAAAAAGTGTGTTTTTTTCAATTTTTTCCTCATATTTTATAATATTTTTAATAATAAATTATAGGATATGATGAAAATAATGATATCTTTAGAAAGTCCATTTAGTGGTGATAAAAATGGTATATAATATGTGTGGGTAGAGTAAATGAGTAAGAGCAAAATTACAGCTAAACTAAACACAAACACTGCAGAAATGTAAAAATAGCCCTGGTCCTTAAGGGAAAGAAATTGAAAAATGGTCTTGGTCCTTAAGGGGTTAAAAAAAACTAGAAATTTGACTGTGAAATAATAGCAGTCAGTTTCCTTCACGCATGTGCGTTTCAGGGCCTGCCAGGACACAGTGTCACACCAGTGCAACTCATATCTGGTGTAACAGTAGTGTACATTTAAAAAAAAAATACAATTTTGACTGTAATAGATTGAATAGCAGTTAGTTGTCTGCAAGCGTGTGTGTCAGGCCTACAGCTTCTACTCTGCCAGCTTCTGCCAGTGCACAGTGCCACTCATATCTTTTGTCACAGTAGCTTGCATGCATAGTAACACTAATCGAAAAAAAAATGACAGGCAGAGGCAGGCCACCCTGTAGGGGCCGTCGTGATCGTGGTGCTGTGATTCCCTTTGGCCCTAGAATAATGCCCAGTGTTCAGAGGCCACATACCCTGAACTCGAAAAGTTCTGAGGACATAGTTGACTGGCTAACACAGGACACCCAATCTTCTACAGCTTCCACTCGGAACCTTAACGCACCATCCTCCTCCAGCTTAGCTTCGGGCACCTCTCAAGTTACCACTCGCCCGCCTGCCGCCACCACCAACACTAGCACCACAGCCGC
Organism: Bombina bombina; assembly: GCF_027579735.1. NCBI lineage: Eukaryota > Metazoa > Chordata > Amphibia > Anura > Bombinatoridae > Bombina > Bombina bombina. The sequence goes on from NC_069507.1 coordinate 151,885,862, forward strand.
TTCACTTGATCTGTCAGAGGAGTTATTTACACATCAGTTGGAAGAAATGAGTGATGCGCAACCAATATTGCCAGAGGATGTAGATAACAGGGATATGTCTCAGTCAGGCAGCATTACACACATGGACGTATGGTGTGATGATGATGTTGTACCCGCTGCGGGAGTTTGGTCTATCACCAAACGTAAGGGCATAACCTTTACACTACCTGATCGATACAACATCATACCTGATGTTTTAAAGCACGTTATTCCAAACAATTTAGGAATGTTAGGTGATTTATGCCCTTTATGGATTAAAACCAGACTCTGCATCAACTATGTAATTTTCCATGGGAGTTTTGCCATGGATCCCCCTCCGGCATGCCACAGTCCAGGTGTAAGTCCCCTTGAAACAACTTTTCCATCACTATTGTGGCCAAAAAGAGTCCCTGTGGGTTTTAAAATTCGCCTGCCTATTGAAGTCTATGGCGGTTCGCCCGGTTCACCCATTGGTGAACATTTGCGGAAGTTCGTGTTCGCCGTTCGCGAATGGAAAATTTTATGTTCGCGACATCACTAGTTAGGTGTAAACATAAATTTTGTTTCCCCCTAGGAATCAATGGGGCTGCGTTGCAGAGCTTTATTCTCTTTTATTGCAGGTGTTAGGCTTTTTTTAGCCGTTTCTCCCCATTGATGTCTATGGGGAAATCGTGCATGAGCACGTAAAACCAGCTCAAAGGAGTGCTGGTATTTGTGTGCGGTATGGAGCTCAATTTTGCTCAACGCTCACTTATTGCCTGCTAACGCTGGGTTTTTGTAAACCTGTAATAGCAGCGCTATAGGGAGGTGAGCGGTGACAATAACTTGCAAGTTAGTACCGAGCCGCTCATAACGCAAAACTCATAATCTAGGAATTCTTTTTTTTTTTTTAAACAAATTGCTTTATTAATTTCTGAGAGAGGCTGCCAGAACAGCAGGCCAGCAGAAGACTGTGACACATTTTAAATTTTACTAGTTAACCGTTGATGGCTGTCATTGCTGCTTACTAGTAAAAAAGTATTTTAGCAGATTAATTAATTAGCATATTGCAATTAGAAGAAAGTTTTGCAAAAAAATGTAAAAGATTTTTTTTTTTTTTTAAAAAAAGCAGTTAACTGCTCTGCTGATACTATATAGGCAGTGAAACTGCATATTTTACATTTTTTTTATTTTATCCCTACTGAGCTATATTAACTGTATAATTATTATAATTATATTATCAGATTTATATTACCTATAAGTTATATATTTGATAACAGCTGGAAAGCTACTTACCTACAAGTTGTATATTTTATAAAAGCTGCAAAGCTACTTACCTACAAGTTGTATATTTTATAAAAGCTGCAAAGCTTCTTACCTACAAGTTGTATAATTTATAACAGCTGCAAGGTTATTTACCTACAAGTTATATATTTGATAACAACCACAAAACTACTTGCCTATTAGTTCTAGTTGTATATTTGATAACAGCTGCAAAGCTACTTACCTACAAGTTGTATATTTTATAACAGCTGCAAAGCTACTTACCTACAAGTTATATATTTGATAACAAATGCAAAACTACTTGCCTATTAGTTCTAGTTGTATATTTGATAACAGCTGCAAAGCTACTTACCTACAAGTTATATATTTGATATCAACCACAAAACTACTTGCCTATTAGTTCTAGTTGTATATTTTATAACAGCTGCAAAGCTACTTACCTACAAGTTATATATTTGATAACAACCGCAAAACTACTGGCCTATTAGTTCTAGTTGTATATTTGATAACAGCTGGAAAGCTACTTACCTACAAGATATATATTTGATAACTACTGCAAAACTACTTACCTACAAGTTGTATATTTTATAACAGCTGGAAAGCTACTTTCCTACAAGATATATATTTAATAACTACCGCAAAACTACTTACCTACAAGTTGTATATGTTATAACAGCTGCAAAGCTACTTACCTACAAGTTATATATTTGATAACAACCGCAAAACTACTTACCTACATGATGTATATTTTATAACAGCTGCAAAGCTACTTACCTACAAGATGTATATTTGATAACTACCGCAAAACTACTTACCTACAAGTTGTATATTTTATAACAGCTGCAAAGCTACTTACCTAAAAGTCATATATTTGATAACAACCGCAAAACTACTTACCTACATGTTGTATATTTTATAACAGTTGCAAAGCTACTTACCTACAAGTTGTATATTTTATAACAGCTGCAAAGCTACTTACCTACAAGTTGTATATTTGATAACAACCGCAAAAATTACTTGCCTACTAGTTTTAGACAGTAGTTGACCTTGACTGTTGACAGCTGTCACGGCTGCTGCCTGCTGTAATTATATTAGTTAAAACACTATTTTAGTTTAGAATTATTAGCAGATTGCAGAGGTACTCAGAGTTGTTAAAACAATTCTATATATTATAACAGCAAAGCTACTTACCTACAAGTTATATATTTGATAACAAGCACAAAACTACTTACCTACAAGTTGTATGTTTTATAACAGCTGCAAAGCTACTTACCTACAAGTTATATATTTGATAACAACCGCAAAACTACTTGCCTACTAGTTGTATATTTTATAACAGCTGCAAATCTACTTACCTAAAAGTTATATATTTGATAACAAACACAAAACTGCTTACCTACAAGTTGTATATTTTTGTTAACAGCTGCAAAGCTACTTACCTACAAGCTATATATTTGAAAACAACCACAAAACTACTTGCCTATTAGTTCTAGTTTTATATTTTATAACAGCTGCAAAGCTACTTACCTACTATTTATATATTTGATAACCACCACAAAACTACTTGCCTACTAGGTTTAGTAGTTGACCATTGATGGCTGTCACGGCTGCAGCTTGCTGTAATTATACTAGTTAAAACACTATTTTAGTTTAGAATTATTAGAAGATTGCAGAGAGTCTCAGAGTTGTTAAAACAATTATATATATTATAACATCAAAGCTACTTACCTACAAGTTATACATTTTATAACAGCTGCAAAGCTACTTACCTACAAGTTATATATTTGATAACAACCACAAAACTACTTACCTACAAGTTATATATTTGATAACAACCGCAAAACTACTTTCCTATTAGTTCTAGTTGTATATTTTATAACAGCTGCAAAGCTACTTACCTACAAGTTATATATTTGATAACAACCGCAAAACTACTTGCCTATTAGTTATATATATTATAACAGCAAAACAAATAGCCTAAAAGTTTTATATATTATAACAGCAAAACTACTTGTCTAAAAGTTATATATATTATAACAGCAAAACTACTTGTCTAAAAGTTATATATATTATAACAGTAAAACTACTTACCTACAAGTTATTCATTTTATAAGAACCGCAAAGCAATTTACCTTAAAGTTATATATTTTATAACAGCAAAGGATTGTTCTTTGTGTGTAAACTAACAGTTAAGATGGCACTTAGTAAAATCAGTGTTTCTGAGCTAAAGCAATTACATTTCTCAATGTTGCCCATGGAAAGAAAAATTGAAATTAAAATGCTCAGGCCAACACCTAGGCTTAACCTTATCCAGGTGACAAAATGTAAAACTAGAGATTTCAAAAGAGGTATATGATAAATATAAGAATGAGGAGTAAGCATCAAGCTCTGTCTAAAGCCTGGAGGGGATATTCCTGGCTTGAAAAGTTTGGGATACCTTTGAGCTGCTATGTTCTAAATTGTATACTTGAAACCACTAACAAGTATGATAAATGAGTTGTATTGGAAGAATAGAACAAGTGCTGTAGGACACAAAAGAAAAGATCACTATTAATCTAAAAACAATTTTTTTGTATACTAGATGAACAGATATCCTGTTAAGGATTTTTGATAAATATCCATGGATTTGTGGCTGTGAATTATCTAACAGGCTCTTTTGTTTTTATTGTCTCCTGTTTGCAAAACAAAGTGGTGATCCAAGTTGGGAGAGTTATGGTGTCGCCAATTTATCACATTTAAGTAAAAAAAAAATAAACATAATTGTTCCCAATCACATTTAAACTCCACATTATAGTTTATTTGCTAGGAAGGGTTGATATTCGCCAACAACTTGACAGTGCATATCGTTTGAATGTTAAAAAACATACGGCTAGATTACGAGTTTTGTGTTATGAGCGGCTCGATACTAACCTGCAACTTATTTCCACCGCTCACCTCCCTATAGCGCTGCTATAACAGGTTTACTAAAACCTGGCGTTAGCAGGCAATATAGCAGCGTTGAGCTCCATACCGCACTCAAATACCACTCCTGCTTTGAGCTGGTTTTACGTGCACATGCACATGAGCCAGCTAAAAAAAGCCTAACACCTGCAATAATGGAGCGTAAAGCTCCATAACACAGCACCATTGATTTGTATGGGGAAAAAAAATTATGTTTACACCTAGCACCCTAACATAAACCCCTAATCTAAACACACCTAATCTTCCGCCCCAACATCGCCGCCACCTACATTATACTTATTAACCACTAATCGGCCACCCCTAACATCGCCGCCACCTACATTACACTTATTAACCCCTAATCTGCCACTCCCAATGTCGCCGCCACCTACCTACACTTATTAACCCCTAATTTGCCACCCCAATGTCGTTTCTACCTACATTGCACTTATTAACCCCTAATCTGCTTCCCCTAACATCGCTGCCACCTACCTACACTTATTAACCCCTAATCTTCCGCCACAAACATCGCCGCAACTATACTAAAGTTATTAACCCCTAAACCTAACCCTTAGTCCAACCCTAACCGTAACCCCCACAAACTTGAACATAATTAAAATAAATCTAAATAAAAATTACAATTAATACCTAAATAATTCCTATTTTGAACTAAATACTTACCTGTAAAATAAACCCTAAGCTAGCTACAATATAACTGATAGTTACATTGTATCTATCTTAGGTTTTATTTTTATTTCACAGGCAAGTGTGACGGATACCCCGGCTACCCCAGCAGGGTAGCTCCACCAAATGGGTCCTGCTTCCTCCCTGCTGACTGCAGCTATATTAGCTGGCAAGTGACCACAGCCTGTAGCCACCCCTGATGCCCGACAGCACCAGTACTCAGTATCCCACCCTGTGGAAGACTCCAGCTACCCTGACTGGGTAGCTCTGCCAGACAGACCTTCCTTTGCCTGGAACAGGCTGCTATGTAGCCCAGAAAAATTATTCTAGCAGGAGCCCACCTAAATGACTAGACAGACTAGCATTCAGGTGAAATAAGAACTGCCTTTATTGGGACAAACACACATCTTTTATACACACACACATCTTGATAAAACAGGGAGACAATGCCACAATTTTCCCTCCATTCCCACCCATCCAGACTGACTGGCCTCCATAGCAACCATAGTTCCACAGAATCCCAAGACACAGTGGTGACAGTTTTGGGGTGATCCCGGGGGAGCGCTTCCAGGGTGTCATTTGAAAGCTCTTGGTCCCCAGATGCAGCAGTCCAAAAAGCAGTGTGATTCGTTATTGGGGACCAGAGATACAGCCCATTGAATTTATTGGGGTAGGGATGTCCAAAACCACTGGTTCCCAAAGCAGCTCCCCTCCGGTAATTCCCCCACCTCTTGTCCTCCCTAGGGGCTACTAATCCCCAAAAGAGCGGAGCTCTGGAGCACATGGTTGCTGGAGCGACCAGGGGTAAAGTTAGCGGGTGTCCTGCTGTCCTGTGGCTGACCGGGAGTTCCAGGAGCCCGAACAGCCTGAGAGGGGTTAGGCAGGTGTCCGTGGTGAGGTGGCTGACTGGGATTTCCAGGGCCCGGCCAGCCTAGGAGGGTTTTCCTGGTCATACACCATCTTTTCACAAGACAAGCAAACCAAAACTTCCAGGGATTGTGGTTTCTCTGAGGAGCCCAAAACGACTGAGAAACAACAGGGGTGAGGTTGTAGGGGGGTGGTGGGTAGCCTTAGCTGTCTGCTATCCGTGACATCTCCCCTCCTCCAGTTTGACAGACCTGGCTAGACCCTTAATGGGTTGGCCTGGGGCTGTCTGACGGTGGCCCTCCACTTCTTGGGTGCTGGGAGAGGTTATCCCATCTCTCCTGAGCTTGGGGCATCCTGGGGGGTTCCTGCTGGCATTTATCCCTGGGCGCAGGGATAGTCACATAAGGCAAAGTCCAAAACAAGTTTGCTAAGGCCAGCTCCCAAACAATTGCTGTCCCACAAGTTCCAGTGTCCTTAAGTTCCATGGCCACACTGCCTCTCTCTGTGACACTCTGTTTAGTAAAGGCTGACCCACCCACAAACAAAGCTAAAGCCGGTTTCCCAGCTGTATTCCCACACCAGACTGGAGGGGGAGGTTGCTCCTTGGTGGGGCAGGCAAAGCTTGGGTGCCCGAACATGTGGCACCAACTGTATAAGCTTTTATCCTCCTTGCCTAATGCAACGCCTGCCCCCGGTGAGAAATACTCAGGGACAAGAAAAGGGTAGAGACCCTGCCAAGCTACTGAGGAGAAAGACCGTCTGTCACTTCTCCCAAGAAGGAGATCTACCGCTGGTGAGGGAGGTCTACTACCTCCGCTCCATGGGAAACTGTGCTGCCGCTGGGGAGGGAGACTGGGTGTCTCTGCTCCCTGTATGGGGTTCTGCTTCTGGGGAGAGAGACCAACTGTCTCCTCTCCCAGAAAGGGATTCGACTGCTGGGGAGAGATATTGATAAATGCCTACAGGGCTGAAACGCATAGACTTGCTGATTCCTACCTGACTTTTTGACAAAATTGTAATCGGTGAGGTGCATCGAGCAACTTAATATTCCCAAAGTGGTATCCATATGCATAATTCCTTACCCAGGATCTATTCACTTTACATTTGTCTAAAGACAGTTTAAACGAAAACATTTCCAGTTTCGGACCACACACGATTCACATTTGTGATTTGGAATCTGACCTTCAACACCCGAACAGGTAGTAGGACCTAGAGGTACAGCCAGAACTTGTATTGTAGCTGCCAGCAAACACCTCAGTCCCAGTATCTACCTGTGATACATCTCTAACATCGGAAGCTGTCTTTCCCGGTCTGCAAACTGTTACCTCCTAGCTGCTTGCATTTGGTCCGCTAAACGCTAGTGAGATACTCCTGCCTGCTGAGGCCACTTCATCTGGAGTCACGGTAACACTATAAACATTAACACGGAGGATAAACATTTAACCCGTGGTTATTACTGTTAGCAAAGATACGGACATTTGCTCAAATAAGCACCAATGTACTGTAGCACTTTATCACTAGCTTGACCTTTTTATCCTTGTTTTTATCTATTTCTACATCTTATGCAATATATTGTTTAATCATCTGTACTATATTGTTTAATTAACTGCACTATATGCCGGCATCCTACTAGTATATTGTATATAATCCTGATATTATTCATATTTGCATATATAAACATTTTTTATTATATCCATCGTTATCGACTTATTTTTAATGCCACAATATCACTGCTACATATAATTTCTTACACAGTTATTATAAATAGCTCTACATCTATACTTCCTTTTTCTTCTTAGTTACACATCACTGAGTTGGCAACATTAGTTGCTTGTTAGCACTGATCACTATATATTTTTCTTCTCAGCCGAGTTGCACATACACACATATATATCCTTTTAGTATTCTCTATTACCCGTCTCGCCCTGCAAGGGCTTCTCTTTAAGGGGAGGGAGGACGACTACCTCTTCTCCCGAAGGATGGATCTGCCGCTGGGGAGAGACCGACTGTCTCCTCTCCCAGGAAGGGGTTCTTCTGCTGAGGAGAGTTTTCGACATCCATCTCTCCCTGCAAGGGGCTCTCTGTAAGGGGAGGGAGGATGACTACCTCCACTCCCAGGGGATGGCTCTGCCACTGGGGAGAGAAACCGATTGTCTCCTCTCCAGGCTCCTGGCTCTGCCACTGGGGAGAGAGACCGACTGTCTCCTCTCCCGGGAAAGGGTTCTGCTGCTGGGGAAAGTTATCGACATCCATCTCTCCCTGCAAGGGGTTCTCTGTAAGGGGAGGCAGGACAACTACCTCCACTCCCAGGGGATGGCTCTGCCGCTGGGGAGAGAAACCGATTGTCTCCTCTCCCGGCTCCTGGATCTGCCACTGGGGAGAGAGACCAACTGTCTCCTCTCCCAGGAAGGGGTTCTGCTTACGGGGAGGGAGGGCAACTACCTTTGCTCCCAGGAGATGTCTCTGCCACTGGGAGAGAGAATAACTGTCTCCTCTCCCTGCTTCTGGCTCTGCTGCTGGGGAGAGAGACCGACTGTCTCCTCTCCAGGGAAGGTGTTCTGCTGCTGGGGAGAGTTATCCACATCCATCTCTCCCTGCAAGGGGTTCTCTGTAAGGGGAGGGAGGATGACTTCCTCCTCTCCCTGGTTTCCTAGAGCTGTTACAGGTGCTGGGCAGAGGCCAGCAGCTCTCTGTCCTGTTGCCAGCGCTTCTGCTGCGGTGGCTCCCTTGTCCAAGTTTATAAGCTCGAGGCCAGGCTGCTGATCTGTATCTAGCAGCTTGTCGTCTCTTATGCTCTGTTGCCACTTATCTGAGGCCAACCTCCATGATTCCCAGAGTGCTGCACCACAGCTCCATGCAGACTTTGTGGCATGCTGCAGAACTCGGTCTAGCAGCCTTTTGTATGCCTTTTCCAATTCCCATTCTTGGACAATAAGCGATACTAAATCGGCTACCAGCCAGGGTACCCCCGAGAGATCCAACAGCTGCTCTCAGGAGAGGCCAATGTTCGTTACTCTCAGTTTCCCTCCACTCCCAAATTCTGGGTCTTCTGTCAAATTTTTCAATAGTAACCCAGGGCCGCCAAAGCCCTCTGTGGGGGAGCAATCCTCCAGCCATGGCCGTGCTTGCATAGCAAGCCATCAGAGATCCCGGTAGCCGTCCTCCACCTACATCTCTGCCCGGACCAGTCAATCTAGTTCCAATAGCCATTCCTCCATGGGATGCTCTCCCAGGAAAAGCACTCGCAAGTCCCACCGGACCGAATACCTCTCATCATCTGTGGGGAGGAACTTTCCATCACAATCCTTTTCTTGTTGAAGCATCTCTCCCTCCATAGTTGCCTGCGGACAATGCTCCTGCAGCTCAGCTGATCCAGTTCAGAACCAGGGCCATCCAGCTGGGTCAGTGCCTCCTGTACTCTTCTTAGGTACTCAGCTTCCATAGTTACCAGCTACTGTGGCCCTTCTCTGTCAGCAGGAATCGTGTGGAAGAAGCAGGTCCCATGGATACCCCGACAGGGTAGCTCCGCCAAGCGGGTCCTGCTTCCTCCCTGCCGACTGCAGCTATGTAGCTGGCAAGTGACAATAGCCTGTAGCCACCCCTGATGCTCTACATCACCAGTACTCAGTGTCCCACCCTGTGGCAGAATCCAGCTACCCAGACTGGGTAGCTCTGCCAGAGGGTCCTTCCTATGCCTGGAACAGGCTGCTATGTAGCCCAGGAAAGTGATTCTAGCAGGAGCCCACCTAAATAACTAGACAGACTAGCATTCAGGTGAAAAAAGAACTGCCAAAGCAGCTCCCCTCCGGTAATTCTCCCACCTCTTGTCCTCCCTAGGGACTACTAATCCCCAAAAGATTGGAGCTCTGGGGCACATGGTTGCTGGAGTGACCAGGGGTAAAGTTAGAGGGTGTCCTGTTGTCCTGTGGCTGACAGGGGACAGCCTGAGAGGGGTTAGGCAGGTGTCCGTGGTGAGGCGGCCGACCAGGAGTTCCAGGGGCCTGGCCAGCCTAGGAGGGTTTTCCTGGTCATACACCAGCTTTTCACAAGACAAGCAAACCAAAGCTTCCAGGGATTGTGGTTGCTCTGAGTAGCCCAAAACCACTGAGAAACAGGGGTGCGGTTGTTGGGGGGTGGGGGTAGCCTTATCTGTCTGGTATCCATGACAGTTATTAACTATTTATTAACTACCTAGCTAAAATAAATACAAATTTACCTGTAAAATAAAAGCTAACCTGTCTTACACTAACACCTTACCTTACACTACAATTAAATAAATTACATTAATTAAATACAATTAACTAAATTACAAAACAAAAACACTAGATTACAAAAATAAAAAATAAATATTTAAACTAATTACACCTAATCTAATAGCCCTATCAAAATAAAAAAGCCCCCCCCCCCAAATAAAAAACCCTAGCCTAAACTAAACTGCCAAGAGCCCTTAAAAGGGCCTGTTGCGGGGAATTCCACACAACCAACCCCCCCCAAATATAACCATATCTAAAAATTCTAAGCTCCCCATTGCCCTGAAAAGGGCATTTGGATGGGCATTGCCCTTAAAAGGGGATTTAGCTCTTTTTCAGCCCAAACCCTAAGCTTAAAATAAAACCCACCCAATAAACCCTTAAAAAAACCATAACACTAACCCCCGAATATCCACTTACAGTTTTTGAAGACCGGACATCCATCCTATCCATCCTCAACAAAGCCAAGAGAAGTCTTCATCCAAGCGGCAAGAAGTCCTCAATGAAGCCGGGAGAAGCCTTCATCCAAGTGGCAAGAAGTGGACGCCATCTTCGATGATGTCATTTAAAGGAAAATTAATTCTTGAAGATCCATCGAAAGAAGAGGATGCTCCGCGCCGGATGTCTTGAAGATGGAGCCGTTCTGCGTTGGAAGGATGAAGATAGAATATGCCATCTGGATGAGGACTTCTGCCCATCTGGAGGACCACTTCTTGTCACTTGGATGAAGATTTCTCCCAGGTCAGTTGAGGACTTCTTGCCGCTTGGATGAAGACTTCTCTCAGCTTCATTGAGGATGGATGTCCGATCTTCAAAAACTGTAAGTGGATCTTCAGGGGTTAGTGTTAGGTTTTTTTAAGGGTATATTTGGTGGGTTTTATTTTTAGCTTAGGGTTTGGGCTGAAAAAGAGCTAAATGCCCTTTTAAGGGTAATGCCCATCCAAATGCCCTTTTCAGGGCAATTGTTAGCTTAGGATTTTTAGATATGGTTATATTTGGGGGGGGGGGTTGGTTGTGTGGGTGGTGGGTTTTACTGTTGGGGGTTGTTTTTATTTTTTTACAGGTAAAAGAGCTTATTTCTTTGTGGCAAAGCCCCACAAAAGGCCCTTTTAAGGGCTATATTGGCAGTTAAGTTTATTTGGGGGGGATTTTTTATTTTATAGGGCTATTAGATTAGGTGTAATTAGTTTAAATATTTTTTTTTTTAAATAACTTTTTTATTTTCATTATAGAGTAAGCTTGATAACGACAATTACAGAGTAATTAACTCACTTTGTACATACAGATGTAACAGAAGTCATAATAAAAGTATCTCCATGAACAGTTGTAGATAATATCAGGTACATAACATATTTCTCCAGGATACAAAAGGATACAGAATGAACAAGATGCTTTAGCCACACCTGACAGTTGTGATTGGTACAGCACTATAATCCAAATGTGAACACAATAGTACAATAATGCCGACCAATCGACTGAATGAGACCCTTCACCATGCTTGTCTTAGCGACCCAGAGGGCCCTTCGTGACACATGTCCCCAAGTGGGGTAGAGAACCTCCAAGAAGGAGGAGTAAAAATAGGGGGGAGGGGGTTAAAAGGTAGAAAGGGAAAAAAAAAAAAAGAGGTTGAGTATTATAGGTGGGGGGAAGAGAATGGGGAAGGGAAGGATAAAGCAGAGAAGGAGAGGGGGAGAACTCAGGCCAGCAAGTACAGACCAGAGGAAACAGACAGAAACCACTCATCAGAGGTCACGTTAAATATGCATAAACTGGACCTATTTGTTATATTTGATGTAGTACAATGATTTTAGATATGGACTCAACCTTAGAGAAATTTCGACCATTAACTTTAGGTAAAAGTTATTTCCATGTTCGACTCCACAGCCCAGCGGGCCATTCGTAGTTTGCATCTCCAGGCGGGGCAGATAACCCTAAGGAAAAAAGGACTGAGGGGGGGGGGGTAAGGGGATGGGGAAAGGGCCGGGGGTCTCATGTTAAGGGGGAGGGGAGAGGGGGAGTGGGAAGAGGGCAGAAGAAGGAGGATAGGGGGAGAAGGAATGGTGGCCATCAGGCACAGACCAGTGGAAGCAGATATAGAACCTTAATCCAGGGCCAGGGGTCTATCATACTGTGGGGCTAGATTCAGTTAGTGCGAATGATTGGGGGCCCCATCTCTCGAAGCATCCTGCCTGCAATCCTCCTGGTAGTGGAACCAGGGTTCCCAAATTTGCCAGTAAAGTTCCTCCCTATCAGCATTTGAGTAATAACCTTGTTCCATCTTAGCATAGACTTGTATTATGGATGTGATAGCTGCAATGTCTGGGGGCTGTGTCTGTTTCCAGGCTCTCGCTATTGCCAATTTCGTGGCCGCGAGTATGAAAATTAATAGCTTAGTCAAAGGGGCCGGGATACTACGCGGGAATATGTGTAGTAGGGCCATTTCAGGGGTTAGTGGCATTTTCATTCCGAGATGGAGGCAAAGGGTAGATACTTGGAGCCCTGTGGGTTTCAGGTTAGGGCAATCCCACCATATGTGTATGTCTGAACCTCTGAGCTCACATCCTCTCCAACATAAAGAGGATGCTGTAGGGAACATCTGCGATAGTCTGGAGGGGGTGTAGTACCATCTCAAAAATAGTTTCATGTATGACTCAAGAGTGTTCGCACAGTGTAGAGTCTTTTTAGTTAGTGTCATAGCAAGATGAAGGTGTTTGTCAGAGATTGGTCTAGAGAGGTCTCCTTCCCAGGCTCTAAGTTGCCAGGGTCTGTCTTTGTTCGTGGATGACTGCAGTAGGTTGTAATGGAATGATATGATTCTAGGGGTCTTAACCTGTAGCTGCCACAATTTCTCCCAGTTGGTCAAGGGTCTAAGATTGTCAGGCTCACAAGTATGCCTGCAATGAAACAAAGTATGGGTTGGACCACAGCCACTGATTTAGTAGCATAAATGGTTATTTGTAGCGGTTTGTACAGAGAGCAGTTACATAGACATTACCACAGAGCAATGTGTAATAGCTCAAATGCACAGGCTGCAGTTATTATATGAATAGGGGCTCACGGGTAGGTAAAGGCTGTCGAAGCATTTAGCGGGGAGTCATTTAAACAGCATCCTGACAGTGAGCTTGAAGTCAGGGGAAAAACAGTAACACGGTGTTAAGCTGATATTATGCGCAAAGTAGAAAAAATAAGCATGGCCAATAAGTACATGAAAAACAAATAAGTCATATGGTTAGTACCTGGTAGTCAGAGGAAAAAGTCTTACGGTAGAACCGAGTTAACAGTACAGCTCAGGTGCAGCAGTTGTGCCGTGGAGAGGAGAGCTGACAGACTCTCTGCTTGGCGTGTGACGTCACAGAGGCGGCAGATCCGGTTGCGCTGTGAGGAGATCAGACAGGTAGACTGGCCGATACAGGAATGAGACAGTGCAGCTGAGGAGCTAATCAGGATGTAGCTTAGCTAGTTGCAGACGAACAATACCAAGCAAGGAAGTAAGTGGAATGCAGGTATTTATGGAGATACTGGGAAATTAGTTAAAGGGGCAGTAAGACAGGCATATACATGACAGGACTCCCCCTCCTAGGAGCAACTCCGGTGCTCAAGAAGCAGGACGATCGGGGTTCCGTTGATGGAATCTGGAGATCAATCTTGGAGCTGATATGTTAGATGATGGCTCCCAGGAGTTATGTTCTGAAGAATAACCCTTCCATTTAATCAGGTACTGTAGAATGCCTCTTCGACTTCTTGAGTCTAGGATTTTCTCTACTTCATACTCCATGTTGGGGTCAATAGAGACCGGAGGTAGGGATTGTCCAGTTGGATGATCACGTAAATGTTTATACGGTTTAAGCAAAGATACATGGAATGTAGGGTGTATCTTGAGCGTGGGAGGAAGAGTGAGACGAACAGCATTACAGTTGATGATGCGCTGTATGGGAAATGGACCTATGAACAAAGGTGACAGTTTCCTCGAGGGTGTACATAAACGAAGATTTCTGGTGGAGAGCCAAACAAGGTCACCAACAGAGTAAGCTGGTGGAGGAATATGTTTGCGATCGTAATATCTCTTTTGCACAAGTTTAGCAGTGTCAATGGTTTGTTCGATGGTTGTAAAGTTGGTGACAATGGTGGAAGTGAGATCGGAAATATGAGGGTGATCAGGAACTTTTTCGGGGAGATATTGGAATTTGGGGTGAAACCCATAGTTAATATAGAAAGGAGTCTGTTTGGTAGTGGAGTGTACAGTATTGTTGAAGACAAATTCGGCATAATGAAGGTATTGGGACCAAGTGTTTTGTGCAGTATGACAGTAAGAGCGTGAGAACTGCTCCACCCACTGGTTGCTTCGTTCAGTCTGCCCGTTAGTCTGTGGATGGTATGAGGAAGACAATCTTTTCTCGATGCCGAATTGTTCACAGAACGCAGACCATAGGGCACTGGTGAATTGTGATCCACGATCTGTGAGAATGTTAGAGGGCAAGCCATGTAATTTAAAAACGTTAGTCATTAACAGCTGTATGGTTTCAGCAGCTGTAGGTAACTTATGATATGGTATCAGGTGGAGCATTTTGCTGAATAAATCCACCACGACTAGAATTGTTGTGTGGTTACCAGAGTGCGGTAAGTCAACGATGTAATCAAGAGCAATGTGCTGCCATGGCTTATCCGGAGTAGGAATAGACAGTAGTAAACCAAAAGGTGGTCTTTTAATTCTCTTTGTAATAGTACAGACATGGCAGGATTTAATGTACATGGCCACATCAGATGTGATGGTTGGCCACCAGTAGGATCTGAGTAGTAATTCCTTGGTTTTAGTTATGCCACAGTGTCCCCCCATAGGTGAATCATGAGCAGATTTCAATAGCTGGTTGCGTACTGATGGTGGGATGTATATCTTGCCCTGGTAGCAATAGAGACCTTCTGTGTTCTTGAGTAGTAGGTTTAGAGGTATGGTTGTATCTTTAGTTTGTTCTGTCCGTAGGTATGTAGTATTATCAACTGAGAAGAGAAGAATGTTTTCTTTGGGGATGACCAGTTGAGGGGTAGGTGAGTGACGTTCAGTATCTGGCATGCGTGATAGGGCATCTGCCTTTCCGTTCTTGTTGGCTGGACGGTAAGTGATGAGGAAATTAAACCTAGAGAAGAATAGATTCCAACGTACTTGGCGTGCTGAGAGAGTTCTAGTGGTCTTCAGGTATTGCAGGTTTCGGTGATCCGTATATACTATGGTGGGTGTAATGGAGCCTTCAAGGAGGTGTCTCCATTGTTCGAATGCTGCTTTGATAACAAGAAGCTCTTTTTCCCCGATAGGGTATTGCCTTTCTGCCTCAGTTAGACTCCTGGAGTAGTAGGCGACTGGATGTAGGGGTTGTTGGAAGGCATCTCTTTGTGACAGGACTGCACCGAGAGCAAAGTCAGATGCATCGACTTCTAATATAAAGGGTAATTCTGTGTTAGGATATCTGAGTATTGGCGCTGTAGTGAAACTTGTTTTTAGATGATCGAAAGCTTTTTGAGCTGAGGGTGTCCATGCGAATTTGATGTTCTGTTTGGTCAAATTAGTAAGGGGTTTTGCGAGCATGGAATAGTTCTTGATAAACTTTCTATAAAAATTGGCGAATCCGAGGAAGCTTTGGACTTCTTTCCTAGAAGTGGGAACTGGCCAATTCAGAACAGCCTGGATTTTGTTATTATCCATGCAAATGCCTTTGTCAGATATGATGTATCCGAGGAAAGGGATGCTGTTGGTATGAAAAATACATTTTTCTGCTTTCACAAACAATGAATTACTTTGAAGACGTGAGAGGACTTGGCGAACATGGTTCTTATGTTCTGCAAGGGTTTTAGAAAAAATGAGAATATCGTCCAGATATATTACCACAAAGGAGTCCAAAATATCCTTGAAAATATCGTTGATCAGATGTTGGAATGTGGCAGGAGCATTGCAGAGACCGAATGGCATGACGACATATTCGAACAATCCATAACGAGTACGGAATGCCGTCAGCCATTCGTCTCCTGCCCGCATTCTGATCAAATTATAAGCACCGCGGAGATCCAGCTTGGTGAAAATTTTGGATCCCTCTAGACGCTCTATTAATTCGGATATAAGGGGTAAGGGGTAGCGATTCTTCACAGTAACTTTATTTAATTGTCTGTAGTCGACTATCGGCCTGAGAGAACCATCTTTGTTTTTCACAAAGAAGATTCCTGCGGCGGATGGAGAAGTTGAGGGTCTGATGAAACCTTTTTTCAGGTTATCATCAAGATATGTTCTAAGGTGTTGTAACTCAGGCTTTGACAGTGGAAATATATGTCCACAGGGTATGACTGCTCCAGGAAGTAAGTCTATTGGGCAGTCATACGGTTTGTGGGGAGGGAGATTCTCAGAATCAGTTTTACTGAATACATGGGAGAATTCCTGATATTCTGAAGGGACAATAGGTATAAAAGAATCTGTAGGTGGCTGTAGAAGTAAATGTGGATAGCAGGTGAATTTGCAGTAATCAGAGTTAAATTTAACTGAAAGAGAGGACCAAGAGATATAAGGGTCGTGTTGCCTGAGCCACTGTAAGCCTAAAATTAAAGGAAAATCAGGTGATGTGATTACATCAAATTTAACAAATTCTCTATGGTTACAGGGGGTTGTCATGAGAATAGGAATGGTTTCATATAAGACAGGTCCTGTGGACAAGACCTCGCCATCTATACCCCTTAAAGGAACAGGACACAATTTTTTGAGAAGGGGTATTTTATTTATGTTACAGAAATTTACATCCAAGTATGATAGAGAGGCTCCTGAGTCAATAATCCCTTGGACGTTCACTCGTGATTGATGCCACTGTAATACAAGAGGAATATTGCAGTAATGGCTGGATTTTAGTACAGTTTTAATAGAACAAGAGGGTGTGTATTGCTTACCCTTTTTCTAGCGGGGAAGATTTGGACAGTCCTTTACCCCATGATCATCTGCAGCACAGTACATGCATAAATTCAGAGACCTGCGTCTTAACTTCTCCTGAGTACTTAGGGGTCCACGTATGAAAGCAATATCCATTGGTTCTGGTAGGGATTTAGAGTGTGTATTGGAGGTAGTTGGTGTGGTTTTTTGCCTAAGTTGTGAATCATGGGTGGATTTTTCATGATGTCTTTCCCTAAGCCTCCTATCAATGCTAATGCTGATGTCAATAAGCTGTTCTAGAGTTGGTGGTATTTGTGTACGTGACAACTCATCCTTAATGGCCTCTGACAGTCCTAGCCTAAATTGGTTACGGAGGGATAAGTTGTTCCACTGGGTGTCAGGGGCCCACCTCTTAAATTCTGCTATATACTCCTCTACCTCTCTTTTTCTCTGCTTTAGGGACCTCATAGCATTTTCAGCTGTTTGCTGTTTGAAGGGATCCTCATATATTTGTGCTAAAGCAGAGAAGAAGGAGTCTAGAGAGTTGAGAATATCATCATTATGTTCAAGGAAAGTATTTGCCCATGCCCTGGGCTCAGCTCTGAGATAGGAAATTGTAGTCATAACTTTTACCCTATCATTGGGGTAAGTAAAAGGCTTAAGGGTAAATAATAGGTAGCAGGAGTTTTTAAATTCTCTAAAAACCTTTCTGTCCCCAGAGAAAGGTTCTGGGTAGCTAATATGAGGTTCTTGTGGAGGCGATGTTTTTAAGTTGTCATTTTCTAGCTTAAGTGTGTTAAGTCCTTCAGTTAGGTGATCAACTTTATTAGTAAGAGTTTGTATGTGTGAGGCCATTTCAGTTGGGTCCATATTATTTTTTGGGCTTGGTATTTCTGTCAGGCTCACAAGTATGCCTGCAATGAAACAAAGTATGGGTTGGACCACAGCCACTGATTTAGTAGTATAAATGGTTATTTGTAGCGGTTTGTACAGAGAGCAGTTACATAGACATTAACACAGAGCAATGTGTAATAGCTCAAATGCACAGGCTGCAGTTATTATATGAATAGGGGCTCACGGGTAGGTAAAGGCTGTCGAAGCATTTAGCGGGGAGTCATTTAAACAGCATCCTGACAGTGAGCTTGAAGTCAGGGGAAAAACAGTAACACGGTGTTAAGCTGATATTATGCGCAAAGTAGAAAAAATAAGCATGGCCTATAAGTACATGAAAAACAAATAAGTCATATGGTTAGTACCTGGTAGTCAGAGGAAAAAGTCTTACGGTAGAACCGAGTTAACAGTACAGCTCAGGTGCGGCAGTTGTGCCGTGGAGAGGAGAGCTGACAGACTCTCTGCTTGGCGTGTGACGTCACAGAGGCGGCAGATCCGGTTGCGCTGTGAGGAGATCAGACAGGTAGACTGGCCGATACAGGAATGAGACAGTGCAGCTGAGGAGCTAATCAGGATGTAGCTTAGCTAGTTGCAGACGAACAATACCAAGCAAGGAAGTAAGTGGAATGCAGGTATTTATGGAGATACTTGGAAATTAGTTAAAGGGGCAGTAAGACAGGCATATACATGACAAAGATGGACCTTAGGAAACCCCCAAGACATCAAAAAGGCATATAGTCTGGAGTATTCAAATATAGCCCACACGGGAGGATCCTGTATAACCAATCTGATATTGTCTGGAGTGATCAAAGTGCCAGAGGGGTATAACTGGGAGACCAGTTTCAGGTCCCAGTCTCTCCAGTGTTGAACATGCGTATCTGGTAAGGCTGCAAGCAAAGCGGGTAGTGAGTGTATAGGGGATGGATGAGGGGCAACCTCAGGCAGGCTTTTAAGAGTACGCCACATTTTTAAGTTATCCCTGACAATGACATTTTTAATTCTCAGCATGTCTAGTGGATAGTCAGGGATCCAAGGCAAATCTGCCAAACCCAGCCCCCTGGGCAGGTCAAAATTTTCTATGCTCTTCCATCCTTGAGGTTCCCCTTTGTCTGCCCACGCTGTAATGTGCGATAATCTGGCTGCTTCATAATATCCGCGTATGCTAGGCATAGCTACTCCTCCCTGTTCGTACTTTTTCTGGAGTATTTTCGCAGCAATCCGAGGCTTAGACTTTCCCCATATGTATTTTTGGCCAATAGATTGGAGTGTATCTATCAGGGCACTGGGCACATTAAGGGGGATACATCGGAAATAATAGGGATTTTTGCGTAGAATCATCATTTTAAAGGATGCTATGCGGCCTAGCCATGATAACTCTTTAAGGCTCCAGGAAGTGGTGAGCTCAGTCACCTCTTTAACTATATTCGAATAGTTTATGGCAAGTACAGATTTCGGGTCGGGACCCAATTGTACTCCAAGGTGCCGGATGGTAGTTCATGACCATTGAAAAGAGTATGATGTTCGTAAAACATCTCATTCAAATGCAGGAATGCCGAGCGGTAAAGCCTCTGTCTTAGAGACGTTAACCTTGTAATAGCTATATGTCCCAAATTTGGAAAGAAGGTCTAGTAGCATCGGCAAGGAGCCCAGCGGGTTTGTGAGGAATAGAGTAACGTCATCAGCAAACAATGCTACCTTTGCAGTGACTTCCCCAAATTTTACCCCATGTATCGCACTGGAGTTCCTAATGGCTTGAGCCAGAGGTTCAATGGCCAGTGTAAAGATTAGGGGTGACAAGGGACATCCTTGTCTGGTGCCATTGGTAATATGTATTTCCGGGGAAGCAAATCCCAGGCCTTTAACCACCGCAGTTGGGCAGGAATACAGGGCTTGAATTGCTGTTATCACTTCTTCTGGTATACCGAATTGGGCAAGCGTACACCATAAGTAGTCCCATCTGACCCTGTCAAACGCTTTTTCTGCATCTAAAGACAGGGCCAGCATGGGTAACTTTAATCGGGATGCCTCCATGAGGATGTCCAGTGTTTTCCTGGTATTGTCAGGTCCCTCTCTGCCAAAGGTGAACCCAACTTGATCAGGGTGTACCACCCTTGGGAGTAAGGTGTTCAGACGATTAGCCCAAAGTTTAACATAGAGCTTTACATCTCCATTAATCAATGATATTGGTCTATAGCTGCTACATTGTGAGGGATCTTTATTTGGTTTGGGAATCGGTAGTATCGTTGCTTGTAAATATTCCTTAGTAAACAACCCCGACTCTCGGGCTTCTGAGAAGACCCCAAGGAGGACTTTGCTTAATTCCACCTTAAAGAGTTTATAGAAGGATGCCGGGTACCCGTCAGGGCCCGGGGCTTTATTGTTTTGGGTATGCTTGATGGCAAGGTTAATTTCCGATATAGAAAAAGGAGCCTTGAGTGTTTCTTTATCGTCTTCCGATAAACTAGGCAAGTTGAGGCTTTGCAGGAAGTCAACCACCTTTTGTACAGAGGACTCTTTCTCAACCATTGAAGGTTGGAGATGGTATAGATCTGAGTAATAGGCCGCAAAAGTTTCTCCGACTTCTTTAGGGGATGTAACCAATGTGGTCCCCCGTTGGAGTATTAGTTTAAATATTTGATCATTTCTTTTTTATTTTGTGTAACTTAGTGGGGGATTTTTGTAATTTAGTTAATTGTATTTAAATAATGCAATTTATTTAATTATAGTGTAAGGTTAAGTGTTAGTGTAAGACAGGTTACATTTTATTTTACAGGTAAAATTGTATTTATTTTAACTAGGTAGCTAGTAAATAGTTAATAACTATTTACTAACTAGTCTATCTAGTTAAAATAAATACAAACTTAGCTGTGAAATAAAAATAAAACCTAAGATAGATACAATGTAACTATTAGTTATATTGTAGCTAGCTTAGGGTTTATTTTACAGGTAAGTATTTAGTTTTAAATAAGTATTATTTAGTTAATGATAGGAATTTTTATTTAGATTTATTTTAATTATATTAAAGTTAGTGGGTGTTAGGGTTAGACTTAGGGTTAGTTTGAGGGGTTAATAACTTTAGTATAGTGGCGGCGATTTGGGGGGCAGCAGATTAGGGGTTAATAACAGTAATGTAGGTTGTGGCGATGTTAGGGACAGCAGATTAGGGGTTAATATTTAACTAGTGTTTACAATGCGGGAGTGTGGCGGTTTAGGGGTTAATATGTTTATTATAGTGATGGCGATGTCCGGAGCGGCAGATTAGGGGTTAATTATTTTATTTTAGTGTTTGCGATGCAGGAGGGCGGCGGTTTAGGGGTTAATAGGTTTATTATAGTGGCAAAGATGTCGGGGAGCGGCAAAATAGGGGTTAATACATTTTTTAAGTGGCGCTGATATCCGGAGCGGCAGATTAGGAGTTAATTTTATTTTAGTGTTTGCGATGCGGGAGGGCCTCTGTTTAGGGGTTAATAGGTAGTTTATGGGTGTTAGTGTACTTCTTAACACTTTAGGTATGAGTTTTATGCTACAGCTTTGTAGCGCAAAACCCATAACTACTGACTTTCAGTTTACGGTACGGATCTTGGCGGTATATGCTTTACCGCTCACTGTTTGGCCAGACAGGCAAACTCGTATTATCGGCGCTAGTCCCATTGATAAAGGACTTTTTGAAAGCTGCAGTAGTTACGTTGCGTTACGGCCAAAAAAGGTTGCGGTACAGCTGTACCTGCAAAACTCGTAATACCAGCTGTAGTGAAAAAGAGCCATAACGCTGCTTTTTCACTCATAACGCAAAACTCGTAATCTAGCCATTTGTTAATAGCAAAATTAACAAATAAATCCTTAGATTATACTAAGGGGTCTATGCCTGTGTTTCTGGCGAGCCTGCAGGCTCGCCAGAAACAGCAGTTATGAAGCAGCGTTCTTAAGACCGCTGCTCCATAACCCTGTCCGCCTGCTCTGAGCAGGAGGACAGACATCGCCGGAATTCAACCTGATCGAGTTCAATCGGGTTGACTGACACCCCTCTGCTGGCGGGCGATTAGCTGCAAGTCTGCAGGGGGCGTCATTGCACCAGCAGCTCACAAGAGCTGCTAGTGCAATGCTGAACATGGAGAGCATATTGCTCTCTGCATTCAGTGATGTCTGTCGGACCTGATAAATATGATAAATAGGACCTAATAGACATATGATAAATAGGCCTCTAAGAGTCTTAGTTCAAATTCAATAAGCCTAAAGGAATTTCCAGAAACATATAATTCACTATTTGGCCTAAAATAGTCTTATAGTACTTCAAATAATCAACCAGAGATTTCACACGAAGATCAATTCAACAATACCAATTAATATTGAATTAAATAAATTTAATCTAACCACAAATATATGCCATATTTAAAATATATCACAGTAGCTTTGGTTTAACCTAACGAAAATTAAAATACTAAATCCTTTCCTCTTAATAATAAATTTACTTAGCACTAATATAATTATTTATGGACTACACAGGTCTATGAAATATCAATTATAACTATACATTACACCTTTAAATACAGCTTCAATTTAACTCTTGCAATAAAGAATACCATTGCTATAAATTATTAAATTATAACATTATTAAAAATATAAAGACATTAAATTGCCAATACATTAATACCAGATACCAATATTTCTGAGTTTCAGCTTTTCTAATCAGAGTTTTTAAAAAGTCACTCATACGTGAAGCCAGGTATCACTATTTTGCAAACAGGGTATCACACACAGAGGTATATCTCTCTTTCCATCAGAGAGTTGTTCAAAGCCAGGCCCCAAAACCAAAGTGTGTTTTTTTGGTGTGTCTTCCTTTCTTTGCATATTGCTTTTGTCTGTGACAAACTCCACCTTCAAATCCAAATCATTCCAGGAAATAGTCTGTGTACACCGTTAGCTCTCATTGGCTACTGAAAATGTAGTTCTCCTGACAACCAAATACCCTTTGGCTGCATTGCCTAATATCGAACACTGGGGGGCAACAATAATTGAAATGTGGTTTTATTTCTCTATAAAGTGAAAGGTTCTTTAAATCCAGAAATATATATATTTTCATAAATGTACATTCAATATACTTATTATTTCTCAGCTTTAATTAATCATTTGGTTAATATATGTTATTATATAATTTAACTGAGCATGTATATTTCAAGACTAGACATGGCTATAGAGTATGGATTTTTGTATATTTAAATATTAGACCTGGAGACCTATTTATCAAGTCGTCAACCGCAAATACGCAGGAATTCCGCAGCGTAATTGTGGAGAGCCTGAGTCCCCTTATTTATCAAAGCCTACAGACCTTCAAAAGTTGAAATTTGTGACGTAACATACGATCCGCCGGTCTCGGTCAGACACAGATCGATGCTTACGTCATTACAGATTTTCCGAATGCAAATTCGGCACTATCTGACTACTTTTGCTATTTATCAATTTTCTAACAGGTACGCTCGCCACTATTCTGGCCCAGTGTACCTGGTTTTCAATCTGTCGCCCTGGAGGCGGCGGATGCCATAGGAATCAATGGGAGTCTGAAAGCAGCGAAAGCTTATGTTCGCTGCTGCCTGATATCCCATTGATTCCTATGGGAGAATAAAAGTTATCTTTACACCTAACACCCTAACATGTACCCCAAGTCTAAACACCCCTAATCTGCCACCCCGACATCGTTGCCAATAAATAAAGTTATTAACCCCTATCCCGCAACTCCCTACACCGCTGCCACCTACATAATGTTATTAACCCCTAATCTTTCGCCCCCTACACCGCCGCCACCTACATTATATTTATTAACCCCTAATCTGCCGCCCCTACACCGCCGCCACCTACGTAATGTTATTAACCCCTATTCTGCTGGCCCAACATCGCGGCCACTACTTATTAACCACTAATCTGCTGCTTCGACACCACGGCCACCTACATGTTATTAACCCCTATCCCGCCATGCCCGGAGCCCACCGCAACTAAATAAAGTTATTAACCTCTAAACCCTTGGCCTCCTACATCACTACCACTTACTAAACCTATTAACCCCTAAACCACCAGCCCCCCACATCGCCAAAAACTAAATGAACTTATTAACCCCTAAACCTAACAACCCGCAAACTTTATATTAAATATTAACTCATCCCTATCTTATAATAAATTTAAACTTACCTTTAGATTTAAATTAAACTTCGTTGAGGATGGATGTCGGCTCTTCAGAAATTTTAAGTGGATCTTCAGGGGTTAGTGTTAGGTTTTTTTAAGGGTTTATTGGGTGGGTTTTAATTTTAGTATAGGGTATGGGCTTTTGAAAAAGAGCTAAATGCCCCTTTAAGGGCAATGCCCATACAAATGCCCTTTTCGGGGGAATGGGGAGCTTAGGTTTTTTTAGATTAGGTTTTTATTTGGAGGGTTGGTTGCTTGGGTGGTGGGTTTTACTGTTGGGGGGGGATTTGTATTTTTTATTTACAGGTAAAAGAGCTGATTTATTTGGGGCAATGCCCCACAAAAAAAGCCCTTTTAAGGGCTATTGATAGTTTATTGTAGAATAGGGTTTTTTTATTTGAGGGGGGGGGGGGCTTTTTTATTTTCATAGGGCTTTTAGATTAGGTGTAATTAGTTTAAATATTTGATCATTTATTTTTTATTTTGTGTAACTTAGTGTTTATTTCTTTTTGTAACTTAGTGTTTGCTATTTTTTGTAACTTAGTTGTTAGATTTTTTGTAACTTTGTAATTTTTAATAGTAGGTTTAAATTATTTGAGTAGGGTTAGGTTTTTAAATATATAATATAGTTAATTTAATTTGTAGTTAAATGTAATTTTAGTATAACAGGGTAGATTAATTATTAGTTTAATATAGTTTAATGTAATTTAGTAGTCTACTAGTTAGGGTAGATTAATTAATAGTTTAATATAGTTTAATGCAATTTTAGTATAATAGTTAGGGTAGGTTAATTAATATAGTTTAATTTAAATCTAAAGGTAAGTTTAAATTTAATATAAGATAGGGATGAGTTAATATTTAATATAAAGTTAGCGGGTTGTTTGGTTTAGGGGTTAATAGGTTGATTTACTTTATGGCGATGTGGGGGGCTGGCGGTTTAGGGGTTAATAGGTTTAGTAAGTGGTAGTGATGTGGGAGGCCAGGGGTTTAGGGGTTAATACATTTATTTAGTTGCGGTGGGCTGCAGGAGCGGCGGGATAGGGGTTAATATTTTTATGTAGGTGGCGGTGGTGTCGGTGCGGCCGATTAGTGTTTAATAACATAATGTAGGTGGCGGCGGTGTAGGGGACGGGAGATTAGGGGTTTATAACATAATGTAGGTGGGGGCGGGGGCGGGGGCGGAGAGCGGCGGGATAGGGGTTAAACAGTTTAGTATAGTAGCGATGCTTAGTGACAGTATATAAATAAAGCTGGGAAAAAGCCGAATAGCAGCGAGATCAATGACTTTTAGTTAACAACAGTCCGCTGCTCATCGCCCCGTACTTGGTGCACGGCTTTTTGACAGATTTTTTGTTAAATATGGAGAGTGTATTCAAGTCTGCGGCTGCGATGTTAGGCAATGTCAGGCAAGCGTATTGGTGCTGTCCGTGGCCGGACTTTTAGCCGACGGACACTTGGCCGACGGACACTTGGCCGACGGACATTTGGCCGACGGACATTTGGCCGAAACACAAGTGGCTGTCACATAACAGTCCGGCCACGAGATACATAGATTTGATAGATAGATACATAGATTAGATAGATAGATCAATAGATGCAATAGATACATTTGATAGATACGATAGATAGATAGATAGATAGATAGATAGATAGATAGATTTGATAGATAAATAGATAGATTTGATAGATAGATAGTTTCCCAGACAGAGAATTACAAAACGTGCGGGCTGTGACCCATGGTAAGGTTCCCAGAGGCAGTTGCGGCGCCCGAGGCTCTGATTAGAACAGAGCACTCTGGAACATATCTGCCCTCGGCCGAAATCGGAACATTCTTTAGCTTTCTGTCTGTCAGCCAAATGTCCGTCGGCCAAATGTCCGTCTGCCAAATGTCCTTCTGCCAAATGTCTTTCTGCATTTTGTCAGAGCACCGGTGCTGTCGAATGCAAGTAAGTTTATGGCTTGATAAGTAGGCCTCTTTGTCATAATATTAAATATTATAATATATATATACAGTATATATATATACAGTATATATATATATATATTTATTTACTTCCTACTGATAATATCTTAAGAGATGCACTTAAAAGTCATTTTGCCATCAGCATCTTGTTTTTCTTGTCTCCTGTTTGAAAAACAAAGTGATGATTCAAGTTGGGTAAATTATGGTGTTGCGGATTTATCACATTTAACTAAAAAAAACAAAACATAATTGCTCCCAATCAAATTTATACTCCCCATTAAAGTTTAATTTGCTAGGAAGGGTTATATTCGTCAACAACTTGTCTTGCATATTTGAATGTTAAAAAACACAATGAGCAAGTAGCCACTAATCGTTATGTTCTTTCCAAAATGATTAATTGTATTCTATTTCGCGGCGCATTTGAACTTGCGCTTCAAGGACATGATGAACGCGATGATTCATTAAATATTGGGAGACTTAAAAGGATTGTAATTTAATACTTTCAGTATGATACTAATAATCAGCTATACTATTAACTATTAAGTATTTGAATTCAATAGATTCATCATTGCATATTCTAATATTACATTGCATTTAATTAGAATTCTGTAGTGATTAATTTATTATAATGATATTTATATTTGCTTATTATCCCACTTTAATATAAATATATTCTATATTTGAAGTCATTCCTTTATAAAGTATAGGAGTATATTAAAATATATGGAAATTAGACACAAGTCATTTCATATGAAATGTCTTCTTTATGCTTGCATCTGAGCTAGAAAACCTTTCCAGACGTATATGTGGATTCAGTCCTTCAAAACTATTCTTTGTCCAATAATTTGTATATCATAGAAGTGATAATTACTTACTTTCCTGAATATTCTGAGCATATCTGATCTAAAGTACAGAATTGTGTCTCTTTCACCCCAGGGGGCATCCTGAGCTAGGTAACATGGTTATCTTGTTTGTAGAGATCTAATCTCATTAAGCAATGAAGTAAAGAAACTTTTGAATCTTAAACTTTTTAGATATCTTGCCTGTGAGCTGTATTGGAGCACAGTATATATATATATATATATATATATATATATATATATATATATATATATATATATATATATATATATATATATATATAAATATATATATATATATATATATATATATATATATATATATATATATATATATATATATATATATATATATATATATATATAAATGATATTACATTTAATAAAAATATATTTTATATCTGAGTACATAACTTTAATACAGTTTGAGTGCATGAAATCATATACAGTTGAATGCAAAAGTTTAGACACCCTTGACAATTTCCATGATTTTCATTTATAAATAATTGGCTGTTTGGATCAGTAATTTTAATTTGATCTATCAAATAACTGAAGGACACAGTAATATTTCAGTAGTGAAATTAGGTTTATTGGATTAACAGAAAATGTGCAATATGCATCAAAACAAAATTAGACAGGTGCATAAATTTGGGCACCCTTGTCATTTTGTTGATTTGAATACCTGTAACTACCTAGCGCTGATTAATTGGAACACAAAATTATTGTGGTGAGCCCATTAAGCCTTGAAATTCATAGACAGGTGCATCCAATCATGAGAAAAGGTATTTAAAGTGGACAATTGCAAGTTGTTCTCTATGACTCTCCTTTGAAGAGTGGCAACACGGGGGCCTCAAAACAACTCTCAAATGACCTTTAAACAAAGATTGTTCAACATCATGGTTTAGAGGAAGGCTACAAAAGCTATTGCAGATATTTAAGCTGTCAGTGTCCACTGTGAGGAACATAGTGAGCATGGTGAGGATATGGAAGACCACAGGCACAGTTCTTGTTAAGGCCAGAAGTGGCAGGCCAAGTAAAATATCGGAGAGGCAAAGGCAAAGGATGGTGAGAATGGTCAAAAACAGCCCACAGACCACCTCCAAAGACCTACAACATCATCTTGCTGCAGATGGTGTCACTGTGCAGTGTTAAACAATTCAGTGCAATTTGCACAAGGAGAAGCTGTATGAGAGAGTGATGTGGAAGAAGCCTTTACTGCAAACACATCACAAACAGAGTCGCTTGAGGTATGCAAAAGCACATTTGGGCAAGCCAGCTTCATTTTGGAAGAAGGTGCTGTGGACTGATGAAACAAAGATTGAGTTATTTGGTCATAACAAGGGGTGTTATGCATGGTGGCAAAAGAACACAGCATTTCAAGACAAACACTTGCTACCCACAGTGAAATTTGGTGGATGTTCCATCATGCTGTGGGGCTGTACTTGGAATCTTGCTGAGGGTCGCATGGATTCCACTCAATATCAGCAGATACTTGAGAATAATGTTGAGGAATCAGTCACAAAGTTGAAGTTACGCCGGGGCTGGATATTTCAACAAGACAATGACCAAAAACACTGCTGGTTCAAATGGGTGGGGCCAGTTGAGGGGTGTGGCTTTCTTAAATAGGAGTGGTTTTCTCAAAGGGGTGGGGCTTTCTTGAAGGGGCGGGGTCTTGTGCACCACCATCTTAAAAATTCACCAGCCGCCACTGATATGAATCACAGCTGCAGATCAAACTTTGTATCAAAATATGCATGCTGACTTTAAATATTTGGTAGTTTATAACAACATAGGCTTTAGTGTGTAGCTGAGGAAGTATGTACTACAGAGGAATTTTAGTCTATAATACCAAAAGTGAAAACACACGGAAGGAAAAGATCACAAAGTATAGAGATCTTAGATAGAACACACAGCTTTAATATGTGCAGCAATCAGGGCAAAATAACAATAAATCTGAATGGATTGATATGCTGCAACAGATTATTTGCAAGTCGTGGACAATTGTTTACAGGTACCTGAACAATATAATTTAGCATGCAAAATGGACTATAGCTATATAATAATTGAAAAAGCTTTTACCGGTTTTTATATGCACAGAGATTCACAAGCAGAGATATTCAGTAAAGCTTATTCCAGCGCTACGGAATTTGGCGGTGCTATACAAATAAATAATAATAATTATAAAGCTTGACTGAAAGGCAGGAGAGTTCAGTGCATCCTGGCAGTTTGTTTGTGATGCATACAATCAGCTGATCAGTATCCGTGTGAGAATGCAGGTCAGGAGGAAACAGCTTCAATGATGTTTAGCAAAAGTCATAGCAAAAAAGAACAAATAATAAATTAGCAGTATTAAACTATTACATGAATTGATTTAGCACAAGAAAAAATACAGGGCTTAGTATTGAAAGCCCACAGGACAAGGAATACCAAGCAAAGAGGAAAGGAAGGGGAAGGAATTTATACAGCAAAGACAGCTAGATTACAAGTTTGTGCGTTTGTCTTTTAACGCTGAAAATATGGTAATTTCAGCATTAAATCAGCACCACAGCCATTAAAAGTCTTGTCGGTATAGGTGTACCGCAAGCCTTTTAGCTTGTAAGGCAACATCAGAACCTCACACAAAAAAATTACATTTTTTCATGGGATTCCCATAGTGCTGGTATGATGAGTTTTGCGGTCAGGCTAAAAAAACGAGCGTTGCAGCCTAAAACTACAAGCTCTGTACTGCCATCTAAAGTCAGTAGTTATGATGTTTTACGCTACAAAGCTGTAACATAAAACTCATAATTAAACTGCTTCAAAGTACACTAAACACCCATAAACTACCTATTAACCCCTAAACCGAGGCCCTCCCGCATCACAAATACTGTAATAAATGTATTAACCCCTAATCTGCCGCTCCTGACATCGCCGCTACTATGAAAATGTATTAACCCCTATTCCGGCGCTCCCCGACATCGTCACCATTTTTCAGCCAATAGGAATGCAAGGGATGCCATCTTGGATCGTGAACCTTGCATTGAAGATTTAGTATACGGCAGCGACCGTATGAAGAGGATGCTCTGCACAGTCCAGGATCAAGATAGAAGATGCCGCCTGTATGAAGATTGAAGAGGCCGCCTGGATGGAGACTTCTCACTGCTTAGATGAGGTCTTCTCCGCCGGGATGAAGTTCGTTCAAGCGGGACTTCAAAAACTGTAAGTGGATTGTCTTGGGGTTAGTGTTAGGTTTTTTAAGGTTTTATTTGGGTGGGTTTTTAGCAGTAAATAAGCCAAATGCCCTTTTAAGAGCAATGCCCATCCAAATGCCCTTTTCAGGGCAATGGGTAGCTTAGGCTTTTTAGATAGTTTTTTTATTTTGTGGGTTTGGGGGGGGGGGTGGGGGTTTGTAATCAAGTGGGAATTTGTTTGTTTTTTCCACCAAAAGAGTTGATATCTTTAGAGCAATGCCCTACAAAAGGCCCTTAATAGGTTTATTTAGTTAATAATTGTAAGTTTAATTCTGCTCTATTTTAATTATGTTAAAGTTAGGGGGTGTTAAGGTTAGTCTTACGTTAGGGTTAGGGTTAAATTAGAGTTAAATAGTTTAATTAAGGTTGTTGCAATGTGGGAGCTGGCAGTTTAGGGGTTAATAGGTTTATTTAGTGGTAGTGATGTGGGAGGCCAGAGGTTTAGGGGTTAATAGCTTTATCTAGTTATGGCGATGTTGGGAAGCGGCGGAATAAGGTTTTAGATATTTATTATAGTGTGGGCGATGTTGGGGTGCGGCAGAATAGGGGTTAATAATTTAGTATAGTGGGGGCAATATCGGGAGCGGCAGGTTAGGGGTTAATAACTTTATTTAGGTGGCGGCGATATTAGGGGTTAATAACTGTAGGCAGGCGTTGGCGATGTCGGGGGCAGCAGATTAGGGGTGTTTAGACGTGGGGTTTTTGTTAGGGTGTTAGGTTTAAACCGTATTTTCTTTTTCCCTATAGACATCAATGGGGCTGTGTTATGGAGCTTTTCTTTCCGCGATCGCAGGTGTTGGGAGCTTAAAAACCCCATATCGCCCGCACAAGCCTGTTTTTTTAAAACTTGTAATGGCAGCGATATAGGGGATTAAATAACGCCACTTTTGTTGCGTTCGTTAATTTCCTTATAGCACTCGAAACTCGTTATCTAGGTGAGAGTTAGCAATATCCCTGCCTTGCTTAAAGGTACAGGATCATGACAACTAGTAACCTGCAACGTACCCTCACTTTATACAAGTATTTAACATGAACTAGGTCTCCAAACTGTTAAAATTTATTTACACAGGGATGACCTTCTAAATAGACATAAAATAAGGGATTTATAAGAAGGGGTAAATAGAGTAGTTGCTTAGGATCAGATTGCAGCACACGTATTTGGTTTATTTTTATTTTATGTATGATTTCAAAAACATACGTTTTTATTAATTTCTTCTACTTTTTTCTGTGCTATATAAATTAGTTATGTGACATTATTTTGTCACTGGGAATAGTGTCTTTATTTTCTGTAAGAAAAGGATTAAAGGGACCTAGAATAAAACTTTCCTTCTTCAGAAAGAGCAAATACTTTTAAAGAACTCTCCAACTTATAAAATATAGCTCCGGAGTGTGTAAATATCTTAATCACTACATGACAGCAGTGTTTGCAACAATATTGCACATTTAGGTCTAAATTATAAATGGAGAACAAACATTTTAGAGCTATTGTGCAATAACTGCTAAGATGACACACGTCACAAGTGTGTGAGTTGTGTCCGACAAAATATGCTTCTTTACACTGTTATATGGTTATCTCAAATATTCTGAATTTCAAATTTGAATATAAAATGTAACTTTTATTATTATTACTTTAAAAAGACTCTTATAATATTTTGCTGTCCTCACTTTTTATTAAAAACACTTCTACTTCAAGTCAATATACATTATCCGTATTGTCTACAGTTGGTTACAAAAGAAGGAGCTATAGGGTATAATATATGAAGTTGGTAACTCCTGAATTATATTTCCTAACTAATTGCTTGCCATAAGTCTGGCTTGTTTGAAATATACAGTATGTTAGCTTCACATATAGTAATTAACAGGTTTGAAATTCCTGTATTTATCTTATAGTCCTAATGTAGTATTTAAATTAAGAAGTAATAGACAAGTAGTAATGTGGCTGTTGTGGTTATAGAAATTGGTAGTAATTTTGGTAATTTACTGAAGTCAGAATATTCCTATGGTATGATGTTTGTGCACACTTGGGTAGTGAATTGTTACAATAACTTCACAATGTATAACCATACCAAATAGGTAAATGCTCTATAATGAGCTGATGTGGAAATGAGTTGATAGGATTGTGCAATAACATCGCTTAAAGTGAATGTAAATGTTGATGCTAAAGCGCCCGGTTTTTAAAAAATGTATTAATATCAGGGGCACGTTAATTCATAAAAATGTACATTTCACTTGTGTTGTGAAAATACTTACCTTTTAAACTTGACAGCTGCTCCAGCTTCCTCCGGTCGTCGCAAGCCATTTCTGATGTCAGAAATGATGGATAGGTCATCCTCCAATCACGGCTTCCCCCCCTTTGGGAATCAGTGTCTGATTCAATGCCGTGATTGGAGGAAGCCTGATTCCTCATTTTATACCCAGGAAGAGGCTTTTCAACGGGTGGAGGAAGCTGGAGCAGCTGTCAAGAAGAGATTAAAAGCTAAGTATTTTCACAACAGGAGTGAAATGTAAATTTTGATGACTTAAAGTGCCCCTGTTTTTAATCGAATTTTTAAAAACTGGGCACTTTAGCGTCAAAATTTACATTCACTTTAAAGGAATATGAAACCCAAAATCTATCTTTCATAATTAAGATAGATCATGTGATTTCTAATTTACTTCTTTTATCAAATTTGCTTTTGTTCCCATGATATTCTTTGTTGAAGAGATAGTTATGAATCTGGAGCACTATATGGCAGCAGTTTTTGAAGAATGTTATTGATTTGCAAGAACATTAGATGGCAGTACTATTTCTTACCATGTAGCGATCCAGATGCCTAACTAGGTATTTCTTCAACACAGAATATCATGGGCCAATTTGATAATAGAAGTAAATTGGAAACTTTTTTTAAATGGAATGTCTGAATCACAACAGTTTTTGTTTTATATCCCTTTAAGTGCAATCAATAGCACTTCTATTTGTTTTCCATGGCTCTAAATAACAAGTGGCGCACAAACATATTATAGCAACTGTGCAATAACATCACTTAAGGGCAATCAATAGCACTTCTATTTTTGCACTCCATAGCGCACTACCATCTGCAGTTCAGACAGCGAGAGTGGGCTGAGTAGCTCAAATTTATGCTGGATATTACTAGAGCTTAACCGAAGTTGTGCTAAGAAAATTGTGCTCAATACATCCAAGAAGTTATCAGAAAATCAAATAATGGCACAAGGCATTTAGTATAGGAGCGAGATCCTACAAGGAAATTCCAATAGGTGTTGGATCAACATTTGGGTGATGCAGCTATATTGATCAAAACACATTTTAGTTTTTTATAGGTTAAAGGGACACTCAAGTGAAAATTAAACTTTCATGATTCAAATAGAGCATACAAATTTAAACTACTTTCCAATTTACTTCCATTAACAAACTGTGCACAGTCTTTTTATATTTTCATGTTTTAAGTCACCAGCTCCTACTGAGCATGACCAAGAATTAATTGCATTTGTGATTGGCTGATGACTTTCATATGACACAGGGGGAGTGGAAATAGACATAGCTTTGAAAATTTGTCCCCAAAAAATCTACTACTCATTTGAAATTCATACTAAGTTCTATTGCATTGCCTTTTTATCATGCATTTGTTGATTATGCAAATCTACTGTATTTACTGGTCTTTTAAACATACAGTTACACCAGTGTTCCATTCAGTGAAGGTTCTAGAATTTACAATTTGGGAGGTTAACATAGATGGTCAAGAGATTAAATGGCAGTTAATGCTGTTGAGTGTTCTTTTTAATTCTTCTCCACCTCAATTGTATTTTTAATTTTGAAAATAAAACAATCAATATAAAGCAATAAAAAAATGTATGTTTGTTTACCACTGTTCTATAGCAATATATACTGTTTGAGAGAAAAGAGGATTCAAGTGCATATTTATTAGGCAACAAATACACACAAATAAAAATGTACTTACAAGAAGTGCATAGTTAAAACACATTAAGTGACAAAACTGGATCCATACGGAACTGCTAAGAAGCCACGTAGGACAGCTGGATTTCGTCTCTCACAAACCGGCTTAGACTCAGGGGTATCCGGATCCCCACAAGAGTTGCAGTTGCTTGTTTAGCAGGATTTGTTATGGTAGCCTGTAAGAATATCCCTCATAGGGGTGTAGTGAAGCTGTTAACCCCAACGCATTTCTCCCGGTTGTCGCCGGGCTTTCTCAAGAGGATTTGTTTGTTTAAAGAGAGCAGCACTGCTGGATTCTGTTTACTATCCCTATCATTCTGACTCAACGCCGGGATAACAAGACTACTGGCCGAGTTCGGTCTGATAGAGGAGTATCCCATGAGCATTACATTATACTTGGGCCATGGAGCCAGAGGAGGTGGCACAAGTTGTTTATCTTCAGGGACACATGTTGGGAACCCATACCACACAGTTGCAGAATATGGATTCCAAGCTAGAGGCTATTACCGCTCAACTCTCCTTACTAGTTACAGTGAGGAATACCGCTCCTGTTGTTTCACCACCAGTCCCTAGTACTGTGACTTCTTCCTCTGCTTCTGGAAGTATACCCTTGATACGTTTGCCTGACAATTATGAAGGTACTACTGATTGCAGGGGCTTTCTTAACCAATGCAGGCTGCACTTCCTCAATGATCCTTACATCTTTCAGTCTCACCAGTCAAGGGTCACCTTTATAATTTACTTACTGAAAGACAAGGCCCTAGCCTGGGTCTCTCCCCTTTTGGAACAGAATGCTCCACTCCTGCATGATGCTGATGATTTCATTTCTGCTTTATCTGCTGTGTTTGGTACTTCTGGCCATACCTCTGCTGCAGAATATTCTCTCCTGGATCTCCGCCAGGGCAGTAGAACTGTGGCACAATTCGTCATCGAGTTTCGCACCTTGGCACTTGAAACCACTTGGGATCGCAGTGCTCTCAAGGCAGCCTTTAGGAGAGGTCTCCATGAACGCATCAAATATGAACTCACTTATCATGATATTCCTTCTTCTTTCGATGACTTTATAACACTTTGTATCAGTCTGGACTTTTGCTTTCAGGAGAGACAAGACGAGAGAGACAGAACAAGGAGGGTCCTTCCCTCCTGTCCTCCTGTTCGTTCAATTTCGGCAGTATCCTCTACCCCTTCAGCAGCTCCAGTTACCTCAGTGGAGGAACCCATGGATCTCTCCTCCTTCAAACCTTCAGAGTCTGAAAGACAGAGAAGGAGACTGAGACTATGCTTTTATTATGGATCTAACTCCCACCAACTAAAGGACTGTGACATTCGGCCGGGAAAAGCCAATGCTTAGGGGATAACACAGGGGTACCTCTAAGCATTGATCTCTACTAAATGTCCTCACTCCTCTCGGATCCTGGTACCGGTTACCCTTACTTTCTTCAGAATACTATCCACATTCAAGCCTTCATTGATTTAGGGGCATCTGGAAACTTCCTGGATCACTGTTTCATGATTCAAGCTGGCTTGCCTCTTTTGCAGAAAAGACATTGGCCTCTAGTTATGAAGCTCCGTACATACCTGCCTTCACCGGCCCCAATACGCTCTCCTAAGCTCACCTCACATCGCCGCCACGGACCTGAATACGCTCGCCAAAGTTATCAATAAATCTGTCAAAAAGCCGCGCACCAGGGGGTGGAACCTGGCCACGCAGGTGAATGGCCGCTTGTGTGTGAAGCTCCGGCACCGGGACTACTCCTTTTGTGCACTAACTAAGGGTTACAGACCTCTACCAAAGATTTTTTGTACAGATTGTGGACAAGGATATGCCCGGCAAAGGTGGAGGTGACCGAAAGATCCGACATGGGCACTTGAGCAGATCCGTCATAACGCTAAAAGTCGTCACCGATACTTAAGGGCATCGCCATCTGGTAAGAACTGACACACTGACTACACCGGGACAATAAGCGCTGCTAAAGCCCAAACACCAGGCATACTGATTTTGACGGCCGTCAAACCTTGCGGCAGCTGTTTACTAAAGACGACAAAATTAAAGTTTCGCCGCCATTACGGCCTAGCTAAAAGGTGATACTGAAGTATTTGGAGCGGAGGCAGGCTCACTCACAATGGAGCGTTCAAGCCTCTTAATAACTGAAGCAAGTCCCCCTACACTGAACAATGTGTAGAGAAGGCACCCCATAATCCGGTCACAGGAAAATGCAGAAAAACTAAGCAGACTTGGGAAATAACTTAGAGGAGAGAGGCCTTGATTTTATCACTGCCCCCATGCAGGACACTTTTCATAAATTCTTTGATATAAAGGAGCAGAGAAGATAGAGCGAGTCAGTAACGCAAACAGTGAATTAATTTTTATTGTGTTTTTATTGTGTTGTAATCCTCTCCCACGTGCATACAATTTGCAGAGGCCTTACCACAAATTCAACATGACATCTAAAGCTAAAAATAAAGCTGACAAAGCGGCCAAATCGCACTCACAGCTTACCACTTCAGTGAGCAATTTTTTCCAATGCCCTACAAATAATCAAAAAGATGGAGACTCACATAGCCAAGACTCACCAAGCATAGAAACCTCTGCGAATCCAACCACAGACATCTCATGGTCTTATGCCACACAGATTAAAGCAGACATAGCTAACCTACCCACCAAAGCTGACTTTGATGCTCTTAAGGATTTAATAACAAAAGATCTAGCAAATATGAAGCAGAATTTAAATGAAATGGGGCAGAGAATTGAATATGTAGAAGAAACACAAGAGACTATGAATACTTTATTTGATGGCGTAACCACACAGGTTAATATACACCAAGCTCAGATGGAGACCCTGCAAGATAAGATAGAGGAGCTTGACAACAGGGGGCGCCGTAATAACCTGAGGATCAGGGGCGTCCCTGAAACCGTTTCACATTCAGATATCCCTAATTATCTACAGGGTCTGTTTAAACTTCTCTTGGATGATCAATCAATTCCTGACATAGAACTGGACAGAGCGCATAGGGCCCTCAGACCGCCCCCGCCTCCAAACGCCCCGCCACGAGACATAATCCTAAAATTCCTACGCTACGCAGAAAAAGAAAAGATTTGGCAGGCAGCCCGTTCCACCCCAACTATCCAATATGTGGACCATAAGTTACAAATATTCATGGACCTCAGCCCAGCTACTATACAAAGAAGAAGAGAAGTAAGGTTTATTACTAAAGTGTTGCGGGAGCAACGAATACGATACCGCTGGGGCTATCCGTTCAGTTTAATAGTGACTCATGAGGGGCATACAATTATCTATAAAACAGAAGAGGATCTACCTGCCCTAGCAGAAGATTTGAAACTCTCTTTTCGACGGCCGCATCCTTCAGATGTAGGGAAGGAAGAAACCAGACAACGCATACAGCCTAATCAGAACTCAATTCAGAGGTGGACCAAAGTACCACCAAAGAGAAAGAATGCAAAGGAACTGGATCAACCATCAAGCCCTGAAGTGGAAGTGGACTCTTAAATTCTCAGCTCTGGTGAACTGACCAAGTAATGGGTGAGATCAATCTAATTTACTCTTCCTTTTTTCCTTTACTAAAAGATTATAAACATTCCCAGATGTTATGGAGCGTTCATTATAATAGACAATGACTTCCCCGGGCCAGGGCTTTATTCGTAGCTCCAAATTGACATTCACCTCCCATGTGCCCGTTGGAAGAACAATTACACTGCTGTGCTTACTTAGAGAGCACAGACAGCTCACCCAATGAACCTCCCATTATGGACAATAGTCTTGTGACCATGTTTAATGTTTAATGTTTAAAGTTTAAAATTAACGTTAATGTTTATGTTTACATTTTTCTGCCTTTTTTTTTCACATACCCTTAGGTTGAAAGAAATTCAGAAATTTACATGTTTAAGGAGTGGTCCTGGACACACTCCCCATCCATATTATGGCCCTGAGAGACGGTTCTCTCAAAGGGACAAAGATTTTGTTTACTGTTTATTGTTATTTATTTTTATGCTTAAATTTTAGTTTTAATCTTATAATCAAATGTCATGGAGTGAATCAACTGCAATACAAATATAGCTGCGTAAGTGATAAGATGATAGTTGAATGGAACTGGGAATATATACAATGCTGCACACTTGTACCTCTTTCTGGGAATGTCATACCATCACTTAAGAAGCCCCCACATAGCATAGTCACTTTTCAAACCTTGAGAATGGGTGGAGGAAGGGAAACTAGTTAAAATGTTATACACAAAGAGCAATCTCCACTTCCTTACAACTAACACAAAGGGACTTAACAGCCAGTACAAAAGAAATATAGCACTGAAAGACCTCAAACAGAAAAAAGGAGAGGTGGTCTTTTTACAAGAGACACATTTGATTAGAGGTAGGGAACCCAGGACCTTTACATATAAATTTGGAGACTCATACTACGCCTCGAACACTGCCAAAACAAATGGGGTTGCCATCCTAATAAAGAGGGGTATCCCATTCACACTAACTAAGAAAATCGTGGATAAACAGGGGCGATATCTCATCTTAATAGGGAAACTTTATAACTCAGTAGTCACCTTGGTGAATGTTTATGCCCCAAATTTAAAACAAGATAACTTTTTTAAACAATTATCTAATCTGTTATTGCAACTAGCTAAGGGGGCGGTGGTCATGGGGGGGGATTTTAATATTACAATGAATCCCATACTGGAAAACTCTAACCATACCTCTTCTACTCCTCACCGGGTGATTAACTCTGTTAAAGTACAACTGAAAGATCTTGCCCTACATGATGCCTGGAGGGTACTCTATCCCGATAGGAAAGAATATACTTTTTTCTCCAACCCACATCAAAGACACTCACGCATTGACTACATAATGGTAGATGTCACTAACCTAGCTAGAGTCACACGATTAAGAATACTACCAAATTCATGGTCTGACCATTCTATAGTTAGCTGCGAGTTTAACTGGCCACATATCCCCTGCAAACAACACTCATGGAGACTGGAGGAAGGCATACTGGGGGACCCAACCATTATCCAACGCTTAGAAAAATCAATAACGGAATATTTTACTATTAACACGACTGCGACCCCCAAGACAGACATCAGAATGGTATGGGAGGCACACAAGACTGTAATAAGGGGGGAGATAATTAGTATTCAATCCCACCAAACCAAACAGACAAATAGGGCCCTCAACGAGTTATTACAGCAACTAGAGACACTAGAAAAACAAAGAGAGTCTGACTCCACAGATTTAGCTCTTCAGCAGAAAATAACTGAATGTAGGGAGGCAGTTAACTCACTCATGGGAAAGGAATGCAAGAGACAGACATTTAGATTGCGACAAAAATACTATGAAGGGGATAACAAATGTGGCCCAATTCTAGCCAGAAAATTAAAAAGAAAAATAAATAGGAGTTATATCCTGACACTTAAAAATAACCACAATAAGGAAGTATATACCTCAGACAAAATAGCAGAAGCCTTTAGGACATATTACGAACGTTTATACAACTTGGAAAGCTTACATACTGATAGCCCTGGCCATGACAGGTATATTCAGAACTATCTAAGAAATATTCCTTTACCTCAGCTAATGCAAGACCAGAATAACACTCTTAAAGCGCCTATAACCCTCGAAGAGATAAAGGAAGTTATTTCCCAACTCCCATCAAATAAAGCTCCAGGTCCCGATGGATTTACTAACAACTATTTTAAAAAATTTAGAGATATTCTGATCCCACACATGGTGTCCTTGTTCAATGATATAACAGAGGAGGTCCCATTCCCGCAGCTTAACTTAGGAGCATATATTACGGTGCTCCCGAAACAGGGCAAACCACCAGATAGACCTGAGAACTTCCGCCCAATTTCGTTGTTAAACACTGACTTGAAAATATATTCAAAGATATTGGCTAACAGATTAGGATTAGTCCTACCGTCCATCATAAGTAACGATCAGGTGGGTTTTATACAGGCCCGAGAGGCGAAAGATAACACAGTAAGGGCAATTCATCTTGTCAACTATGTACAAAGTAACAAAATACCAACAGTGGTGGTCTCCACTGACGCGGAGAAAGCTTTCGACCGCGTCAGTTGGCTTTTTCTTAGGAGGATACTCCAGAAATTTGGTATATGTGATAGTTTTATCTCAAAAATAATGGCCCTGTATACCTCTCCAACAGCTAAAGTTAGGGTGAATGGTATATTCTCAGGGAAACTAGACATCTCCAATGGAACGAGGCAGGGATGCCCATTGTCGCCCCTGCTGTTCGCGTGCATAGTAGAAGCATTGGCAGCAAAGATAAGGCTAAATAGGGACATCCTAGGCATCACAATAGCAGATAGGGAACATAAGACTTTACTATTCGCAGACGATGTGCTGTTTTTCCTAACCTCCCCAGCCGAGACTATTTCCCATTTGTTGGAAGAGTTGGATAGCTTCCATTTGGCATCCAATTTTTTGATTAATAAAAACAAATCTGAAATGCTACCCATTCAGTGTGAAGGACATACACTGGAACGGATTAGGGAGTTATGCCCGTTCCGAATCCAGAGAAATAGCCTAAAATACCTAGGGATAATGCTAGCCCCCTCCGAAAAGGAGATGTTTGCACTTAATTACAAAACTTTACAAAGAACTCTCACTGCAGACATGTCTTCATGGCGTTCCCAACACATAACGTGGTTAGGTAGAATCCAGGCCACAAAGATGAATGTTCTGCCACGGATACTATATATACTCCAGACAGTACCAATTACTATCCCTTCTAATTTCTTAGACACCCTCCAGAAAGTAATTTTCGATTATATTTGGGATAGAAGAAAAGCTAGAATAAATAAAAAAATTATGTGCATGCACGTTAAGGATGGAGGCTTGGGAGTTCCTAACTTGACGAAATATAGACAGGCTGTCTTCCTGCAAAGGGTGATAGACTGGTATACAAACTATGAACACAAGGCATGGGTGAGGTTGGAACATGATATCACAGAACAGAGACACCTGGGGGCACTATGTTGGCAGAGACGGGCGACCTTTCCAGATAAGATCACACAAAATACACTCATTCTAGAAACGTTGAAAGCGTGGGATAGGATCCTGACTGAATATCCGCACATCACATCCAGGTTCTCACCCTTGACTCCGCTTACCGATAATATAGACTTTCCCCCGGGGACGGGCCTCCTCAGACAAGCCCCTGCCACAGAAAATAATAGAGTAATCATGATGGTGCATTTAGGGAACGAACAGCATCTTTATACTAGCCCCGAACTGATGGAGTCAGGCCTCATGGCATTCAGTAATTGGTTTGTCTTGAGACAGTGCCACTCTTATATTTATAAACATAAAGATAGGAATAACTTTTTACGCACACTAACCCCGTTTGAGGCCTTATGCAACTCTAAGGCTCCCATTAGAAGAGCTCTCTCACTAACTTATGCCCTTCTACAGTCCACAACAAATAGCCCATATTATATTGATAGTTGGGAGAAAGAATTGGGGATCGACTTGACCGACACAGACAGAACACTAATATTCTCGACAGTAACTAGAATTTCTGCATCCAGCAGATTGATTGAGATGAATTTAAAAATAATTCAGAGATGGTACCTTACCCCTGCCAGACTCCATAAACTATTCCCCACTCGTAGTGATAGATGTTGGAGATGCGGAGTACATTTAGGTACTATGTCCCACATATGGTGGACATGTCCCCTAATAGTGGGAATGTGGAGGGAAGTAGCACGTGAGATGTCGGTTATGTTGGGTATTTCTTTGCCTGTGGACCCCCTACTGTGGCTCTTTAATATCATCCCATGCAAGATTTCAAAGGATAGAAGGAATTTACTATTTATAGGTAGCAACAGTCTCAAAAAATTAATGGTAAAAAATTGGAAAAGCAGAATAGTACCAGATATAGCACAATGGCTACACATTTTTAATCAAATTCTTGAGCTAGAGGAGTACTCCTACTTGACTAACAAGAACATAGATTCATATGCCCAAATGAAAGTGATATGGGAGGAATATGTGAACTCCAGATCCCAGGTTCCACAGTAAGAAGTTTCTCACGCAGTTTCACGACGAAATTAATCACTCAGACATTGTTGTTTCTCACACAAATATATTTTTCATTTTACTGTATGTTTGTTTGTTTGTTTAAAGCTTTAAATTCTAACTGACAGCATTGTTCTTTGTCAACAGTCAGTATACCCTGTACTTGATACCATCAATGTGATTTTTTTCTCTAACGAAATGTAACATGCACTGTCTGTACAAACTCTACTAATTTCTTAATAAAGCTGTTTCAAAAAAAAAAAAAAAAGCCGCGCACCAAGTACGGGGCGATGAGCAGCGGACTATGATAGTTATCAATCATCAATCTCGCTGCTCTTCGGCTTTTTTACAGCTTTATTGATACCCCTGTCACTAAGCACTCACACTATAGTATACTGTTCTACCCCCTATACCGGCGCCCCCGGAGCCCCCCGCAACTAAATAAAGTTATTAACCCCTAAACCGCTGCTCCTAGACCCCGCCGCAACTATAATAAATATGTTAACCCTTAAACCGCCACTCCCGGACCCCGCTGCAACTATAATAAATATGTTAACCCCTAAACCGCCGCTCCCGGACCCCAACGCAACTATAATAAATATGTTAACCCCTAAACCAACACTCCCGGACCCCGCCGCAACTATAATAAATATGTTAACCCCTAAACCGCCACTCCTAGACCCCGCCGCAACTATAATAAATATGTTAACCCCTAAACCGCCGCTCCCGAACCCCGCCGCAACTATAATAAATATGTTAACCCCTAAACCGCCGCTCCTAGACCCCGCCGCAACTATAATAAATATGTTAACCCCTAAACCCCCGCTCACTGACCCCACCGCAACTATAATAAATATGTTAACCCCTAAACCGGCGCTCCCGGACCATGCCGCAACTATAATAAATATGTTAACCCCTAAGCCACCACTCCCGGACCCCGCCGCAACTATAATAAATATGTTAACCCCTAAACCGCCGCTGGTAGACCCCGCCACAACTATAATAAATATGTTAACCCCTAAACCGCCGCTCCCGGACCCCGCCACAACTATAATAAATATGTTAACCCCTAAACCGCCGCTCCCGGACCCCGCCGCCACCTACATAATACCTATTAACCCCTATCTTGCCCCCCCTATACCGCTGTCACCTATAATAAATTTATTAACCCCTATCCTGCCCCCCCTACACCGCCGCCACTATAATAAAATTATTAACCCCTAAACCTAAGTCTAACACTAGCCCTAACACCCCCCTAACTTAAATATGAATTAAATAAATCTAAATAATAGTACTCTTATTAACTAAATTAATCCTATTTAAAACTAAATACCTATAAAATAAACCCTAATATAGCTACAATATAATTAATAATTACATTGTAGCTATTTTAGGATATATATTTATTTTACAGGCAACTTTGTATTTATTTTAACTAGGTACAATAGCTATTAAATAGTTATTAACTATTTAATAGCTACTTAGTTAAAATAATTACAAAATTACCTGTAAAATAAATCCTAACCTAAGTTACAATTAAACCTAACACTACACTATCATTAAATAAATTAAATAAATTACCTACCAATACCTACAATTAAATACAATTAAATAAACTAAACTAAATTACAAAAAAAAACACTAGATTACAGAAAATAAAAAAATATTACAAGAATTTTAAACTAATTACACCTAATCTAAGCCCCCTAATAAAATAAAATAAAAAAAAAATAATAAAAGTTCCTACCCTATTCTACATTAAAAAGTAATCAGCTCTTTTACCAGCCCTTAAAAGGGCTTTTTTTTGCGGGGCATGCCCCAAAGTAATCAGCTCTTTTGCCTGTAAAAAAA
Organism: Bombina bombina; assembly: GCF_027579735.1. Classification (NCBI taxonomy): domain Eukaryota; kingdom Metazoa; phylum Chordata; class Amphibia; order Anura; family Bombinatoridae; genus Bombina; species Bombina bombina. The sequence goes on from NC_069507.1 coordinate 151,929,762, forward strand.
AATACAACCCCCCCAACATTAATACCCACCACCCACATACCCCTACTCTAACCCACCCAAACCCCCCTTAAAAAAACCTAACACTAACCCCCTGAAGAGCTCCCTACCTTGAGTCGTCTTCACCCAGCCGGGCCGAAGTCTTCATCCTATGGGGCAGAAGAGGACATCAGAACCGGCAGAAGTCTTTATCCTATCCGGGCAGAAGAGGACATCCGGACCGGCAGACATCTTCATCCAAGCGGCATCTTCTATCTTCATCCATCCGATGAGGAGCGGCTCCATCTTCAAGACCTCCGGCGCGGAACATCCTTCTTCACCGACGACTACCCAACGAATGAAGGTTCCTTTAAGTGACGTCATCCAAGATGGCGTCCCTCGAATTCCGATTGGCTGATAGGATTCTATCAGCCAATCGGAATTAAAGGGACAGTAAACCTTAAAAATAATGTTATATAATTCTGCACATAGTGCAGAATTATATAACATTATATTAGCCAAACTTTATAAATCATAATTTCCTCTTTTAATTTTTTTAAAAAAACGCTGTTTTACAGACCCGCTCTCTGTACTCTGCTGAGCGGGTCTGTTATATTCACACAGCGCATCGGGCCAGCTGTATAGTCACAGCCCGGCCCGACTGCACCATAAGACTAAGTGCAGCTCGCTCCTGCTCTGTCTGACAGCAGGAGCGAGCTGCACTTAGTCTTATGGCGCGGTTTTTAAAATTAAAAGGGGAAATTATGATTTATAAAGTTTGGCTAATATAATGTTATATAATTCTGCACTGATCCAATGAGCCAATCGGATTGAACTTCAATCTGATTGGCTGATAGCATCAGCCAATCAGATTTTTCCAACCTTAATTCCGATTGGCTGATAGAATCCTATCAGCCAATCGAAATTTGAGGGACGCCATCTTGGATGATGTCACTTAAAGGAACCTTCATTCGTTGGGTAGGCGTCGGTGAAGAAGGATGTTCCGCGCCGGAGGTCTTAAAGATGGAGCCGCTCCTCGTCGGATGGATGAAGATAGAAGATGCCGCTTGGAAGAAGATGTCTGCCGGTCCGGATGTCCTCTTCTGCCCGGATAGGATTAAGACTTCTGCCGGTCTGGATGTCCTCTTCTGCCCCATCGGATGAAGACTTCGGCCCGGCTGGGTGAATATGACTCAAGGTAGGGAGATCTTCAGGGGGTTAGTGTTAGGTTTTTTAAGGGGGGTTTGGGTGGGTTAGAGTAGGGGTATGTGGGTGGTGTGTTTTAATGTTGGGGGGGTTGTATTTTTTTTTACAGGCAAAAGAGCTGATTACTTTGGGGCATGCCCCGCAAAAAGCCCTTTTAAGGGCTGGTAAAAGAGCTGATTACTTTGTAATGTAGAATATAGTAGGGGCTTTTATTATTTTGTTTTTTTTATTTTATTAGGGGGCTTAGATTAGGTGTAATTAGTTTAAAATTCTTGTAATATTTTTTTATTTTCTGTAATTTAGTGTTTGTTTGTTTTTTGTAATTAAGTTTAGTTTATTTAATTGTATTTAATTGTAGGTATTGGTAGGTAATTTATTTACAAAACAGAAAGAAGACAGATGCGCCACATGGCCCAATATTGTTTGTTCAACACAGTGAATATGATTAGGTTGGGTCGATGCAAACTCAGTCTGGGATCAATCACAGTCACCCAGCAGACCGACCTCTTGGATAGAGAAGGTTAATCTGTGGTAGAAATACAAAGAGACACAGAGGTGCCTATATGGCCTAGTACAGTTTGGACCCAGGAGATAGTACTGTGTATAGTTGATAATGTACTCACATTTGGTAAAGCATCTTCAATGATGCTAATCAAGCAGGATGGGATCAATACGGTCACCCAACAGACTTATGACAAGGTTCCCACAGGAGGCAGTCAGCAGAAGTCCAAGAGACCAAAGTTCATCCAAATAATGCACAAAAGCAAGTGTTTATAAAAAAGTAATATACTTTACTATTTAAAAGATTAAAAACAAGCGACGCGTTTCTCAGCAAACAAGCTGTTTCATCAGGCTTACAAAATATAACTAAAACACTTGCTATTTATAACCCACATTTGTATCAGCTTAATTGGACACACATGTTAGGGGAGTGGCTGAAAACAACTCCCTCCAAATACATCCTATCAGCATTCACTATAGTGAATAACATATGCAATTCACACTAAAAGGCATAACAGTCTAATTACAATGATAAAGCATTTTTTTCATCATTATAGTCTCATATATGTTCATCATACATAAACATTATTAATCCTGTTGGGCACCACCAAACAGTATAGTAGTGTTGTTTTATTGATTATATTGTGTGCATAATATTGTTTATATAAATTCTCTCTAATAAAAGCTAGAAATTGAAATGACAATATGTATTTGCTACTTAGTAAAATTCCTTAACTTACGTGAAATTAGTACTTTTATATCAGGTATCAAAACAGGATTGATCAGCATGTTTACATTTCTTACGGCGTTCTCTAGTTGTAATTGCGCATGCGTGTGATGTCATCTGTCAATCTCTATCTTATAGATGCGCATGCGTGTAATCCATACAATATATGCGCATGCGTGTAATGTACAATATATGTCATATCAATATATTCTCAATATCAAACTCATTATAACAGACTTTCAAAAAGAATGTCTGCATTAAAAAATAACAATGGACAGTATGTCAACTGCTGATCTCGGCTAGAATTCATCGTTGAAGGAGTACCTGTCAGACTCTATTAGAATCTCAGATGTTACAGAGGGGTTGTCTCTCACGTGATTACATCCGGACAGCAACCAATAGAAACGGGTTATTCTAACCTATCATCATGATGCAAACTGAGGGTGTGTCAGTGCAATACGGGTTATTCTCACCTATCATCATGATGTGAACTGAGGGTGTGTCAGTGTAATACCGTAACCCATGTCAGTATAAATATATTATAATTTGTCCAGTGTATAGATAGTTTGAGGAGATATAAATATTTTATCAGTCACCAGTTAAATAAACAAAAAATAAGAAATGAATGTTGCTAACCATCGGCCCAATCATAATAATAACGATTCTTAATGAAGGCTCTTAATATCGCGAGTGACTATCTATATATAATTAGTGTGTTAAAGTATGTATAACATTATTATCATACCAATTGGTGACAAGTGTGATATTGCAGTGCTACATAAGTGACGAAATAATTATTAATAGTAAAAGTATAGAGAACCTATAATATGTGAAAATTAAAATTAAAGACCCAAGTAATTGGGTCTGATATATAATATAATATGTGTTTATTATGACCTAAAGAATGTGTAAGTGTATGGTGCAAATAGTGACTTATCTATGTGCAATTGACTATATTAAAGCTAGCGTTAAATATAATAACAGAATATAATTTACAAAATATGTATATATGTGGTAGTGTATTAAATACATAAATAAATCTTGGTTGTTCAATATATGATCTCAACCATAATAATATTGAATGACCCTTGATAACAATAAAAATATATAACCCTTGTGTATATATGTGATGAAGAGTAAATAACAAATTGTTGGTGTAACAACTGTATATCATAATGAGAGATGTATAGATATAGACCCCTATTGTCATAAAGACAAGACGGTTGGGTAGATAGTAGATCTGACCACTAAGATCATAGGCCATTATTAAAAGTTAGGAGATCACTCCTTTTCCACAATATAGTGACACATAATTTTATGAGGAATGTGCTATCAAACTCAACCAATCAGATGTCAAAAGCGGCTAAATCCACACATTCATTAAGACCGTCTGGTACCAGAGTATGTAATTTATGTATCCAGTAGGTCTCTGTACGACGCAAACTAAGAAAAGGATTGTGACTGTTTCGAGAAATTTGCTCAATAGGTAATATTGACAATGTTTTTGCACTACCTTTGTGTGCAAAGGCGCAATGTCTCGAGAGGCTATGTTTGAGATATTTTCTCTTTATGTTATAAGTGTGTTCGCTCCAACGTTTTTTGATGGCACGATTAGTGCGTCCTACATATTGAGCCCCACATAAACAATTCACCTGATAGATTACAAAGGTCGATTCACAGGATAACCTCTTACCGATTTTGAATTGTTCTCCTGTTTGATAAGAAGAGAATGTGTTGGTACCACTTTTGATAACTCTACACATATTGCATTTTCTCTTCATACATTTGTATACTCCATTTTGAGGAACAAAATTACCTAAAAAGGTCCTTTTTTGGCCCAACTGATGATCAGAACAAACAACCTTGTCCCTTACAATCTTACTGGGGGCCAATTTGTTCTTAAGAGTAGGCGCTCTTCTATAAACTATCCTTGGTTTAGAAGCAATTAGTTTTTTAAGATGTGGATCATCACAGATAATGGGCCAGTGTCTTAATATGATTTGTTGAATCTCACGATAATTACTATTAAAACCGGTAATAAATAGCGGTGTCTTATTGTACTTTTCAATTGTTTTATCCTTTTTAATCTTTTTTTGATTCTTATCTGATGTTAGATAAGTGTTCCTGTTATCTTGTAATGCTCTAAGGTATCCTTTTTTGATAAAATCCAAAGGATATCCCTTCTCCAAAAACCTATCCTTCAAAATTAAGGATTGTTTCTTATAACTTTCGACAGTGCTACAGTTGCGTCTTATTCGTCTAAACTGTCCATAAGGCACATTTTTCTTCCAACTCATATAATGATTACTGGTGAAATTTAAGAAACTATTACAATCAACTTTTTTAAAAAAAGTTTCAGACATAATTGTCCCATTTGTAGAAAAAGATAGAGATAAATCCAAAAATTAAATTATGTTAGATTGAATATTGGAGGTTAATTCTAGATCAAATTCATTTGTATTGAGTGAGGAGGTAAAGATTTTAGCCTCCTCAAAGGTACCCCTAAACAGAATGAGAAGGTCATCTATATAACGACCATAGAACACCAGACTCGCACCCATAGGAGACCCATAAATGTGGGTCTCCTCAAATTTGCCCATATACAGATTGGCAAAACTGGGTGCGAATCTGGTTCCCATGGCCGTACCCTTTACCTGAAGATAATATTGTCCCTGATAGAGAAAATAATTATGATGTAATATAAAATAAATTATTTCGCTAATGAATTGTTGTTGTCTTAGTGGCATATATATATATCAGTCGCCAAATAGGATTGGATAACCGACAACCCTTTATCGTGTGGGATATTAGAATAGAGCGAGCTCACATCACTAGTAATCCACCGTAATTCATTATCAGTTTTTTTGATGCCTACGTTATTTAATTTATTAAGGAGATCTGTAGAATCCCTAATGAATGAGGGTAAATTAATAACATGTTTCTGTAAGAAGGAATCTATGTAAGCTGAAAGATGGTTGGTCAAGCTATCAATGCCTGGGGGGTGAGATGTATTTTTGGGGATCTTAGGCAAATGATAATAAAATGCTACATTAGGGTTTTTTGGATAGAGATATTCCTTTTCTTTGTTGGATATAATACCCTCATCAAATCCTTCTTTAAGAAGTGAATAGAGTTGTTTTTGATATACGGGGGTAGGGTCTTTGGCTAATGATTTATAATAGCTATCGTCTTTCAAAATCCTATCGGCCTCTAGAATGTAATCCGACCTATTTTGGAGGACAATGCCCCCTCCTTTGTCTGCCTGGCGTATTATGATATTTTTATTCGCAGTGAGTAATTCAAGGGCTTTGCGTTCACCAGGACTTAAATTATCTGTATTTAGTTTTTTTAGATAGTTTTTCGAGGTCTTTAAGTACCATCGATTGGAAGATACTAATGTGCGAATTCTTCACACGAGGGGGATTAAAGTTTGATTTGGGCTTAAAATCTGTTTGTATATATTTGTCATTGAGCTGTTGCAATAATGTGTCAGGTTCAAATGTAATAAGTGTTAAGTGTTTGCCCATAGAATTCAAAACAATAGGTATACAGTCAGTATTTTTTAGATGTTTTTCTGCTAAGTATTTTTGTAGGGATAGCTTTCTAGTGAAGCTGTTGATATCCACAAACAATTGGAACATATTGGGGCCGTTAGTGGGGCTAAAACATAAGCCTTTACTAGTACTCTGATTTCGTCGTCAGATAATGTGTGGTCTGACAAATTGAATATTCCCTTTTTATATTTTAATAGTTTTTCCTTTTAATGGTTGAGGATTTTCCTCTGTTTCCTCGTTTGTGTGAATTCTTTTTTGTTGTGGTGGTCGGGGGGACATGGACCAGTGCTCCACACGATGGTCTGAACCCATCTCTAAAAAAGGAGTCCTATTGTGTTCATTGTTATAAGATGTGGAAGGATTGTTAGGAGACTAAGGATTATCAGAGTTTAGTGGCTGGAATCTATTTGTCGATTCAAACAATCTATTTGTGGGTCTAAAGTGATTCGAAGTATCAGGGGCCCTAGAGTCATTAGTAGTAACTCTTTCTTTCATAAAAGGTATTTCCTTATGTGTATCCACAGTGATATTGGATGGTCTATCAGTAAAATTGTGGCTTCTAAGCCTTTGAGAAGAGTATCCCATGTTGTCTTTAGACCTATGATAGTTGCCATCATTTTGTTTGTGTGTCTTATATTCATTTGGTCTATCCCAAGAGTTATGTGGATAAGGGTTGTTTTGTTGGTGATATTGGTGTTTGTTTTCACGATAGTTGTCATAATAAGAATGGATATTATTATGAGGTTGATGGTGTCTAAAATTACCTTGTGGGTAAGGTTGTTCATAATTTTTATATTGATTATCAGGATAGTGGTATGTACCTTCTTTCGCCATGTTAGATTCTGAATATCTATGTCTATATTGTCTATTCATGTGCGAATCTGGGTGTCTATCTCCTTGATTGTGAGTCAATCTAGTATTAAAATTTTTAACATCATGTCTCCTAGGAGTAAACCTAGGTAAATTTTTCGGGGAATTGTTGGAATTATTATTATTTTTCCCATTAGTCCGATTATAGGTATATATTTCACCTTTGGCATAGTCACTCTCATCTCTTACTAATTTTTTATTTTTTCTCTTGATAATTTCACTTTGGTATTCTTCAGCTCGATCATATGCCGATTTTCTTAGTCCCTCAAATTCTGTGTGGTTTACATACTTTTCTAAGTTCTGTTGTATTTTATCAATTTCAATACCAACTTCATTATACAGTTGTTTCCTGTGTTTAATCGATATGTCTATAAAAGTGTTAGGTTGTGTCGATGCAAACTCACAATTTAGGCAGCACTCCAGTTAGTGCAATAGAAGCAGTCTGGGATCAATCACAGTCACCCAGCAGACCGACCTCTTGGATAGAGCAGGTTAATCTGTGGTAGAAATACAAAGAGACACAGAGGTGCCTTAAGCTGATACAAATGTGGGTTATAAATAGCAAGTGTTTTAGTTATATTTTGTAAGCCTGATGAAACAGCTTGTTTGCTGAGAAACGCGTTGCTTGTTTTTAATCTTTTAAATAGTAAAGTATATTACTTTTTTATAAACACTTGCTTTTGTGCATTATTTGGACGAACTTTGGTCTCTTGGACTTCTGCTGACTGCCTCCTGTGGGAACCTTGTCATAAGTCTGTTGGGTGACCGTATTGATCCCATCCTGCTTGATTAGCATCATTGAAGATGCTTTACCAAATGTGAGTACATTATCAACTATACACAGTACTATCTCCTGGGTCCAAACTGTACTAGGCCATATAGGCACCTCTGTGTCTCTTTGTATTTCTACCACAGATTAACCTTCTCTATCCAAGAGGTCGGTCTGCTGGGTGACTGTGATTGATCCCAGACTGCTTCTATTGCACTAACTGGAGTGCTCCCTAAATTGTGAGTTTGCATCGACACAACCTAATCATATTCACACTGTTGAACAAACAATATTGGGCCATGTGGCGCATCTGTCTTCTTTCTGTTTTGTAGATCGTCTCCATAGGATCCTGGCCGGGTTCTTTACAGATTGCTGCCTAAGATTACCCTCATTCTACTCCTCAGAGACTTTTATTTTATATTTTTGGAATTATTGGAGTACTACTAATTGTCACTGCATTGATTGAGATATATTTTATGATTTTTTTCAACAGATCTGATATTCACTATATCGACATACTAGGTTTGTTACACTTGTTTATCTTAGGGCGCCCCCTATCTTATAGAAATTTTTGCTAACACACTTAGGTGTGTTTTTGCTTTAGGCCACCTAGGGGTAGTCGACCTTATTAATCATGTTATCTGCACTAGAAAGATCCAATAGGAGGAAGAATACTAGTAGTTTGGGCACCACTGAACACCATACTGAGAACGAATCTGATCCCTCTATGTACACTTTATTCACCAAATTAGAAAATTCACTTAAGTCTGAGCACAGACATTGGTGGGATTTCGAAACGCTACAAAAGTATAAAAACAAAAAGTTGATACCTAGAGGTTTGAGAGTTTTTAAAAATTGTTCTTTTAAAGACAATAATGATATTCTTAAAGAATGGGAAGATGCCCTCAGTGTCTGTGCTAACACTTTTATAGACATATTGATTAAACACAGGAAATACTGTATAATGAAGTTGGTATTGAAATTGATAAAATACAACAGAACTTAGAAAAGTATGTAAACCACACAGAATTTGAGGGACTAAGAAAATCGGCATATGATCGAGCTGAAGAATACCAAAGTGAAATTATCAAGAGAAAAAATAAAAAATTAGTAAGAGATGAGAGTGACTATGCCAAAGGTGAAATATATACCTATAATCGGACTAATGGGAAAAATAATAATAATTCCAACAATTCCCCGAAAAATGTACCTAGGTTTACTCCTAGGAGACATGATGTTAACAATTTTAATACTAGATTGACTCACAATCAAGGAGATAGACACCCAGATTCGCACATGAATAGACAATATAGACATAGATATTCAGAATCTAACATGGCGAAAGAAGCTACATACCACTATCCTGATAATCAAGATAAAAATTATGAACAACCTTACCCATGAGGTAATTTTAGACACCATCAACCTCATAATAATACCCATTCTTATTATGACAACTATCGTGAAAACAAACACCAATATCACCAACAAAACAATCCTTATCCACATAACTCTTGGGATAGACCAAATGAATATAATAAGACACACAAACAGAATGATGGCAACTATCATAGGTCTAATGACAACATGGGATACTCTTCTCAAAGGCTTAGAAGCCACAATTATACTGATAGACCATCCAATATCACTGTTGATACACATAAGGAAATACCTTTTATGAAAGAAAGAGTTACTACTAATGACTCTAGGGCCCCTGATACTTCGAATCACTTTAGACCCACAAATAGATTGTTTGAATCGACAAATAGATTCCAGCCACTAAACTCTGATAATCCTTAGTCTCCTAACAATCCTTCCACATCTTATAACAATGAACACAATAGGACTCCTTTTTTAGAGATGGGTTCAGACCATCGTGTGGAGCACTGGTCCATGTCCCCCCGACCACCACGACAAAAAAGAATTCACACAAACGAGGAAACAGAGGAAAATCCTCAACCATTAAAAAAGAAAAACTATTAAAATATAAAAAGGGAATATTCAATTTGTCAGACCACACATTATCTGATGACGAAATCAGAGTACTGTTCTAGGTAAAGGCTTATGTTTTAGCCCCACTAACGGCCCCAATATGTTCCAATTGTTTGTGGATATCAACAGCTTCACTAGAAAGCTATCCCTACAAAAATACTTTGCAGAAAAACGTCTAAAAAATACCTATTGTTTTGAATTCTATGGACAAACACTTAAGAGACGGTATAATTACATTTGAACCTGACACATTATTGCAACAGCTCAATGACAAATATATACAAACAGATTTTAAGCCCAAATCAAACTTTAATCCCCCTCGTGTGAAGGGGGATTAAAGACCTCGAAAAACTATCTAAAAAAACTAAATACAGACATAATTTAAGTCCTGGTGAATGCCAAGCTCTTGAATTACTCACTGTGAATAAAAATATCATAATACGCCAGGCAGACAAAAGAGGGGGCATTGTCCTCCAAAATAGGTCGGTAGGATTTTGAAAGACGATAGCTATTATAAATCATTAGCCAAAGACCATACCCCCGTATATCAAAAACAACTCTATTCACTTCTTAAAGAAGGATTTGATGAGGGTATTATATCCAAAAAAGAAAAGGAATATCTCTATCCAAAAAACCCTAATGTAGCGTTTTATTATCATTTGCCTAAGATCCACAAAAATACATCTCGCCCCCCTGGTCGCCCGATTGTGGCAGCTATTGATAGCTTGACCGACCATCTTTCAGCTTACATAGATTCCTTCTTAAAGAAACATGTTATTAATTTACCCTCATTCATTAGGGATTCTACAGATCTCCTTAATAAATTAAATAACTTAGGCATCAAAAAAACTGATAATGAATTATGGTGGATTACTAGTGATGTGAGCTCGCTCTATTCTAACATCCCACACGATAAAGGGTTGTCGGTTATCCAATCCTATTTGGCGACTGATATATATATATACCACTAAGACAACAACAATTCATTAGCGAAATAATTTATTTTATATTACATCATAATTATTTTCTCTATAAGGGGCAATATTATCTTCAGGTAAAGGGTACGGCCATGGGCACCAGTTTTGCCAATCTATATATGGGCAAATTTGAGGAGACCCACATTTATGGGTCTCCTATGGGTGCGAGTCTGGTGTTCTATGGCCGTTATATAGATGACCTTCTCATTCTGTTTAGGGGTACCTTTGAGGAGGCTAAAATCTTTACCTCCTCACTCAATACAAATGAATTTGATCTAGAATTCACCTCCAATATTCAATCTAACATAATTTAATTTTTGGATTTATCTCTTTCTTTTTCTACAAATGGGACAATTATGTCTGAAACTTTTTTTAAAAAAGTTGATTGTAATAGTTTCTTAAATTTCACCAGTAATCATTATATGAGTTGGAAGAAAAATGTGCCTTATGGACAGTTTAGACGAATAAGACGCAACTGTAGCACTGTCGAAAGTTATAAGAAACAATCCTTAATTCTGAAGGATAGGTTTTTGGAGAAGGGATATCCTTTGGATTTGATCCAAAAAGGATACCTTAGAGCATTACAAGATGACAGGAACACTTATCTAACATCAGATAAGAATCAAAAAAAGATTAAAAAGGATAAAACAATTGAAAATTACAATAAGACACCGCTATTTATTACCGGTTTTAATAGTAATTATCATGAGATTCAACAAATCATATTAAGACACTGGCCCATTATCTGTGATGATCCACATCTTAAAAAACTAATTCCTTCTAAACCAAGGATAGTTTATAGAAGAGTGCCTACTCTTAAGAACAAATTGGCCCCCAGTAAGATTGTAAGGGACAAGGTCGTTTGTTCTGATCATCAGTTGGGCCAAAAAAGGACCTTTTTAGGTAATTTTGGTCCTCGAAATGGAGTATACAAATGTATGAAGAGAAAATGCAATATGTGTAGAGTTATCAAAAGTGGTACCAACACATTCTCTTCTTATCAAACAGGAGAACAATTCAAAATCGGTAAGAGGTTATCCTGTGAATCGACCTATGTAATCTATCAGGTGAATTGCTTATGTGGGGCTCAATATGTAGGACGCACTAGTCGTGCCATCAAAAAAAGTTGGAGCGAACACACTTATAACATAAAGAGAAAATATCTCAAACATAGCCTCTCGAGACATTGCGCCTTTGCACACAAAGGTAGTGCAAAAACATTGTCAATATTACCTATTGAGCAAATTTCTCGAAACATTCACAATCCTTTTCTTAGTTTGCGTCATAGAGAGACCTACTGGATACATAAATTACATACTCTGGTACCAGACGGTCTTAATGAATGTGTGGATTTAGCCGCTTTTGACATCTGATTGGTTGAGTTTGATAGCACATTCCTCAGAAAACACCTTATGTGTCATTATATTGTGGAAAAGGAGTGATCTCCTGACTTTTAATAATGGCCTATGATCTTAGTGGTCAGATCTACTATCTACCCAACTGTCTTGTCTTTATGACAATAGGGGTCTATATCTATACATCTCTCATTATGATATACAGTTGTTACACCAACAATTTGTTATTTACTCTTCATCACATATATACACAAGGGTTATATATTTTTATTGTTATCAAGGGTCATTCAATATTATAATGGTTGAGATCATATATTGAAAAACCAAGATTTATTTATGTATTTAATACACTACCACATATATACATATTTTGTAAATTATATTCTGTTATTATATTTAATGCTAGCTTTAATATAGTCAATTGCACATAGATAAGTCACTATTTGCACCATACACTTACACATTCTTTAGGTCATAATAAACACATATTATATTATATATCAGACCCAATTACTTGGGTCTTTAATTTTAATTTTCACATATTATAGGTTCTCTATACTTTTACTATTAATAATTAGTTTGTCACTTATGTAGTACTGCAATATCACACTTGTCACCAATTGGTATGATAATAATGTTATACATACTTTAACACACTAATTATATATAGATAGTCACTCGCGATATTAAGAGCCTTCATTAAGAATCGTTATTATTATGATTGGGCCGATGGTTAGCAACATTCATTTCTTATTTTTTCTTTATGTAACTGGTGACTGATAAAATATTTATATCTCCTCAAACTATCTATACACTGGACAAATTATAATATATTTATACTGACATGGGTTACGGTATTACACTGACACACCCTCAGTTCGCATCATGATGATAGGTGAGAATAACCCGTATTACACTGACACACCCTCAGTTTGCATCATGATGATAGGTTAGAATAACCCGTTTCTATTGGTTGCTGTCCGGATGTAATCACGTGAGAGACAACCCCTCTGTAACATCTGAGATTCTAATAGAGTCTGACAGGTACTCCTTCAACGATGAATTCTAGCCGAGATCAGCAGTCGACATACTGTCCATTGTTATTTTTTAATGCAGATATTCTTTTTGAAAGTCTGTTATAATGAGTTTGATGTTGAGAATATATTGATATGACATATATTGTACATCTCTTAGTAGAAACATAATTTGTCAGATAGCGATGAGTGGTTAAACCTCAGTAACTTTTTGGGAAATGTTATTCAAACTTCGTCACTTAACAATTTTTGATATTGAGAATAGCAGAGCTATGCATCTTATGGATTCCCCAGTACAGCAGGGTATTCACTCTGCATATATGGAATATGATTCTCTCCTAAATAGATTAGATAAACATTTGTAATATAGCTACTGCACTTACGGATTACACGCATGCGCATCTATAAGATAGAGATTGACAGATGACATCACACGCATGCGCAATTACAACTAGAGAACGCCGTAAGAAATGTAAACACGCTGATCAATCCTGTTTTGATACTTGATATAAAAGTACTAATTTCACGTAAGTTAAGGAATTTTACTAAGTTGCAAATACATATTGTCATTTCAATTTCTAGCTTTTATTAGAGAGAATTTATATAAACAATATTATGCACACAATATAATCAATAAAACAACACTACTATACTGTTTGGTAGTGCCCAACAGGATTATTAATGTTTATGTATGAAGAACATATATAAGACTATAATGATGAAAAAAATGCTTTATCATTGTAATTAGACTGTTATGCTTTTTAGTGTGAATTGCATATGTCATTCACTATAGTGAATGCTGATAGGATGTATTCGGAGGGAGTTGTTTTCAACCACTCCCCTAACATGTGTGTCCAATTAAGCTGATACAAATGTGGGTTATTAATAGCAAGTGTTTTAGTTATATTTTGTAAGCCTGATGAAACAGCTTGTTTGCTGAGAAACGCGTCGCTTGTTTTTAATCTTTTAAATAGTAAAGTATATTACTTTTTTATAAACACTTGCTTTTGTGCATTATTTGGACAAACTTTGGTCTCTTGGACTTCTGCTGACTGCCTCCTGTGGGAACCTTGTCATAAGTCTGTTGGGTGACCGTATTGATCCCATCCTGCTTGATTAGCATCATTGAAGATGCTTTACCAAATGTGAGTACATTATCAACTATACACAGTACTATCTCCTGGGTCCAAACTGTACTAGGCCATATAGGCACCTCTGTGTCTCTTTGTATTTCTACCACAGATTAACCTTCTCTATCCAAGAGGTCGGTCTGCTGGGTGACTGTGATTGATCCCAGACTGCTTCTATTGCACTAACTGGAGTGCTCCCTAAATTGTGAGTTTGCATCGACACAACCTAATCATATTCACTGTGTTGAACAAACAATATTGGGCCATGTGGCGCATCTGTCTTCTTTCTGTTTTGTAGATTGTCTCCATAGGATCCTGGCTGGGTTCTTTACAGATTGCTGCCTAAGATTACCCTCATTCTACTCCTCAGAGACTTTTATTTTATATTTTTGGAATTATTGGAGTACTACTAATTGTCACTGCATTGATTGAGATATGTTTTATGATTTTTTTCAACAGATCTGATATTCACTATATCGACATGCTAGGTTTGTTACACTTGTTTATCTTAGGGCGCCCCCTATCTTATAAAAAAGAGAGGTAATTTATTTAATTTATTTAATGATAGTGCAGTGTTAGGTTTAATTTTAACTTAGGTTAGGATTTATTTTACAGGTAATTTTGTAATTATTTTAACTACGTAGCTTTTAAATAGTTAACAACTATTTAATAGCTATTGTACCTAGTTAAAATAAATACAAAGTTACCTGTAAAATAAATATAAATCCTAAAATAGCAACAATGTAATTATTAATTACATTGTAGCAACCTTAGGGTTTATTTTACAGGTAAGTATTTAGTTTTAAATAGGAATAATTTATTTAATGATAGTGTAGTGTTAGGTGTAATTGAAACTTAGGTTAGTTTTTACTTTACAGGTAAATTTGACTTTATTTTATCTAGGTATCTATTAAATAGTTAATAACTATTTAATAGCTATTGTACCTAGTTAAAATAAATTTAAATTTGCCTGTAAAATAAAAATAAATCCTAAAATAGAAACAATATAATTATTAGTAATATTGTAGCTATGTTAGGGTTTATTTTATAGGTAAGTATTTAGTTTTAAATAGGATTAATTTAGTTAATAAGACTAATATTTATTTAGATTTATTTAATTAATATTTAAGTTAGGGGGTGTTAGGATTAGTGTTAGACTTAGGTTTAGGGGTTAATAATTTGATTATAGGTTGCGGCGGTAAAGGGGGGGCAGGATAGGGGTTAATTAGTTTAATATAGATGGCGGCAGTATAGGGGGGGCAGGATAGGGGTTAAAAAATGTATTATAGGTGGCGACGGTATGGGGGGGCAGGATAGGGGTTAATAGGTATTATGTAGGTGGCGGCGGTGTCCGGGAGCGGCGGTTTAGGGGTTAACATATTTATTATAGTTGCGGCGGGGTCCGGGAGCAGTGGTTTAGGCATTAATAAGTTTATTAATATGGTGGTGGGCTCCGGGAGCGGCGGTTTAGGGGTTAATAAGTTTATTAGAGTGGCAGTGGGCTCCGGGAGCGGCGGTTTAGGGGTTAACATGTTTATTATAGGTGTCTGCGGTGTAGAGGGGCAGATTTAGATTTAGGGGTGTTTAGACTCAGGGTACATGTTAGGGTGTTAGGTGCAGACAACTCCCATAGGAATCAATGGGATATCGGGCAGCAGAGAACATGAACTTTCGCTATGGTCAGACTCCCATTGATTCCTATAGGATCCCCCACCTCCAGGGCGGCGGATTGAAAACCAGGTACGCTGGGCCGGAAAAGTGCAGAGCGTACCTGCTAGTCATTTGATAACTAGCAAAAGTAGTCAGATTGTGCCGAACTTTGGAACATCTGGAGTGATGTAAGCATCGATCTGTGTCGGACTGAGTCCGGCGGATTGTAGCTTACGTCACAAAATGTGTGTAGGGCTTGATAACTTAGGAGAATCAGCCTCGCCACAAATACGCTGTGGAATTCGAGCGTATTTGAGGTTGACGGCTTGATAACTAGAGGCCATTGTCTCAAGATAACTACTCTGGAAGGCACCCCCGTTTTGTTCAGGCTTGATCCATTTTGAGTCAGCATCCCTGACCCTGACTGTGGGAGTCCTTCATACCGAACAACTGCAGTTTGAGGTCATTCATTCCCCAGCACAGCCTGTCATCCTTGGTCTTCCTTGGTTTTGAGTACACAATCCACAGGGGTACCTCCTGTTTCCACTCCTGCCTTGCTAAAGTTACTCCTCTGCTCTGCATTCCCATAGCCAATATACAGACTCCTTCAAACCTTCCTTCAGTATACACAGACTGTATACACAGACTTTGCGGACGTGTTTGAGAAAAAAGCAGCCGATGTGCTGCCTCCCCACCGTCCTTATGACTGCAAGATCGACCTCTTTCCCAGAGCCCCACTTCCTAAAGGGAGCACTTATCCACTCTCCAAGGCTTTCATTCACCCTTCCTCCTCTCCTGCTGGGGCAGGCTTCTTTTTTGTTAGTAAAAAGGATGGTGGGCTCAGACCCTGCATCGACTACTGGATGGTGGGCTCAGACCCTGCATCGACTACTGGGCCTTGACCAACATAATCATCAAGAATCACTATCACTAAGGATACTCACTTTTTCACCAAATTGGACTTACGTGGGGCATACAATCTGATTTGCATCTTTCCAGGCCACGTATGGAAGACCGCCTTCAACACAAGATCTGGGCATTATGAATACCTTGTAATGCCCTTTGGGCTGTATAATGCCCCTGTAGTCTTCCAGGCATTTGTCAACAATGTCTTCCGTGACCTCCTCAACCGCACTGTCATCGTCTATCTGGACGATATCTTTGTTTTCTCTTCCCCTTTAGAGGAGCATCATAGACACGTGAGACAGGTGCTTCTATTTCTCAGAGACAATTCTTTAGTAGTCAAGCTAGAAAAGTGTGAGTTTGATCAAGTTCAGATCCAATTCTTTGGTTATGTCATCTCGATAGAGGGTTTTGCCATGGATCCTGCTAAACTCACCGTAGTTCTAGAATGGCCTCAACCTACTTCTTTAAAGTAATTACAGAGGTTCTTGGGGTTCTCCAATTATTAAAGCAAATTTATAAAGAACTTTTCTCAAGCAGTCGCTCCTCTCACTGAATTGACAAAATGGAACAAAGACTGTAAACATTGGCCTCCCAAAGCCATAAATGCCTTTTCTTGTCTGAAAAAAGGCTTTCTGTTCCGCTCCTGTGCTCTGCCATCCTGATCCTGACCTACAGTTCACTTTAGATGTTGATACCTCTGAGATAGGAGCTGTAGAAGTTCTTACCCAAAGGGATCCCTTGACTTCCAAGTCACACCCTGTAGCCTTTTTCTCTAAACGCTTTACTCCTGCTGAGAGGAACTATGATGTGGGTAATCGTGAAGGCTTAGCCATCAAGATGGCTTTGACTGAATGGCATCATTGGTTAGAGGGCAGCGCCAATCACATTCAGATTCTCACAGACCACAAGAATCTGACTTACCTATAGACTGTTCATCGACTCAATCCTTGACAGGCCAGGTGAGCCTTGTTCTTTTCCCATTTTAACTTTGTGGTCTCTTATCTTTTTGGGACCAAGAACAAGAAGGCGGACGCCCTTTCCCGTCAGTTCCCTCACTCAAGTAGCTCCTATTGAACACATCATACCTCTCTCCTGTGTGATTGCTCAACTAAATGTGTTGAAAGGTGATAACTAAGCGCCAACTATATAACGCAACAGACCTCCAGCTCTAATAAATTGGCACCTAGTTGCCAAGGGTGGATTAAATTTTAAGATTGAATATCAGAGCGCCAAACAACGTAGGCAGGTTCTATGGGCAGATAGTCAAATACCAAAGGTAACAATAGGTTGAAATAATATGATTTAATACATAAGATAAAAAAGTTGGTACATTTAAAATTATACAACAATTAGTCATGGATCCATGTTACACTTTAAAAATGTATTTTGAAACACTTGGAACAATTTAAAAATGCTTGTAGAACAATTAATAACAACAACAAAAATCTAACAAATAATGTCTATCGCATAAAACTTAAATTCTAATATGTAAATGCTAGGAGCGCTTATGCACACTCTATTTATAAAAACATTGGGTTACAATGCACAGGTGGATATATTCCAGGTTGCTTGAAACCGGTGGGTGTGAAATGTAAGTGGCTCCGAATTGGGGTTTTGCCTATGTGTTTATCCAAAATTATGTAAATCCTAACAGGTGGACAAAAAATGTTACAGGAATGTCTAGAACCTGAATTCAAAATATAAGACCTGAGGTTGTGCCTATGTGTTTATCCAAAATGTGTAAATCCTATCAAGTGAAAAAATTTGAGAAAAATATTGCAGGGGTGTGTGAACCTTATTTTCAAAATAAACAATTAATTCAAAATAAAACAATATACAAGTGAATTTTTAACAAATCAACTAATGCATACATAAAACATAAATAGAACCAAATAAAAACAACAGCACAACTTTAACGTGTGTTCAAATATGTTTCTGCTTGCAAACTGTGATGTGATGTGAACAAATATCTATTATAAACACTGAATAGTGGCAAAACTTTGTGATTGGATTGAAATTGAACACAGGCTCTAAATTGATACCCTAAAATTCGAATCTAAAGGGCTCAGAGTTGCTGAGCTAGATATAAGGGACTTGCTCAAAGAGCCTCGAGATGTTAATTAAAAGAGACCATATAACAACAGTGGTTTAAAAAACGGATGATATAACATAAAATGCTTAAAAGTCCAAATAAATATTAAAATTGGATAATAAGAATCTTGCTATAGTCTATCTCAATATGGATCCCAACTGCTGATTATGTAGAAATCTTCTTGGGCGGTAGTTAACAAATAATTCCAACTTGCAATGTTGTCCCTTACCTGCCAAAAAAAGGAAAGGAAAACAATAGTGCAGATGGCTTCTTAATGTGATCACAATTAAAATACTCCTTACCAGTCAACTGGTTTCGGTCTTCACTGACCTTTCTCAAGACTGGTTTGAGGTAAGGACCTAGACTGTTATATACCTTGCTGATTAACAGGTCAAGTTAACAACTGTACATATATTCCATATCCCGGCTGGGATATGGAATATATGAGAAAGGGTGGTGAGAATTGGTTAGCAGTTGCCCCTTATTGGCAGGACACTAACACTAAAGGGAATAAAAAGGGAAACAAGGGAAACCATAGACAAGTAATATATATACGTCCCTCAGCCTCCCCCCAGGTACAGCCTCCACTGTCATCATATAGCAAATTATACCCTAGTTTAGTGACCCCCTCAGACGATGAACTACAGACTGTTGCTGTAGCATCCCTCCGGCCAAGGCAAAATAATTAAAATACCTCAGTAACTTTGTCCCCCTCTACTATCCCTGATAATCTCCCATATCACCCCTCTACACCACTAACACCACCCACCAACTCCTCTACCCCACTCCTCTAACCACCCCTGCCCTCTGATTCAAGTAGTTCCTCCCTCTTTTCACCGAACTAACCACCTATGTCCCTACTACCCCTGTCCCATCCCGTATCTCTCCCACACCCTTCCATATCACCCCCTCTGATGCCTTTAACAAGAGCACAGGCTACAGAATTTAGGAGATATGAAAGACAAAAAGGGGATTCATATATTAAAATAGAGGATGAAGATGAAGAGGATGAAGAATTACTTTGTCAAATGCCTTTTCTTACTGTGGGTGATCAGCTCATAATTAAACTTTTGACACCTAGTGAGTTGCGCGAAATTACTAAGGGAGCACCTAACCCCCGACAACACCCATCTGCATGCATTCAATATTTAAAGCACATGTTAGAAGGACAGAACATGACACAGACAGACATACATATTATTATAGATGCATTATTAGACCATGACACTGAATCAGGGTGAGATTGGGAAAAGGTTAAAACCATTAATGAAATCAATACTGATACCTCTACAAGGTATTCATTAAATAATCCTGTAACAAAAGCATCTATGTGGGAATAATTGTCTGTAGAAATGCATAGAGTATGGAAAGATAAGCAAAGTATGCCAATTGCATTAAGTTGCAAACAAGGTCAGAAAGAAATATTGGTTGAATTTGTTAAACGCTTTTATAAATGCTGGCAGGAAGAGTCTGGATTGGAGTCAGACAATGCAATGGGCTCATTAAAGGTCCAGACTTGCATAGGTAATATGCAGCCTCAACTTTCTTTGTTGGTAATTAAAACCTGGTGAATTCTTGAAAAAAAATCATGAAAAAGAGGGGGCAGGCTGTTTTGACATCAAGAAACTAGAGGGAAAAAATGTTGCATTTTATCAAAAGCAAGGGTTGCAGTACTGTGACTCATTCCAAGCCAGAGAAAGAGATAATACAGGAGGTCATAGAATGTATGGCAGAGGACGAGGTAGAGGAAGGGGACGTGGATGGGGTAATTATAATTCCAATAGGACACAATGGGGGCACTACTGGAGAAACTGAATCTTCTTTAGGGATTAATGGAGTGCTGACTCAGACTCGTATTACACCACTACTTGAAGTCAGGGTACCCAGTACTGGCCAATACATATTTCACCCATTTCATATTATAACAGGGTGCCCCCTGAACCTTTTGGGTCGGGATCTTATGGGTCCACTGGGAGTAAAAGTAAATGTCACTAAAAAGGGTGGGTTAGATGTAAGCATGGGATCCACTAATTTGAGTTTTTACAATGACTTATTGAGTGATGTCCAACCTTCGTGTGGGCATCCTCTAAGTTGGATGTCGGGTTGATTAAATGTACCCCATACAAGGCTAGGTTGAAACCTGACACTACCCCAGTATACATAAAACAGTATCCATTATCAAAGGAAAAAATAGAGGGTATCAAACCTTTGATAGAGAAATTCCTTGATAAAGGAATTCTTTATCCAGTTGTTTCCCCCTATAATACTCTGATAAACCCAATCCCAAAGAAAGATAATGAATATAGACTGGTGCAAGACTTAAGGGCCATTAATGATATAGTAATACCCATTGCCCCTATTGTCCCTGATGTTACAAACGTACTCACTGCCATTCCACATGACACCCGTATATTTACAGTTATTGATTTAGCTAATGCATTTTTCTCTGTCCCATTGGACCTTGAGACACAACTACTTATGGCTTTTTGTTATGGTGGGCATCATATAACGTGGGCCCGCCTTCCTCAAGGCTACGTGTCATCACCGGTGGTTTATTCGCTGGTGCTCCAACATATCTTGTGGTCATGGACACCCAGCCAAGGTTCAGTCCTCCTTCAGTACGTCGATGACCTATTGTTGTGTAGTCCTAGTCAGCAGGCAAATACAGCAGACACCATTAGTCTGCTGAAGCACCTTGCTGCTGAAGGTCACAAAATAGCTCAACATAAATTGCAAGTAGGTGTGAAAGAAGTAGAATATTTGGGTTTTGCACTTTCCCAAGGTCACAGGTCCATTAGCTCCAAATGCATACAAGCCATACAAAGGTTCCCTAAACCAGACACCAGAAAGGAAATGCTCACCTTTCTAGGCATGATTAATTATTGCAGACAATGTATTCTTGAATGCTCCCATCATGATTCCATACTAAGACAGGTCACATTAGGGGACAGCCCAGAACGCATACAATGGACCACATGACTAAATCCTACATTGAGCTCAAAACCAGCATTATCAGTGCCCCTGCTTTAGGACTACCTGTTATTGTAAACCATTCCATTTGTATGTGAGGGACAATTGTAAAAACATGGCTGCTGTCTGTGCCCAAAAACATGGCGGAGGCAATATGCGCCCCGTAGCTTTATTTTCCAAAGTAGTCCCAATACCGGTACAGGGGATGCCAGCGTGTCTCCGAGCATTGGCGGCATGCGCCATGGCTGTAGAGATGGCTGAAACAATTACATTAGGTCACTCTGTAGTATTACATACAAGTCACCAAGTCTTACACCTTGTAAAAAAATGTTACCACCCAACACATGACAGCCCAAAGATTCTCTGGCTATGAATGTATATTGTTGAATAATACAAATCTGACTATAAAATATAGCAATAGCAACTCGGGTCCAGCCCAGATTCTGAATGCCCTACTTTTAGGCTCACCAGACCTGGAAACTGACCATGACTGTTTAGAGGTAAGATTTGGCTCAAAGACACAACACATAATATATGGGGCCATTTGGCAGCACATTCTCTTCTCTCCTCAGCTCCACAAAACTACCACTGGTGATATTATCTCCCAAAGTTATACAAACCACTACAGAATGTAAACGGTAGACCCGGAATAAGTGATATAGGTTCTCAATTTGTGCCTAGGTGCATTATTACAGTCAGTGGTTGCCTGTCTGTATAGTTTCTGGCAAGACATCACATATTTAATAAATATATATAAATAAATATGATAGATATGACCTGAAGGGATGGATTCAACTGGCCCACCAAATCTGTGGTAGCTCTGTAGTCCTCCATTCAACATGCCAAAGTCTTGGAAGAACTATTTTTTTCTCCTACAAGATATACCAATTGTTTTCTAAGATTCAAGGACGTTGTATTGTGAATTACTCCATTTTTATTAGCTCTCAATTATTTTGCATTTGATGATGTTTTCTATTTCCAGAGATGCAGGATGGCTATTGTAGCAAAATTTGCTCCCTCAACATATGCTTGGGTTGGATATGCTGCATCTGTAGGGATAAAAACTCCTACAGAAGCTATATCATGCTTTATATAAGCTTCTATATTTGGCAGGATCTAATCTTTATTTGTCAAGAAGACAAACAGGACAAAAAGAGTTGTCCCCTAAGACAGGTGTCCTATTCAGTTACCAAAGGACAATATATCAGACTAAGGGATAGATTTATTAATGGTCGAGCGGACATGATTCGCTGTATCGAATCATGTCCGCTCGACTTTGCTCAATGCCGACTGCATATGTATCATTGCATAAGCATTTCTAGTAAAATGCTTGTGCAATGCCGTCCCCTGCTCAGCTTGCAGGGGTGTCAATCATCCCAATTGTATTGGATTGGGTTGATTTCAGTCCACCACCTAACAGTTAAAGGGACATGAAACCCAAATTTTTTCTTTCATTATTCAGATAGAGGATACAATTTTAAACAACTTTCTAATTTACTTCTATTATCTAATTTGTTTCATTTTCTTGGTATAATTTGTTGAAGAAGCAGCAATGCACTAATGGTTTCTAACTGAACATATGGGTGAGCCAATCACAATTGATATATATATATATATATATATATATATATATATATATATATATATATGCAGCCACCAATCAACAGCTAGAACCTAAGTTCTCTGCTGCTCCTGAGCTTGCATAGATAAACATTTCAGCAAAGGATAACAAGAGAAGGAAGCAAATTAAATAATAGAAGTAAAGTGGAAAGTTGTTTAAAATTGTATTCTCTATCTGAATCATGAAAGAAATATCTTGGTTTCATGTCCCTTTAAGGAGCAGCAGTCTTACGACCGCTACGTCTTCACTTATGTTTCAGGCAAGCCTGAAACGATGTCCGTAGAATGCAGCATCCGCTCTAAAACTTAACTGTTTTCAGCTGAAGAAATACTATAATCATTGTTGGGATCTTTTCATTTTTGGCTAGATTACAATAGTGCACACGCAATATTGAAATATTGCTCCAACTTGCATGCGTATGACAAGTTGTACAAGTAAACGCGACCGCATGAGGACAAATTAAACTTGCACTGGTCAGGTTAGCGTGACTGAAGACCTTGTGTAAAGGGTTTTGGCTTAATAAAAAGTTGCACCACAACATTAAAATAAAGTGTTGCGCTCATATATAACTCACAAATGATAATGAGCAGCGCTAACACCAATATTGGATACAAACACTTTAGCCTGTTTACTAAAAGGTTAACAGATTAGAGATGTGAATAGTAGAAATGTAAAATTGATACAGTCACCACAATATTCAATGTTCTTCAGAGCACTGTTGCATAAATGTATCCAGCAACAAAGTTACAATATGTCAAAGACGGTAACCGTCACAAATCTTATGGAGCTCTGCCGTCTCAAAGCTAGTGGGTTTCCTATCCACATGCAAATAGACCAATCTATCTAAAAGATAGAAGAAAACAGCGCATCTCTGATTCAAGGTGATTTATTGATAATTTAAAAAAAGTGCATACAATACTGAACTTACTAAAAACAAGTACAGGTGGCCCTCGGCTTACAACGGTTAAATTTACACCGTTTCAGAATAACAACCTTTTTTCAGTCATGTGACTGCTATTGAAAAGCATTGAGAAGCAGTGCATTGATTAAAATAGCCAGTAGGTGGAGCTGTCTGCTTGTGTTGCAGCAAAGATATGCAAGCCAAGCAAGCTGAAATTAATCAGTTTAACCAGACCTGAGCTATCGGGCAGCTTGCAAAGGAACAATATCTTCCTGTCTATAAACCAGTCCAGATTGGAATGCATAGAAAGAACTGTTTGCAGAAAAATGCAAGTAAAGTCTGTGTTGTGTGATTATTTTATTAGGTTTATAATGCTTTTTAGCAAATGTTTTTGTTCATTTAACTTAGTTTAATTATATATTCTGTGTTGTGTGATTATTTTATTCGGTGTATAATACTGTTTAGCATTTAAAGTCTTCATTTCAAAGCTTTAAAAATAATGTATTAGATGTTACTTATGCCAATTTTGAGAGGGGCCTGGAACCTAATTCCCTCACTTCCCATTGACTTTGGGTTTCAATTTACAATGGTTTAGATTTACAACCATTCCTTCTGGAACCTAACCCCGACGTAAACTAATGGCTACCTGTATTTAAAATGAATAAAACAAATGTGTAGTTCAGGTGTGAGTATCGTCTTTATCTGCTGTATACTTTGGACGCCGTCAACCGCAATCTCCACCATTGTCAATCAAATGACGTCATAGCCTCAGGAACTCACTATGGATACCCAGAACAGACATATTAGCTCAAAGCGTTTTGCCCAGTATGTGTCTGGCCTTTATCAAGAGCCTAAGTCAGCTAATGTCTCTCAGCTAGATTAATGGGTTTTGCGTTATGAGTGAAAAAGCATTGTTATGTTTTGAAACGCTGCTTTTTCCCTAACGCCGCTATTACGTCTTGTAAGTATAGGTGTACCGCAAGCCTTTTTGGCCGTCGTGCAACGTCAGTACCGCACTTTTAAAAAAGTCATTTTTCAATGGGATTCCCATAGTGCTGGTATTACGAGTTTGCCTGGGAGGCCAAAAAGTGAGCGGTACACCCTATAACCACAAGATTCGTACTGCCATCTAAAGTCAGTAGTTAGCTGTAGCATAAAACTCATAACTAAAGTGTTAAAAAGTACACTAAACCCCCATAAACTACCTATTAACCCCTAAACTGAGGCCCTCTCGCACCGCAAACACTATAATAAATTTATTTATTAACCCCTAATCCAACACTCCATACCCCATTCCCTTTCTTCCCATACCACATTCCCTTTAATCCCATACCCCATTCTCTTTCATCCCATACCCATCCCATAGTTAGATTTTGTTTGATTTACACCAACTTATTGTTTACATATCCTCATTTTCGTCTTTTTTACCATATACGTTTGTCTGTTTAATACTCCTTACCCTCATTTTTTTAATCCCATTTACACTTTGAGCACTTTTAACTTTTAGTTCATTATTTTGACCCCCTTTAATTTGGGCACATTCACATTTTGATTGAGTATGGCGGGATGGAGGGATATGGGGCAAATTAGCCCAGAGCTAGTAGAGCTCCTTAGGCAGGAGTATAGGGATGAGTTTAGGGAGAAGGTTATGCAGGAGTTTAGGCAGGAGAGAGGAAGGGGGAGAGGAACTAGAGAGGAAAGGGGAGAAGAAGGGGGAGAGGGAGAGGAAGGGGTGGGTGGACCCAGCCACATTGTGGAAGATGAACAAGTGGCTGGGCCCAGCGGTGTGCATCATAGACAGGGCGCTTCACAGTCTGGGGAACAGAGGCTCACATCACAGGCGAAGCCCAGGCAGAGGGAGGAGAGATATACCATGGAGGAGAAGGAGGCCCTTATAGAAGCTTATATGGAGAGGGCTACGATGCTGCAGGCACAGAGGGCCATCCCTTTGGATAAGAGGAAGTTGTGGAATGAAATCAGGGATG
The DNA here is from genome assembly GCF_027579735.1 of Bombina bombina. Classification (NCBI taxonomy): domain Eukaryota; kingdom Metazoa; phylum Chordata; class Amphibia; order Anura; family Bombinatoridae; genus Bombina; species Bombina bombina. The sequence goes on from NC_069507.1 coordinate 151,955,978, forward strand.
CCGTTAATGCAGTGGGGGACTATAAGAGGGATGTAAAGTCTATCCAGCACCATTACCGGGACTGCAGAGCTGAACTTAAAAAGAAGATCACAAGGGACAGGGAATACCATTTAGGGACCAGTGGCGGTCCGTAACAAACATTTGTGTACTGCCACTGGGAGCAAATGCTGCTTCCCAACATCCCCGAGGTGGCCATAGTCGGTATCGGAGGAGTTGATGCCAGGAACCTGCGCCTCTCACCTGCCGGTAAGCTCATTTACTAATCTCTTTACATCCACCTCATAACCCATTCGCACGCAAAAAAATGAGGGATATGACTAACGCAATAATGCTTTTTTCAACATTATTAGGTAAAAGCATTCAGAATTACCTTGAGAAAGTTACATTTGAAGAAAAGCCATCACATTAGTATCTAGTCTACAGATTAGGAGGCTGAATTATCAAATGTCTTGCGGACCTGATCCGACAGTGCGGATCAGGTCCGCAAGACATCGCTGAATGCGGAGAGCAATATGCTCTCCATATTCAGCATTGCACCAGCAGCTCACAAGAGCTGCTGGTGCAACACCGCCCCCTGCAGACTCACGGCCAATGGGCCGCAGCAGGGAGGTGTCAATCAACCTGATCGTACTCGATCGGGTTGATTTCTGGTGATTTTTGTCTGCCTGATCAGAGCAGGCGGACAGGGTTATGGAGCAGCAGTCTTTGTGACCGCTGCTCCATAACTTGTGTTTCTGGTGAGTCTTCAGACTTGCTAGAAACACGGGGCGTCAAGCTCCATACAGAGCTTGGTAGATAGGCCCCTAGGTGTGCATTTAAACAGATTTAAGACAAACGCAAAAAGACATTCATATTGACCATATAGATATCAGAAAGATGGGTTTGAAAATATGGAAATTGTATTGATTGCTTTGGCTTACAATTGAATTACGAAGGCAGCCTCATTAACATTTACATCTTTATTCAGAACTGTGCTAATATCTCAATATCTTTCTTTTTAAAATATACAGAGTCTGAGACTGGGGAGGAGGAAGCACAGCACCAACAGGCTCCTCCTTTACCCAGGCATGATGACTCACCACCTTTGCGAGAAATGGAAGACATTCCTGAAGAAGCACCCCCTGAAGAAGCCCACGCTGCAGAAGAGATTACTGTAGCATCCCCCCATGCAGTAGCAGCCGCCGTGCAGTAGCAGCCCCCCATGCAGCAGCAGCCCGCCATGCAGCAGCTCATCCTGAGGAGAACATCCCCCCCAGAAGTGCCAGAGCTGGAGCTCATGAGAAACTTCCTCGAAGAGATGCGTGCCTCCCGGAGGGAACAGACGGGATACAGGGTGTTCATGACAAGAGTATTGAACCAACTGCTCGAAGGACAGGCCGAATACAGGGTGTTCATGACAGGAGTAATGAACCAACTGCTCGAAGGACAAACTAATATCTTGAATACTCTCAATAATATGTTGCAGGTCCTCCGGGAGGTGCCAAGCTGACCGGGGGAAAGAGCTTCTGCTCCTGGACCATCTGCTCCTGGGCCTCCATCTTCTCCTCTGCCTCAATCTCCTCCTCAGCCTGGTGATCCCTTAACCACTCATAGTACTCCTCCTCCCCTTCTTCCCCAACCATCTCCTATGAGAACTCATCAGAGGGGGCAGTTGCCCCCCCCAGAGCCTCCGTCTCATGGGAAGAAGGGAGGAGGAAGTAATTGTGTGTATATATATATATCTATATATACAAAACACGGAAGGGAACTGCACTCTCATACCGGACCGGGTACACATCCCATGACCCTGCAACATGCTCAGCCCTGGGTGCCACTGGCACTCACAGGAAGCTGTGCTGTCCCCAGAGCCACAAGCAGTTAACCCCAGACAGGTCTGGGTGCAAGAACCATAGGGAAAATTACAAAACAAATTAATACAACACACAGAGAAAACCCAGCACTCACTTACAAGCTCTCAGCTAAGATTTAAAAGCAAAAATGGAAAGGTTAGTCACTGCATCTGGCCAAATGGGACAAGCTCAGGTACCACGTCAAGGTCCTCTCCAATACCTGAGACCCTAAAACAGCCACACAATGCAAGCTTTCAAATCCAAACAAACTGAAAACAAGGGAAGGGTGCACAGGAATATGTAACCACCCTAGAAATATACAAAACACGGAAGGGAACTGCTCTCTCATACCGGACCGGGTACACATCCCATGACCCTGCAACATGCTCAGCCCTGGGTGCCACTGGCACTCACAGGAAGCTGTGCTGTCCCCAGAGCCACAAGCAGTTAACCCCAGACAGGTCTGGGTGCAAGAACCATAGGGAAAATTACAAAACAAATTAATACAACACACAGAGAAAACCCAGCACTCACTTACAAGCTCTCAGCTAAGATTTAAAAGCAAAAATGGAAAGGTTAGTCACCGCATCTGGCCAAATGGGACAAGCTCAGGTACCACGTCAAGGTCCTCTCCAATACCTGAGACCCTAAAACAGCCACACAATGCAAGCTTTCAAATCCAAACAAACTGAAAACAAGGGAAGGGTGCACAGGAATATGTAACCACCCTAGACATATACAAAACACGGAAGGGAACTGCACTCTCATACCGGACCGGGTACACATCCCATGACCCTGCAACATGCTCAGCCCTGAGTGCCACTGGCACTCACAGGAAGCTGTGCTGTCCCCAGAGCCACAAGCAGTTAACCCCAGACAGGTCTGGGTGCAAGAACCATAGGGAAAATTACAAAACAAATTAATACAACACACAGAGAGTGCAATTCCCTTCCGTGTTTTGTATATGTCTAGGGTGGTTACATATTCCTGTGCACCCTTCCCTTGTTTTCAGTTTGTTTGGATTTGAAAGCTTGCATTGTGTGGCTGTTTTAGGGTCTCAGGTATTGGAGAGGACCTTGACGTGGTACCTGAGCTTGTCCCATTTGGCCAGATGCGGTGACTAACCTTTCCATTTTTGCTTTTAAATCTTAGCTGAGAGCTTGTAAGTGAGTGCTGGGTTTTCTCTGTGTGTTGTATTAATTTGTTTTGTAATTTTCCCTATGGTTCTTGCACCCAGACCTGTCTGGGGTTAACTGCTTGTGGCTCTGGGGACAGCACAGCTTCCTGTGAGTGCCAGTGGCACCCAGGGCTGAGCATGTTGCAGGGTCATGGGATGTGTACCCTGTCCGGTATGAGAGTGCAGTTCCCTTCCGTGTTTTGTATATGTCTAGGGTGGTTACATATTCCTGTGCACCCTTCCCTTGTTTTCAGTTTGTTTGGATTTAAAAACTTGCATTGTGTGGCTGTTTTAGGGTCTCAGGTATTGGAGAGGACCTTGACGTGGTACCTGAGCTTGTCCCATTTGGCCAGATGCGGTGACTAACCTTTCCATTTTTGCTTTTAAATCTTAGCTGAGAGCTTGTAAGTGAGTGCTGGGTTTTCTCTTTCTGTTGTATTAATTTGTTTTGTAATTTTCCCTATGGTTCTTGCACCCAGACCTGTCTGGGGTTAACTGCTTGTGGCTCTGGGGACAGCACAGCTTCCTGTGAGTGCCAGTGGCACCCAGGGCTGAGCATGTTGCAGGGTCATGGGATGTGTACCCGGTCCGGTATGAGAGTGCAGTTCCCTTCCGTGTTTTGTATATGTCTAGGGTGGTTACATATTCCTGTGCACCCTTCCCTTGTTTTCAGTTTGTTTGGATTTGAAAGCTTGCATTGTGTGGCTGTTTTAGGGTCTCAGGTATTGGAGAGGACCTTGACGTGGTACCTGAGCTTGTCCCATTTGGCCAGATGCGGTGACTAACCTTTCCATTTTTGCTTTTAAATCTTAGCTGAGAGCTTGTAAGTGAGTGCTGGGGTTTCTCTGTGTGTTATATATATATATATATATATATATATATATATATATATATATATATATATTTATATTTTATTTAATGGATAGGTATGTGATGATGTTGTCTTCTTACACTTGTGGAGCACACTCTGTATTGAATAGGCTTCTATAGGAGGCATATTGTTTGCCTCCATGGAGGCATATTGTTTGCAGAATGTGTTTTACAAGTGTGTGGAGGCAACATCATCACATGCTGTCCTTGTTGATTAGATTGATTGTTTTTTGCTTTGTGATGTCCAAACTGTTGTCCTAATACAAAATATTGACCATTACAATTTGATAATATGCCTGTATGCCATATTTCTCTCGATGTGGTAAATAAAGTGTATATTTTTCAAGCTATATTATAGTGTTTGACTCATTTATGAAATCTGTTTCATTTTAAAGGTGTATGAAAGCAGAACATTCGCTTACATGATTTTGACAGAGCATAACACTTTAAACAACATTCACGTTTACTCATATTCTGACAAGTTATCTTGTTAGCCTTTGCTAAAAAGTTTATCTAAGACTGCTCAGGAGCCGTCAAGAACATAGCTTAGATCTGCTGATTGGTGGATGCATATATCTTACAATTGTCATGGCCTCACCACTTGATGCTCCCTCAAAACATTATACCAAGAGACTGAAGCATGTTTGAGAATAGAAGAGAATTGGAAACCTGGTTATAATTGTATGTTTAACATAAATAATGAAAGTTACATTTAGGGTTTCATGTCCCTTTAAGAGTTACATTTGAAATATAGCTCACATATTTGTAGAAATTGAGACTGATACCATTAATGTTGAATCAGGAACTGATAATAGCTACACCACCAGCACTACTGATTTAATGAATGAATTGGAAAAAATAATGATTAAATAACTAAAACAGAAGATGGAAATGAAATATCTAGAGAAATATATATCTCTGAATATGATCCCTAGAGGCCTCAGATTAGAGAAAACATGTACGTTTCAACTAAATGAAACCCTCCAAGATGAGTGGTTTACAGCCCTAGAGAAAGCATCATTTACTCTCATTAATATTATAAAAAAAGCTAGAAGTAGTAGTTTGGAAGAAATAGATTAAAGGATAACAGAGATCAAGGGCATCTTAGAAAATAGAAGAGACTCGGACATTTTTAAAGAAAGACAAGTAGATATTATTTGCACACTAAACAATACAAATGTAGAGTTGCAAAGGATCAAGAAAAGGAAACTAAAAAGGGACCAAGATGATTATTCGAGTAACATTGAACAACCAGTGATCATACAACCAAAAACACAAAATATACAATCTACACCTACATTTTTTAAACAAAAGAATGAAACTTATAATTATAAACCCTATAAGAGTAATTTACAAACTGTACCTCAGAGGTCATACACTAATACTAACACAATTAACGATTCCCGACACAGAGAATTACCATATAATTCTTCTGGAAACTGGAAGGGGAATGGGGCTAGCAGATGGATAGAGAGATCGCACCATAATACCTACATTACCCCTAATAGAAATAATGTGTATTCAAATGATACGCACTTCTATAACGATAGAGAAGACTATGAAGGCACAATTAGACATAATCAAATAGGGAAGATTATAGAAATCAGAATAGGTATACTACTAATATAAGACAAGATGATAAGTTTGACAATAGATTTGAGAATAGATACCAACACGAAGAGAGAAATAACTGGGACTATAACAGGACGTGTAGAGAAGGAGGGTATAACACTAATTACCATCACTATTCATCGACTAGACTACAGAAAAGATAAGATAAGAATTGGAGAATACCATTTAGGAATAGATATACAACATTAGCAGAGGGGACTTCATATGAACAGAATAGGGAGAACAGATCACAGAACCATACTACCAATACATCGCATTTTTTAGGGGAAACCCCAACCGCAGAAACGTCAAGAGGGGAAGTAACGGAGAGGGTACATTTGGCACCTCTAATGAACCTAAGAAAAAGAACACTAGAGGAAAAAGAGGAGGAAGGATCCGAAAACCCAAAAAAACTGAGGGAGAGAAGGGACAAGAGGTAGTAACAACTACAAATGGGGTATTTAATATCAGTAATTATCCACTTAATGAAGAAGAATCCATAATCCTAAACTTAGAATTATCTTTTGCCCCAACATCAAAATTGGATAAATTTGAAACACACATAAATGTTCACCAATTTGTAAGGAAACTTACTTTAAAAAGATACTTTATGAAAAATCCAACCGAACATAACCTGAATCACGTTGATACCCAAGAAAGCCAAACACACAAATTTATACACATAGATTTAAGACCAAAATCTAGATTTTAACCCACACATGAAAAAGAGAAAAACTTTGAGCTATTTAAAAAACTAGTTCTAAAAGATATAGAAAGATACGAAAATAAGAAGACACCTAGGAACCTTACTAAAGTAGAGTTTCAGACCCTAAAAAAACTGAAGGACAATGATAATATCATAATAAATCCTGCGGACAAAGGAGGCGGGGTCGTGGTTATGGACAAATCCTATTACCTCAAAGAATCCGAGAGACTCTTGGGTGACACTATTACATATAGGGAACTAAAAAAAAGATCCCACAAGAATAGACAGCATTTTGCTCCGCACTCACCTAGAGAAAGCACATACTTTAGGCATCCTGAACAATAAAGAATTTAACTATTTAAATCCAGATTTTGCAAAAATGCCAATATTCTATTTTCTCCCAAAAATTCATAAAAATCTTCAGCACCCACCAGGACTCCCCATAATATCTGGAATTAACTCAGTCACCTCTAACCTCTCACAATACATTGACAGATACTTACAGAAATATGTCAAAACACTACCCTCCTTTCTCAAAGATTCCACTCAAGTCTTACAGATTCTAGAGAGCATTGAATTAAAGGGAGAAATCATTTTAGCTACATGTGATGTAATATCTCTCTACACCAATATCGATCATGAATTAGGAATCAGGGCAGTGTCTAAATTCCTAGGACAAGACACTGAGATCAATCATGATCAAAGGGAGTTTCTATTAGATAGTAGTATTAGATTCATATTATATAACAACATCTTCTCATTTAATGGGAGATTGTTTCTACAAGTGAAAGGTACAGCTATGGGCACCAGGTTTGCACCAAGCTATGCTAACCTCTTTATGGGGGACTGGGAAAATGAGTTCCTTAGTTCCTGTAGCTTGGCGAAAAACCTGGTGACCTATAAAAGATATATTGATGATATTCTTATTATCTGGAAAGGAAGCGAGGATACTTTATTAAAAATGTTTTGAAGTGATGAACAATAATAATAAGGAACTTAAATTCACCCATGAAATTAGTAGGGAGAGACTAGCATTTCTTGACTTAGATATAGAAATCGAACCCAATAATTTTAAAACTAAGACCTTCTTTAAGAAAGTGGATTCTAACAACTTCATCCACACCAACAGCAGCCATCTTACAAGATGGAAAGACAATATTCCCAAAGCCCAATTTCTCAGGATAAGGAGGAATTGCTCTACTTTAATTGATTATGAAGAGCGAGCAAAGATCCTAAGTGTAAGATTTTCTGATAGAGGGTACGATAAAGATAAAATATCCAGGGATCTAGAGGAAGTAAAAGGAATAGGAAGAGACACATTGTTACAGTATAGAAATAAGAACAAGAGAATTGAGTCCTACGAGACTGAAGATACAGATATGACAGTCCCATTCATAACCAACTATAATGGTGAACACAAAAGAATTGAAAGAATCATAAACAAGCATTGGCATGTAGTGAGAGGATATCCCATTATTGGAGATAAATTAACAATGAGACCGAAATTTATATATAGGAAATCTAACAATCTTAAAAGCATTCTAGCACCCAGAGAATTTAAAAAGGAAAAATCCACTTTTATACAAAAAAAGATCTACTGGGAATTGAAATTAACGGTTTCTACCCATGTCACTGCTGTAAGTCCTGCCACTATAGCTCCAAATTTAAGAGTTTTCATCTACTCAAACAAGAGAAAAAATCACAATAAAGGACACAATAAGATGTACGAACAAGGGAATTATATATTTAATACAATGCAGTTGATTCCACCTTTAGAGTATTCCACCTTTAATGTTAAAGAGGAGTAACCAGAGGCTAATTGCCTCATTTCCTACAACCTATGAGAAACAAGTGAGTTCTATATTAAGACTAATATCACATACCACACACATCTTGATAAAGCCCCCAGGGGTGAAACGCATTGATTGTGTGTGACTAGTTTCATTTTTGGATACTATCCATCTCCCCATGTATTCTAAAAAGAGATAACAGAAATTCTTTGGACCTTTGATATGCTTTATGCATACTAATCATCCATAATACTAATCAGTTGAAGTAATCTGAGAGCATTAATACGACCATCTTACTACAGAAGAGCCATACTCCTACGTCTTGGAGTTTCTAACATACCCCATACAAGACTACCACTGCTGATAAACGATTGATGTGTATAGCCAGCAACAGATGGTCAAACAGCTGATCATGTGTATACATAGTGACATCAGATGCCCACAGCACATGTGAGAAGCGAAAGTGGAAGTACCGCGCTCTGCCGATGAACCCAGTATTTCTACAGCTTACACCGCAGAAGTGGTCTTCGAAGACCTCTGGACTTCACTGAGAACGGACGAATTATCATCACAACAGACGGATAATTATAGTGACTGGAGTCACCTTGTATGAGAGACGATCCATTCTACCATCCTTAAAAACGCCTCCCTCCTAACAGAGAGTGAGTGGCGTACAGGTACCTGTATCTTATTTGCACCAACGTATCAGTTACTAAAAGTCTGTACCATAAACCAGGCAGACCAGGTCAAAAAGGCTACTTGTCACAGAAAGGTTTTTTGTTACACAAAGGATCTATAAGGATCTAAACATTCCATATTGTGACACATATATATTTTTTCTAAAAAGACTAACGCATTATTATTTTTAAATAAGACTTCTCAGACATATTCTTTTGCATATATGCAGACACATACTTTGTGGTCTAAATTTTTTTAGTGCACAGCTATATTTTTTGGATATATATATATATATATATATATATATATATATATATATATATATATATATAGAATCCAAAGTAGAAACCACAAAAGCGAGTCCTTGTATATAGGTAAAAAAAACAGTCTTTATTAATTAATTTAAAAGCAAAAAAAGTGTCCTAAATAGGACTAATCCAAATGGTATTTTGCAGGCGCACAGAGAGCATACATGTTTCGTGCTTAGATAGCACTTGTTCACAGCAGTGAACAAGTGCTATCTAAGCACGAAACATGTATGCTCTCTGTGTCAAGAATATAAAATTCTATATAAATAAAGGATGTTATTACTATATTATTCAGCGTAAAGAACATATACACCAAAAGCTTTATCCTCCAGATCAGACTTGTCATCTCATAAAAGTGAGCACAAGCAATTTTCACCCCCTTTTTTGTTTTCTACATACCATATACTTAAACTTTACTAGATTGTATCCCCATAGTGTGGTTATTAATATTATTTTACCCCTAGCCCAGAGCGCCAATACTCTGTAATCCCTATTTCTGTTAATTAGACTTGTCTAATTTAGAACTTTTTTGAGGAAGTTCCTTTGTATTTGGCATTAGGGGAGTCCTAGCGCTAGCTTTACCCACCTCTACACTATATTTGGAGAACAACAATGTTGAATCGATACATGACACGATATTGAGCATTTACATTAAGAAGAAATATCAGTACATAATATATAGAATAAGTAGACATCTCATATATATTTATCATATGATAAAGGTCAATGCATATTAAATAACTAAAATACAATAGCGCATGTTTAGGAATTATATTTGTAGAAAATTAAACACAACACATTAATTATTTGGTAAATTTAAAATATTGTTGACAAACATTTTAAACGTGATGGAGTATATTCATCGTTGAACATTAATGGATTAGCACTTGCCTCAAAATATATTCTGGATCAAAAACACATTGCCTTCATTCGTTTCTTCCACCAGATAGCCAGCAATAGATATTTATTTGCTCTTTATCATCTATGTTTCAACAATGTACATAATTGACACAATCCATAATCCAAGTGTCAGGAAAATGCTAAATTTTACCAATACTGTCGCTACTTCCCCTTTTAACCTTTTACCATGTGACCATGTAATCCTATTTAAGGGTTCACCGTATCCCATACCAGTGCTAGGTAATTTTGATTCCTCTGGATATCATTGAGCATAGCCTCTGATCACTCAACTTTGCTGAACCTCTTGTCTTGTCAGTAAGTTTACCTTGTAGGCGGATCAACGACCGCAACTCATAATCTGCTCTCTGCTTGAAATCAATTTACAGGTTTTCCATAGAACCGGACGCCTCCCTGTAAGCACAGGTACTCACTCTCCTCCCTTGTTTCCACGCCGCAGCGTGTGACGTCATCCACCCGAACGGATCCGGACTCTCAGCCTGCAGGCCAGGACACTAACACAGTCCCCACAGGAGTACGATAAAGTAATCTCTGTATTTATTACCTCTTGTTGCATAAAGCCAAGTTGCAGCCTGCACTTCTGCTAAATTTAAACAGACAGTTATACGAACGTACCTAAATCTGTTCACATTGCTTGCATAAAAACTGCACTTAAAGGGCCTATGTGTTTTCCGTGTTATGCACAATCATAACGCTTCTTGTTATAGCAAAGGGCATATTGTCTCTAGTGTCAATTGGAGTGAGTTAAACTCAGTAACACTGGTTCATATTAATTAATGCAGCTGCAATCTCAACCAATAGATCTTGTAATACCTTGCTGAATCTATGAACTCATAGTAAGTTCCATATATCTTACAACTCCTTATTGCCTAACACATTGCTTATATATTTTTTTATGACACAATATAATTCCAGCACTATATATATATATATTTAACATCTTGACCATAAGGTCACCCTCAGTTCAATGAGCATAACAAGAGAGTTACATCAATCTAACTCTCAAGGTGTGGTGTGAGACTGAGCGGTGCCACAGATATATAAATTAGTTATTTACCCCATCCTAACATATCCTGACACCAAGAAAATCATGGTTTCAAACTTGTGTTCTCATTCGCAAATGTGGCAAATCAAATATTGCGGGACAATGTAATCCAATCAAAGGACGGATTTAACACCTTTGCATGTGACGTCTTATGCAAAATTGCGCATCCGAGATCGCGTAAAAACATCATCCAATCAAAGGACTGATTCAACACCTTTGCATGTGACGTTTTCCGCAAAATGGCGCATCCGAGATTGCGTAAAAACGTAATCCAATTAAAGGACGGATTTAACACCTTTGCATGTGACGTCTTATGCAAAATTGCGCATCCGAGATCGCGTAAAAACGTCATCCAATGAAAGGACAGATTCAACACCTTTGCATGTGACGTTTTACGCAAAATGGTGCATCCGAGATTGCGTAAAAACGTAATCCAATTAAAGGACGGATTTAACATCTTTGCATGAGAAGTCTTACGCAACATGGCGCATCCGAGATTGCTAAAAACATCATCCAATCTTACTCTCAAGGTGTGGTGTGAGACTGAGCGGTGCCACAGATATATAAATTAGGTATTTACCCCATCCTAACATATCCTGACACCAAGAAAATCATAGTTTCAAACTTGTGTTTTCATTCGCAAATGTGGTAAATCAAATATTGCGGGACAACCTAATCCAATCAAAGGACGGATTTAACACCTTTGCATGTGACGTCTTACGCAACATGGCGCATCCGAGAATGCATAAAAACGTAATCCAATTAAAGGACGGATTTAACACCTTTGCATGTGACGTCTTATGCAAGATTGCGCATCCGAGATCGCGTAAAAACGTCATTCAATCAAAGGACAGATTCAACACCTTTGCATGTGACATTTTACGCAAAATGGCGCATCCGAGATTGCTTAAAAACGTAATCCAATTAAAGGACGGATTTAACACCTTTGCGTGTGACATCTTACGCAACATGGCGCATCCGAGATCGTGTAAAAACGTAATCCAATTAAAGGACGGATTCAACATCTTTGCATGAGAAGTCTTACGCAACATGGCGCATCCGAGATTGCGTAAAAACATCATCCAATCGAAGGATGGATTTAACACCTTTGCATGTCAATAACAAACGTATTTATATTTTAAAAAATAGTATGTGCTTGTCATGGATTTCCTTATTCCTTTCTGTCCCTTTAATTTTACCTGTGCTCACACCTAGCAAGGTTATTTAAAGCCTGGACACGCCTCCCTCCCTGCTTCAGTATTGTTTCCAGTTTAGCATACAGCTTCACAGACCTGCTGCAGGGATTTACCTCTCTCTGTTCAAGTCTAACTATCTGAAGGTATTTAAACCTTTTCTAATACAGAGCCTACTTGAGCAACTGAAAGAGACTTATATGCTAAGTCTGAACATTTCCTAATTTGGATTAACAAACACCGCTGCTGCATTATTTTCCTGCTTAATTGCCTCTGGCAGATCAAGTGTTTTCCAAACCGCAATTGCAGTCTCATCCGATATAAGTTGTGAACTTTATAACTTTGTACAGACGCTTAACTTACATTGGACCACACTCACAGGATACCTCCTCATATTCCTCTTCACACGCTTCAGGAGTAGCGTGATAAACTTCAGACTGAACTTTTGTGAGTAACACTACAGCACAGCACTTAATACCTGCTCCACCCATCTGCCTGTCAGCTCTCACAAACAGCACAGCTATCAGCGTGTATCACACTTCAATTGACTAACAGCCTGCTGCATCTGTACTCACCTAACGCTCCTCCTGTGTGCTCAGTGACTATCAGGAAAAGTGTATCCCATCCACGGTGCGTTTGTTTAACAACTGCTGTGCAACCTGATTCAGAAATACTGATCAGGAATTTAAATCAAATAGTAACTTTCAACTGCCATACAGACAGATACATTGTAACTTCCTCATTGTATCTTGAAGTAAGGCATACAATCATATATTTTCCGCAGTTGAGATCCACAACCACAACCAGCTCGTTACATAATACTGAAGCCTATAAAAATGGATCCAGCGGAATTACCTAAAATTGTTTACACTCTCTCCCAGAGGGTGGATCAGCTAAGTCATGGCCTTAGAGAATTACAAGTTCAAAATGAGACACTCAACAATATAATAAAAGACTCAATGAATAAATCAGCCACACCAGAGGCTACCCCAGAACCCCAAGTCTCTATGCCCGACAAATTCCATGGAGACAGGGCTATGTTCTCTCAGTTCAAAAACTCTTGTTATCTTCTTTTCAGTCTAAAACCTAAAACCTACGCAACTGAACGAGTTAAGGTTTTAACGGTCATTTATTTTCTGCGAGGTGAACCCCGCAAGTGGGCTGACTCATTCTTTGAACAAGATCATCCTATTTTAACATCACTGGAAGACTTCTTCAAGGAAATGGCAATTCTTTATCAAGATATTAACACTCAGCTTACTGCAGAGACTAAAATGAGGTCTCTTAAACAAGGGAAAAAGCAGGTGGAGGAATATTTAACTGAGTTCAAGCAATACAGTAAAGATACTGAGTGGAGCGATATTGCCCTTAGGAATCTGTACCGTCTAGGTCTAAATGATGCCCTTAAAGATGAACTCGCTCGCATAGAGCTTCCTAGGTCCTTGGAAGGACTAATCACACTAAGCATTCAGATTGATAGAAGGTTGAGAGAACGCAAATCAGAAAAACAAGGTATGGATACTATCACAAGACCCTCTACTACTTACCAAAAACCTACAGTCACTCAAACCTCAGAACCTATGGATTTGGGATTCACTAGAGGCCCTTTACAACCAGAAGAAAGGAATCGCAGACGCATAAACAACCTCTGCATGTATTGTGCTTCAAATGCACATACTGTAAGAGAGTGTCCTATCTTACAAAGGCAGAAGAAACGTAAGTCCTTCAGAAAAACCACATGCTTAACCACTAATGTTAACCAAGTTGCTTACTGCTCTTTATCTCTTACCTTACAGTGGGATCTACACCAGCAAATCAGTGAAGCCATCATCGACTCTGGGGCACATTCTTCCTATATTGATTCTGTTTTTGTCACTATAAATAAAATACCCACTGTGTTGAAAGCAAGACCTGTGTCCATTAGAGTTATTGATGGTAATACAATTAGTTCCGGTCCTATTACACACCAAACTATTCCCATCAAGGTTTCCACGTCAAGTGCACACACTGAATTCATATCCTTTGATGTGATAAATTCTCCCATGTTTCCCCTGGTGCTTGGTCTACAATGGTTACAGACGCATCAACCCACCATACATTGGGATCGCCTCGAAGTCGAATTCCTCTCAGATTATTGCAAGAACACCTGTTTTCATCACTCCTTGATCTGTTCTATAAATCCTACTGGAAGAATTATTCCTTCTGACTATCAAGATTTTCAAGATGTATTCAGTGAAAAGGAGGCAGAGTCCCTTCCTCCACATCGCCCGTACGACTGTCCTATTCAACTACTTCCAGGAGCTTCCATTCCTTACGGGCACATATACCCTCTATCACAGCCTGAACTAGATCACCTCAAAACTTACCTTTCAGAGAATTTAAGGAAAGGGTTTATACAACCCTCTTCTTCCCCTGCTGGGGCCGGCATTTTCTTCGTCAGAAATAAGGACAACTCCCTACGCCCTATAATTGATTATAGGGAACTTAATAAACGGACTGTCAAGAACCGCTATCCCTTACCTCTAATTCCCGAACTCATCGAACGTCTCAGTCAAGCCACCATATACACTAAATTAGACCTACGTGGAGCCTATAATCTCGTCAGGATCCGAAAAGGAGACGAGTGGCTCACCGCCTTCAGAACAAGATATGGGCTCTACGAGTATAAGGTGATGCCTTTCGGACTCTGTAATGCCCCGGCAACGTTCTAATATCTAATAAACGATATATTCCGTGATCTCCTTGACATCTGTGTAGTTGTATATTTGGACGACATTCTGATATACTCTACTAACATCATTGAACATATAAAACACGTCCGTTGGGTGCTCTCTCGCCTTAGACAACACCGACTTTTTGCCAAATTGGAAAAATGCATCTTCCACACCTCTGTTATTACATTCCTGGGTTATACTATCACTCCCACAGGAATTCAGATGGATGATTCAAAAGTGCAAACTATTAAAAACTGGCCCATACCTTCCTCCAAAAAGGACCTGCAAAAATTCCTTGGTTTCTCCAATTACTATAGGAAATTCATCAAGAATTATTCCTCTCTTACTAAGCCTTTAACTTCTCTTACAAGTGTCAAAACTACATTCCACTGGACACCTCAAACACAGGCTATTTTTGAACACCTTAAGGATGTTTTCACTAAAGCACCGATTCTTAAGTTTCCAGACCCTGATGCCCATTATGTACTTGAAGTTGAAGCCTCCAACTACGCTCTAGGGTCCATTCTGTCTCAACGTAAAACTCCAGAAGATCCACTCCACCCTGTTGCCTTCTTTTCACGAGTAATGACACCAGCCGAATATAACTACCCTGTAGGCGAAAAGGAGTTGTTAGTGATCAAGGTCTCATTAGAACACTGGAGACATCTCCTAGAGGGCAGTAAATTTCCGATACTAATATATACGGACCACAAAAATCTGGAATACCTTCTGACTAACCGTACCTTATCCTCTAGACAGCTAAGATGGAGTTTATTCCTATCAAGGTTTGATTTCCATATAACCTACAGACCAGGGAGTAAGAACGGGAAAGCGGATGCCTTGTCCAGAAAAGATACCAATCCTCATCATTCCAATACTCCTGGTACAGTCATTCCAGCTGAGCAATTCATTACACTATCTCCTACTTATCCTGAAGTCCTTAAACTCCTACAACAGAAAGATACTTCCATCCCTAAGCTTAAACTCACACTGGGACAAGATGGTCTCTATTACCACCAAGGACGTCTTTATGTACCACCTTCCCTTCGAGACAATTTGTTAAAAGAACATCATGACTCACCGATGGCAGGACATCTTGGAATCCACAAAACCTATGATCTTCTTTCACGTACGTACTGGTGGCCTGCTATCAGAACTTCTGTGCAAAGATATGTTCAATCTTGCCACATATGTACAGTTTCCAAGACTGAAAAAAGACCTCCTTTCGGATTACTCTTACCATTACAGATACCTGACCGACCGTGGCAAACCATAGGAATGGATTTCATTGTCGAACTTCCATTGTCACTTGGTTACAATACCATACTTGTTGTTGTTGATCATCTTACCAAGATGGCCCATTTCCTCCCATATCATAAGCTCCCAACTTCATCAGAACTTGCAGTTCTTTTCTTGAATAACATCGTCAAATTACACGGTCTCCCAGATTCCATTGTAACTGATAGAGGTAGTCAATTCACCTCTCGTTTCTGGAAAAAATTATGTGACACTATGCAAGTAGAACTCCGATTCTCCTCCTCATTTCACCCCCAATCAAATGGCCAAACAGAGAGAATAAACCAATGGCTCGAACAGTATATTCGTTCTTATTGTTCCAACCACCAAGACCAGTGGGCTAATACCCTTGCTATGGCTGAATATGCATACAACAATTCTACAAGTTCCACTACTTCCAAGACACCATTTTTTGCGAATTATGCTTTTCACCCTTCCTTCCAACTTCACCCTCGGACAGATTCAAACTGTCCCAAGGTTGATGACCTCACTAAGGATCTCCAGGATCTCTTCATAGAACTCAAGAGGCATATAGCTGATGCTCAGGCTCATCAGAGACGTTACTATAACCTCCGAAGACGTCAACCACCATCCTATAAAATAGGTGATCTGGTCTGGCTGTCGACCAAGAATATAAAACTGAAAACCCCCAGCAAGAAACTTAGTGTTGTCTTCATTGGTCCTTATCCTATCACAAAGGTTGTGAACCAAAATGCTGTTACCTTGGATCTGCCTTCTACTTTTCGACTTCATCCCACCTTCCACGTCTCTTTGTTAAAACCTCATTGCGAAACTAGACAGGTGGCCAGCCAGATTCCTCCTCTCATCTTACAGGATTCGGACACGGAATACGAAGTTGATGCCATCCTGGACTCCCATATTTACTGTGGAACTCTTCAATACTTAATCCGTTGGAAGGGATTCTCTGAGGAGAATGACTCTTGGGAACCTTCCTCGAATGTTCATGCTCCCAAATTGGTATCCCTGTTTCACAGGAGGAATCCAGAACGACCTAGATTCGTAGCTGAGGGGCACCTACCCTGAGGTGGGGGGTATGTCATGGATTTCCTTATTCCTTTCTGTCCCTTTAATTTTACCTGTGCTCACACCTAGCAAGGTTATTTAAAGCCTGGACACGCCTCCCTCCCTGCTTCAGTATTGTTTCCAGTTTAGCATACAGCTTCACAGACCTGCTGCAGGGATTTACCTCTCTCTGTTCAAGTCTAACTATCTGAAGGTATTTAAACCTTTTCTAATACAGAGCCTACTTGAGCAACTGAAAGAGACTTATATGCTAAGTCTGAACATTTCCTAATTTGGATTAACAAACACCGCTGCTGCATTATTTTCCTGCTTAATTGCCTCTGGCAGATCAAGTGTTTTCCAAACCGCAACTGCAGTCTCATCCGATATAAGTTGTGAACTTTATAACTTTGTACAGACGCTTAACTTACATTGGACCACACTCACAGGATACCTCCTCATATTCCTCTTCACACGCTTCAGGAGTAGCGTGATAAACTTCAGACTGAACTTTTGTGAGTAACACTACAGCACAGCACTTAATACCTGCTCCACCCATCTGCCTGTCAGCTCTCACAAACAGCACAGCTATCAGCGTGTATCACACTTCAATTGACTAACAGCCTGCTGCATCTGTACTCACCTAACGCTCCTCCTGTGTGCTCAGTGACTATCAGGAAAAGTGTATCCCATCCACGGTGCGTTTGTTTAACAACTGCTGTGCAACCTGATTCAGAAATACTGATCAGGAATTTAAATCAAATAGTAACTTTCAACTGCCATACAGACAGATACATTGTAACTTCCTCATTGTATCTTAAAGTAAGGCATACAATCATATATTTTCCACAGTTGAGATCCACAACCACAACCAGCTCGTTACAGTGCTATATTGTTATCTATGAAGCGTGTTTGTTTCATGTAGTGCACAGCTTCACATAATGTAACGCTAGATAACATAATACTCTGATATATGAACAATAATCCATTGTTGGTAATAAATATATATTTCCTTACAATAGGAAGATTATGAAATATTTAGGAAGCAGCAGGGTTTAACATAGAAATAATGTTACTATATACATTACCAAAATATGGATTGTTTATACATTATATGTTACCTATGTAGAAAGAATAATAGAAAGAGAGTAATCATCTAAAATGTGTACATTACACACAGTGATTTATTTTGTTATACTACTACAATAAGATGTAAGGAAAATTGGAATATATGTGTTGTTATATGCTGTTTTAAATATATTATATGTGTATGTTGATGTCAAAATAATTAATAATAAAATGTACATTATGAATGCATATCCATAAATTAAGAATTGTGGTCAGCATATTTGAAGGATTATCAACATAAAATATATTTTATTAAAAATGACATTAATAAATAAAGAAGAAACATAAGAGTTTAATGCCATTCTTTTTATTATGATAAATATGATATCTGAATGTCATAAAACATAAAAAAATAAGATAACTTGAAAAACAAGTAACATAGGCCTAGATTTAGAGTTTGGCGTTAGCCGTGAAAACCAGCGTTAGAGGCTCCTAACTCTGGTTTTAGGCTACCTCCGGTATTTGGAGTCACTCAAAAAAGGGTCTAACGCTCACTTTTCAGCCGCGACTTTTCCATACCGCAGATCCCCTTGCGTAAATTGCGTATCCTATCTTTTCAATGGGATTTTTCTAACTCCGGTATTTAGAGTCGTGTCTGAAGTGAGCGTTAGAAATCCAACGACAAAACTCCAGCCGCAGGAAAAAAGTCAGTAGTTAAGAGCTTTCTGGGCTAACGCCGGTTTATAAAGCTCTTAACTACTGTACTCTAAAGTACACTAGCACCCATAAACTACCTATGTACCCCTAAACCGAGGTCCCCCCACATCGCCGCAACTTGATTAAATTTTTTTAACCCCTAATCTGCCGACCGCCACCTACGTTATCCTTATGTACCCCTAATCTGCTGCCCCTAACACCGCCGACCCCTATATTATATTTATTAACCCCTAATCTGCCCCCCACAATGTCGCCGCCAGCTACCTACACTTATTAACCCCTAATCTGCCGTCCGCACGCCGCCGCCAGCTACATTATCCCTATGTACCCCTAATCTGCTGCCCTAACATCGCCGACCCCTATATTATATTTATTAACCCCTAACCTGCCCCCCACAACATCGCAGCCAGCTACCTACAATAATTAACCCCTAATCTGCCGACCGCAAAGCGCCGCCACCTACGTTATACTTATGTACCCCTAATCTGCTGCCCCTAACACCGCCGACCCCTATATTATATTTATTAACCCCTAACCTGCCCCCCACAACGTCGCAGCCAGCTACCTACAATAATTAACCCCTAATCTGCCGACCGCAAAGCGCCGCCACCTACGTTATACTTATGTACCCCTAATCTGCTGCCCCTAACACCGCCGACCCCTATATTATATTTATTAACCCCTAACCTGCCCTCCCTAACATCGCCGACACCTAACTTCAATTATTAACCCCTAATCTGCCGACCGAATCTCGCCGCTATTCTAATAAATGTATTAACCCCTAAAGCTAAGTCTAACCCTAACACTAACACCCCCCTAAATTAAATATAATTTTAATCTAACGAAATTAATTCACTCTTATTAAATAAATTATTCCTATTTAAAGCTAAATACTTACCTGTAAAATAAACCCTAATATAGCTACAATATAAATTATAATTATATTAAAGCTATTTTAGGATTAATATTTATTTTACAGGTAACTTTGTATTTATTTTAACCAGGTACAATAGCTATTAAATAGTTTAGAACTATTTAATAGCTAAAATAGTTAAAATAATTACAAATTTGTAAAATAAATCCTAACCTAAGTTACAATTAAACCTAACACTACACTATCAATAAATTAATTAAATAAAATACCTACAATTACCTACAATTAAACCTAACACTACACTATCAATAAATAAATTAAATACAATACCTACAAATAACTACAATGAAATAAACTAACTAAAGTACAAAAAATAAAAAAGAACTAAGTTACAAAAAATAAAAAAATATTTACAAACATAAGAAAAATATTACAACAATTTTAAACTAATTACACCTACTCTAAGCCCCCTAATAAAATAACAAAGCCCCCCAAAAATAAAAAAATGCCCTACCCTATTCTAAATTACTAAAGTTCAAAGCTCTTTTACCTTACCAGCCCTGAACAGGGCCCTTTGCGGGGCATGCCCCAAGAAGTTCAGCTCTTTTGCCTGTAAAAAAAAACATACAATACCCCCCCCCCAACATTACAACCCACCACCCACATACCCCTAATCTAACCCAAACCCCCCTTAAATAAACCTAACACTAAGCCCCTGAAGATCATCCTACCTTGTCTTCACCTCACCGGGTATCACCGATCCGTCCTGGCTCCGATATCTTCATCCAACCCAAGCGGGGGCTAGACATCCACTGAAGAAGTCCAGAAGAGGGTCCAAAGTCTTCATCCTATCTGGGAAGAAGAGTAGATCCGGACCGGCAACCATCATCTTCCAAGCGGCATCTTCTATCTTCATCCGATGAGGACCGGCTCCATCCTGAAGACCTCCACCGCGGACCCATCTTCATCCGGCGACGTACAACTGAAGAATGACGGTTCCTTTAAGGGACGTCATCCAAGATGGCGTCCCTCGAATTCCGATTGGCTGATAGGATTCTTTCAGCCAATCGGAATTAAGGTAGGAATATTCTGATTGGCTGATGGAATCAGCCAATCAGAATCAAGATCAATCCGATTGGCTGATCCAATCAGCCAATCAGATTGAGCTTGCATTCTATTGGCTGATCGGAACAGCCAATAGAATGCGAGCTCAATCTGATTGGCTAATTGGATCAGCCAATCGGATTGAACTTGATTCTGATTGGCTGATTCCATCAGCCAATCAGAATATTCCTACCTTAATTCCGATTGGCTGATAGAATCCTATCAACCAATCGGAATTCGAGGGACGCCATCTTGGATGACGTCCCTTAAAGGAACCGTCATTCTTCAGTTGTACGTCGCCGGATGAAGATGGGTCCGCGGTGGAGGTCTTCAGGATGGAGCCGGTCCTTATCGGATGAAGATAGAAGATGCCGCTTGGAAGATGATGGTTGCTGGTCCGGATCTACTCTTCTTCCCGGATAGGATGAAGACTTTGGACCCTCTTCTGGACTTCTTCAGTGGATGTCTAGCCCCCGCTTGGGTTGGATGAAGATATCGGAGCCAGGACGGATCGGTGATACCCGGTGAGGTGAAGACAAGGTAGGATGATCTTCAGGGGCTTAGTGTTAGGTTTATTTAAGGGGGGTTTGGGTTAGATTAGGGATATGTGGGTGGTGGGTTGTAATGTTGGGGGGGGGTATTGTATGTTTTTTTTACAGACAAAAGAGCTGAACTTCTTGGGGCATGCCCCGCAAAGGGCCCTGTTCAGGGCTGGTAAGGTAAAAGAGCTTTGAACTTTAGTAATTTAGAATAGGGTAGGGCATTTTTTATTTTGGGGGGCTTTGTTATTTTATTAGGGGGCTTAGAGTAGGTGTAATTAGTTTAAAATTGTTGTAAGATTTTCCTTATGTTTGTAAATATTTTTTATTTTTTGTAACTTAGTTCTTTTTTATTTTTTGTACTTTAGTTAGTTTATTTCATTGTAGTTATTTGTAGGTATTGTATTTAATTTATTTATTGATAGTGTAGTGTTAGGTTTAATTGTAGATAATTGTAGGTATTTTATTTAATTAAGTGAAACAAAGTACAGAGGCGCCAATGGTGCAGATCAATGGTGGTATAAGGCACAGTCACACCCCAATATGCACAGGATACTCACATGTAGTGAAGGCAATCAATCTTGCCCATAGAGACAGGCTGGAATTCACAGCAGTCCAGCTAGCTGTTCCAAAGTGTGGTAGTAGATGGGTGGGTTATAGAGTGTTGGTACTCTGGTTTCATAGGTTGGTGGCTGGATTCCGGGACGGATTGTCAAAGCTCGGTGCTGCTCTGTAGCGATGTGTCGCTCTGATGCGGTAGCTGTGTCTCGCCAAACTTTACACTCGCAATGGGAGGATGCGGTATAGTTCTTCTATAGTGGAGAAGAACTATACCGCATCCTCCCATTGCGAGTGTAAAGTTTGGCGAGACACAGCTACCGCATCAGAGCGACACATCGCTACAGAGCAGCACCGAGCTTTGACAATCCGTCCCGGAATCCAGCCACCAACCTATGAAACCAGAGTACCAACACTCTATAACCCACCCATCTACTACCACACTTTGGAACAGCTAGCTGGACTGCTGTGAATTCCAGCCTGTCTCTATGGGCAAGATTGATTGCCTTCACTACATGTGAGTATCCTGTGCATATTGGGGTGTGACTGTGCCTTATACCACCATTGATCTGCACCATTGGCGCCTCTGTACTTTGTTTCACTTCTTTAGCCTGTCTCCGTTTGGATACTGATAGAGAGCTGCCTACTTGTTCAGCCAGCTGGATTGCTGCCAAAATCCAGCCCGTCTCTACTGGCATGATTGAATGCCCTCATCTATTGTGAGTACCCTGTTATCACTGTACATTGGTACATTTCAGAAACCCTCATTGATCTGCACCATTGGCACCCCTTCCGTGTTGTTCTTTCATTTTATTTAATTAATTTAATGATAGTGTAGTGTTAGGTTTAATTGTAACTTAGGTTAGGATTTACTTTACAGGTAATTTTTTGTAATTATTTTAACTAGGTAACTATTAAATAGTTCGTAACTATTTAATAGCTATTGTACCTGGTTAAAATAATTACAAAGTTACCTGTAAAATAAATATTAATCCTAAAATAGCTATAATATAATTATAATTTATATTGTAGCTATATTAGGATTTATTTTACAGGTAAGTATTTAGCTTTAAATAGGAATAATTTATTTAATAAGAGATAATTAATTTCGTTAGATGTAAATTATATTTAACTTAGGGGGGTGTTAGTGTTAGGGTTAGACTTAGCTTTAGGGGTTAATACATTTATTAGAATAGCGGTGAGCTCCAGTCGGCAGATTAGGGGTTAATAATTGAAGTTAGGTGTCGGCGATGTTAGGGAGGGCAGATTAGGGGGTAATACTATTTATTATAGGGTTAGTGAGGCGGATTAGGGGTTAATAACTTTATTTTCTTCTGTTAAGTGTGATCAGTCCACGGGTCATCATTACTTCTGGGATATTACTCCTCCCCAACAGGAAGTGCAAGAGGATTCACCCAGCAGAGCTGCATATAGCTCCTCCCCTCTACGTCACTCCCAGTCATTCTCTTGCACCCAACGACTAGATAGGATGTGTGAGAGGACTATGGTGATTTTATTTAGTTTTATTTCTTCAATCAAAAGTTTGTTATTTTTTAATAGCACCGGAGTGTGTTATTCCTTCTCTGGTAGAATTTGAAGAAGAATCTACCAGAGTTTTTACTATGATTTTAGCCGGAGTAGTTAAGATCATATTGCTGTTTCTCGGCCATCTGAGGAGAGGTAAACTTCAGATCAGGGGACAGCGGGCAGATTAATCTGCAAAGAGGTATGTAGCAGCTTTTATTTTCTGACAATGGAATTGATGAGAAAATCCTGCCATACCGATATAATATCATGTATGTATATTTTACATTTGAGTATTCTGGGGAATGGTACTTCACTGGAATTACACTGTGTATATAAGACTTTAGCCTATTTGCAAGCAACAGGCTTTTTAATAACTCTTAATTTATGTTAAACGTTTTTGCTGGAATGTAAAATCGTTTTCATTTTCTGAGGTACTGGGTGAATAAAATGTTTGGGCACTATTTTTCCACTTGGCAGTTGCTTGATCTAATTATGACAGTTTACTGATCTCTCTCACTGTTGTGTGTGAGGGGGAGGGGCCTTTTTTTGGCGCTTTTGCTACGCATCAAAAATTTCAGTCAGAAACTCATTGTTTTTTCCTGCATGTTCCGGTTCATCTTTACAGAACTCAGGGGTCTTCAAAGCTTGTTTGAGGGAAGTAATCTTCACAACAGAGCTGTGAGATTGTAGTTGACTGTGATAAAAAACGTTTATTCTTTAACTTTTTTATGCCATCAGGGTTAGTTATTCTTTACTAATGGGAACAAGCCTTTGCTAAAATTGTGTTTTGTTTTACAAAGTTTGATGCTGTAACCTTTTCAGTTTATTGATTTCAACTGTCATATATCTTTCTGTGCTTCTTAGGCACAGTACGTTTTTCATTATATTTTACTTAATTAATATTTCCAAGTTGCAAGTTTAGTTGCTAGTGTGTTAAACATGTCTGATTCAGAGGATGAGACCTGTACTATTTGTACTAACGCCAAAGTGGAGCCCAATAGAAATTTATGTACTAACTGTATTGATGCTACTTTAAATAAAAGTCAATCTGTACAAATTGAACAAATTTCACCAAATAACGAGGGGAGAGTTATGCCGACTAACTCGCCTCACGTGACAGTACCTACATCTCCCGCTCGGGAGGTGCGCGATATTGTGGCGCCCAGTACATCTGGACGGCCATTACAAATAACATTACAAGTAATGGCTACTGTTATGACTGAGGTTTTGGCTAAATTACCAGAGCTAAGAGGCAAGCGTGATCACTCTGGGGTGAGAACAGAGTGTGCTGATAATGCTAGGGCCATGTCAGATACTGCGTCACAACTTGCAGAACATGAGGACGGAGAGCTTCATTCTGCGGCTGACGGTTCTGATCCAAACAGATTGGATTCAGATATTTTAAATTTAAGCTGGAAAACCTCCGGGTATTACTAGGGGAGGTGTTAGCGGCTCTGAATGATTGTAACACAGTTGCAATACCAGAGAAGATGTGTAGGTTGGATAAATATTTTGCTGTACCAACAAGTACTGACGTTTTTCCTATACCTAAGAGACTAACTGAAATTATTACTAAGGAGTGGGATAGACCCGGTGTGCCGTTCTCACCCCCTCCGATATTTAGAAAGATGTTTCCAATAGACACCACCACACGGGACTTATGGCAATCGGTCCCTAAGGTGGAGGGAGCAGTTTCTACTTTAGCTAAGCGTACCACTATCCCGGTGGAGGATAGCTGTGCCTTTTCAGATCCAATGGATAAAAAGTTAGAGGGTTACCTTAAGAAAATGTTTGTTCAACAAGGTTTTATATTGCAACCCCTTGCATGCATTGCGCCGATCACGGCTGCAGCGGCATTCTGGATTGAGTCTCTGGAAGAGAACCTTAGTTCAGCTACTCTGGACGACATTACGGACAGGCTTAGAATCCTTAAGCTAGCTAATTCATTCATTTCGGAAGCCGTAGTACATTTAACTAAACTTACGGCTAAGAATTCCGGATTCGCCATTCAGGCGCGCAGAGCACTGTGGCTAAAATCCTGGTCAGCTGATGTAACTTCTAAGTCCAAATTACTTAATATACCTTTCAAAGGGCAGACCTTATTTGGGCCCGGTTTGAAAGAAATTATCGCTGACATTACAGGAGGTAAGGGCCACGCCCTGCCTCAAGACAGAGCCAAACCTAAGGCTAGACAGTCTAATTTTCGTTCCTTTCGGAATTTCAAAGCAGGAGCAGCATCAACTTCCACTGCCCCAAAACAAGAAGGATCTGTTGCTCGCTACAGACAAAGCTGGAGACCTAATCAGTCTTGGAACAAGGGCAAGCAGGCCAGGAAACCTGCTGCTGCCCCTAAAACAGCATGAATTGAGGGCCCCCGATCCGGGATCGGATCTAGTGGGGGGCAGACTTTCTCTCTTCGCCCAGGCTTGGGCAAGAGATGTCCAGGACCCCTGGGCGCTAGAGATAATATATCTGTTTGTGGTTCCCAAAAAAGAGGGAACTTTCAGACCAATCCTGGATTTAAAGATCCTAAACAAATTCCTAAGAGTTCCATCATTCAAAATGGAGACTATTCGGACAATTTTACCCATGATCCAAAAGGGTCAGTACATGACCACAGTGGATTTAAAGGATGCTTACCTTCACATACCGATTCACAAAGATCATTACCGGTATCTAAGGTTTGCCTTCCTAGACAGGCATTACCAGTTTGTAGCTCTTCCATTCGGATTGGCTACAGCTCCAAGAATCTTCACAAAGGTTCTGGGTGCTCTTCTGGCGGTACTAAGACCACGGGGAATCTCGGTAGCTCCGTACCTAGACGACATTCTGATACAAGCTTCAAGCTTTCAAACTGCCAAGTCTCATACAGAGTTAGTACTGGCTTTTCTAAGGTCACATGGATGGAAGGTGAACGAAAAGAAAAGTTCACTCGTTCCACTCACAAGAGTTCCCTTCCTGGGAACTCTTATAGGTTCTGTAGAAATGAAGATTTACCTGACAGAGGACAGGTTAACAAGACTTCAAAGTGCTTGCCGCACCCTTCATTCCATTCAACACCCGTCAGTGGCTCAATGCATGGAGGTAATTGGCTTAATGGTAGCGGCAATGGACATAGTGCCCTTTGCTCGCTTACACCTCAGACCACTGCAACTGTGCATGCTAAGTCAGTGGAATGGGGATTACTCAGACTTGTCCCCTTCTCTGAATCTGGATCAAGAGACCAGAAATTCTCTTCTATGGTGGCTTTCTCGGCCACATCTGTCCAGGGGGATGCCATTCAGCAGACCAGACTGGACAATTGTAACAACAGACGCCAGCCTTCTAGGTTGGGGTGCCGTCTGGAATTCTCTGAAGGCTCAGGGACAATGGAGTCGGGAGGAGAGTCTCCTGCCAATAAACATTCTGGAATTGAGAGCAGTTCTCAATGCCCTCCTGGCTTGGCCCCAGTTGACAACTCGGGGGTTCATCAGGTTTCAGTCGGACAACATCACGACTGTAGCTTACATCAACCATCAGGGAGGGACAAGAAGCTCCCTAGCAATGATGGAAGTATCAAAGATAATTCGCTGGGCAGAGTCTCACTCTTGCCACCTGTCAGCAATCCACATCCCGGGAGTGGAGAACTGGGAGGCGGATTTCTTAAGTCGTCAGACTTTTCATCCGGGGGAGTGGGAACTTCATCCGGAGGTCTTTGCCCAAATACTTCGACGTTGGGGCAAACCAGAAATAGATCTCATGGCGTCTCGACAGAACGCCAAGCTTCCTCGTTACGGGTCCAGATCCAGGGATCCAGGAGCAGTCCTGATAGATGCCCTGACAGCACCTTGGGACTTCAGGATGGCTTACGTGTTTCCACCCTTCCCGATGCTTCCTCGATTGATTGCCAGAATCAAACAGGAGAGAGCATCAGTGATTCTAATAGCACCTGCATGGCCACGCAGGACTTGGTATGCAGACCTGGTGGACATGTCATCCTGTCCACCTTGGTCTCTACTTCTGAAACAGGACCTTCTGATACAGGGTCCTTTCAAACATCAAAATCTAACTTCTCTGAAGCTGACTGCTTGGAAATTGAACGCTTGATTTTATCAAGACGTGGGTTTTCTGAGTCAGTTATTGATACCTTAATACAGGCTAGGAAGCCTGTTACCAGAAGGATTTACCATAAGATATGGCGTAAATACCTATATTGGTGTGAATCCAAAGGTTACTCTTGGAGTAAGGTTAGGATTCCTAGGATATTGTCTTTTCTACAAGAAGGTTTAGAAAAGGGTTTATCTGCTAGTTCATTAAAGGGACAGATCTCAGCTCTGTCCATTCTGTTACACAAACGTCTGTCAGAAGTTCCAGACGTTCAGGCTTTTTGTCAGGCTTTAGCCAGGATTAAGCCTGTGTTTAAAACTGTTGCTCCACCATGGAGTTTGAACCTTGTTCTTAATGTTTTACAGGGCGTTCCGTTCGAACCCCTTCATTCCATTGATATAAAGTTGTTATCTTGGAAAGTTCTATTTTTAATGGCTATTTCCTCGGCTCGAAGAGTCTCTGAGTTATCAGCCTTACATTGTGATTCTCCTTATTTGATTTTTCATTCGGATAAGGTAGTTCTGCGTACTAAACCTGGGTTCTTACCTAAGGTAGTCACTAACAGGAATATCAATCAAGAGATTGTTGTTCCTTCTTTGTGCCCAAATCCTTCTTCGAAGAAGGAACGTCTACTGCACAATCTGGACGTAGTTCGTGCCCTAAAATTTTACTTACAGGCAACTAAGGAATTTCGACAAACGTCTTCTCTGTTTGTCGTTTACTCTGGTCAGAGGAGAGGTCAAAAGGCTTCTGCTACCTCTCTTTCTTTTTGGCTTCGTAGCATAATTCGTTAGCCTCCTGAAAGAATTACAGCTCATTCTACTAGAGCTGTGGCTTCCACTTGGGCCTTCAAGAATGAGGCCTCTGTTGAACAGATTTGCAAGGCTGCAACTTGGTCTTCGCTTCATACTTTTTCCAAATTTTACAAATTTGACACTTTTGCTTCCTCGGAGGCTATTTTTGGGAGAAAGGTTCTTCAGACAGTGGTTCCTTCTGTATAAAGAGCCTGCCTATCCCTCCCGTCATCCGTGTACTTTTGCTTTGGTATTGGTATCCCAGAAGTAATGATGACCCGTGGACTGATCACACTTAACAGAAGAAAACATAATTTATGCTTACCTGATAAATTCCTTTCTTCTGTAGTGTGATCAGTCCACGGCCTGCCCTGTTTTTTAAGGCAGGTAAATATTTTTTAAATTATACTCCAGTCACCACTACACCCTTGGCTTCTCCTTTCTTGTTGGTCCTTGGTCGAATGACTGGGAGTGACGTAGAGGGGAGGAGCTATATGCAGCTCTGCTGGGTGAATCCTCTTGCACTTCCTGTTGGGGAGGAGTAATATCCCAGAAGTAATGATGACCCGTGGACTGATCACACTACAGAAGAAAGGAATTTATCAGGTAAGCATAAATTATGTTATAGTAGTGCTCAGGTCCGCTCGGCAGATTAGGGGTTAATAAGTGTAGGCAGGTGGAGGCGACGTTGTGGGGGGCAGATTAGGGGTTAATAAATATAATATAGGGGTCGGCGATGTTAGGGCAGCAGATTAGGGGTACATAGGGATAATGTAAGTAGCTGCGGTTTACGGAGCGGCAGATTAGGGGTTAATAATAATATGCAGGTGTCAGCGATAGCGGGGGTGGCAGATTAGGGGTTAATAAGTGTTAGGTTAGGGGTGTTTAGACTCAGGGTACATGTTAGAGTGTTAGGTGCAGACGTAGGAAGTGTTTCCGCATAGCAAACAATGGGGCTGCGTTAGGAGCTGAACGCGGCTTTTTTGCAGGTGTTAGGTTTTTTTTCAGCTCAAACAGCCCCATTGTTTTCTATGGGGGAATCGTGCACAAGCACGTTTTTGAGGCTGGCCGCTTGCGTAAGCAACTCTGGTATCGAGAGTTGAAGCTGCGTTAAATATGCTCTACGCTCCTTTTTTGGAGCCTAACGCAGCCTTTATGTGGACTCTCAATACCAGAGTTATTTTTATGGTGCGGCCAGAAAAAAGCCGGCGTTAGCTTTTCGGGTCGTTACCGACAAAACTCTAAATCTAGCCGATAGTAACATAGTAACATAGTAGAGGAGGTTAAAAAAAGACCGAAGTCCATCGAGTTCAACCTATACAAATCTAAAATATATACAAAAAGCTCCAGTTAAGCTTAAATAATCCCACTAAAAGGTAACCCATTTAATACTAGCAATCATATCCATAAATTTTGTTTATACACAGAAATGTATCCAAACAATTTTTAAATGTATCTAGGGTATTGGCATTCACTACCTCCTTTGGTAATGAGTTCCACATTTTTATTGCTCTTATAGTGAAAAAACGTTTCCGTTGCAAGAGATTACATTTCCTTTCCTCCAACCTTAAATTGTGACCTCTGGTCACAAACAATTTTCTTGGAATAAACAGAGCTTCTGCCATCTCTGTATATGGGCCTTGAATATATTTATATAAAGTAATCATGTCATCTCTTTAGCGCCTTTTTTCTAAAGAAAACAGACAGTTTGTCTAGCCTCTCCTCATAGGTTAAATTCTCCAATTTTGCTTTGTGGCCCTTCTCTGAACTTTTTCTAGTTCTGCAATATCTTTTTTGCTACTGGTCCCCAGAACTACACTCCATACTCAAGGTGAGGTCTTACCAAGGCTTTATATAGTGACAAAATTATGCTTTCCTCCCTTGAGTCAATGCCTCTTTTAATACATGCTAGTATCTTATTAGCCTTTGAAACTGCTGCCCTGCATTGTGCACCCATCTTTAGCTTGTTATCTATTACTACCCCCAAATCCCTTTCCTCCCCAAATCCATTTCCTCCTGTGTTTGGCTTGTCCCATTTAAATAATATGTTGCCTGCTTATTTTTACTTCCAAAATGTAGAACCTTGCATTTTCTCGTATTAAATCTCATTTTCCATTTACATGCCCATACTTCTAATTTTTGCAGGTCCCTTTGTAACGAAATTTCATCCTGCGCAGACCTAATGACCTTACTTAACTTAGTATCATCTGCAAAAATAGAGATGTCGCTATTTAATCCTTGCTCCAAGTCATTTATAAAAAATATTAAAAAGAATAGGACCCAGTACTGATCCCTGGGGGACTCCACTGATTATCTTTGTCCAATCTGAGTATGATCCATTTGCTACTACTCGTTGCTCCCTATCTTTTATCCAGTTATTTATCTATAAGGTAACATTTTTAGCTATTCCCAGTACCTTCATTTTGTGCATTAATCTCTCATGTGGCACTGTATCAAACACCTTGGCAAAATCTAAGTATATCACATCAACTGATTCCCCTTTATCTATATTTTTATTTACTTCCTCATAGAATCTAATTAGATTAGTTTGACATGATCTTTTTCTCATAAAACCATGCTGATTAGAACTCGTAATCTTGTTTACACGAATATGCTCATCAATATAATCCCTTCCAATCCCTTCAAATATCTTCCCCACTATTGATGTCAGACTAACTGGTCTATAGCTTCCTGGATCATCCCTACTTCCCTTTTTGAAGAGTGGCACCACATCAACTTTACGCCAATCCTTGGGTACCATGCCTGAGTATAATGAGTCTTGAAAAATTAAGAGTAGAGGTTTGTCTATAACAGTGCTAAATTCCCTTAACACCCTTGGGTGTATTCCATCTGGGCCTGGAGTTTTATTTACCTTAATATTATCCAAATTGTTCCTGATATCCTCTATACATAACCCAGATAATGGTATGGGCTGGCATGTTCTATTTTGTTCCAAAGTATCATTCAATGGTTCCTCTCTTGTGTATACTGAAGAAAAAAACTGGTTTAGAATCTCAGCCTTCTCCCTGTCACTGTTAATCATGCTACCCTCCATGCATTTTAATATACCTATATTGTCTTTCTTAGATTTTTTGCTATGTATGTGCTTAAAGAACCTTTTAGGGTTAGATTTAGAATCCTTTGCAATTCATTTTTCATTTTCAATTTTGGCTAATTTGATTGCTTTTTTGCATGCTTTATTACATTCCTTTTTAAATATGGAATTTTGAGTCTGTACTATTTTCTTAGAATAATTTAAATACCCTATGTTTTTTCCTAATTTCTGTAAGTCAGAATATGAAAACAGCCCCTTTGGAGTCATCTGACAAGGTGACATAGTGCATCACAGTCCTTGAAGGGAGTTGACAAGGCCAAACAAAGGCCAACAAAGCCCCTTTGGAGCCATCTGACAAGGTGACATAGTGCATCACATTCCTTGGAGGGAGTTGACAAGGGCAAACATAGGCCAACACAGCCCCTTTGGAGCCATCTGACAAGGTGACATAGTGCATCACAGTCCTTGGAGGGAGTTGACAAGGGCAAACATAGACCAACACAGACCCTTTGGAGCCATCTGACAAGGTGACATAGTGCATCGCAGTCCTTTCAGGGAGTTGACAAGAGAAAACAAAGGCCAACATGGCCCCTTAGTAAAAATCTGACAAGGTGAAATAGTGCAACAGGCACAACAATAAAAACTAAATTGGCCAAATGGCAATAAATATAAACAACATATCATGTGGATGGAGGAGTTATATGTGCTCCCTCGGGCCAGCTCTGGTTCACCCACTTACTGGGGCATCAGCATCACCTTCATCGTCCTGCTCGTCTCCAGCTGCGACTTCATGCATTGCTTCTAACCGTATTATTCTGGCTAGAGTCATGCAATGAAGCTGCAGCTGGATACGCATGTTGTCATGCATCCTTCCCAGCAACTGATTGGAACTCAGCATGGTCTGCTCAATACGCGCTAGAGCCTCTAGCGTCAACCATGCTGAGTCACAACCTAAACAAAAACAAATTACAAATTAATAATATATACAGAACATAATAAAAATAGAGCGAAGAGACATTGTACTAATTAAAATACAAATCATTATTATAATAAAATATGCTACAGAGAAGAAGAATTGTACATTAAATATGTTCTTCATAGATAAACCATTAAGATATTAAGAAAAATCAAAACCCTATCAATTTGAAAAAAAAAATCTTTCTTTGGTTTATGACACACTGTGAAAAGGGCGGTGATAACAAATCCAAAATATTGGCATATAAACATAATATTTATCCAAAATCTAGGCAATATCATTTAGATATTAGAAAATGAGGATGTTGATTTAAAAAAATGTAAATCGGAAACATTTACATTAATCAAATAAAGAAAAGGTTTATAAAAAACATTTTCAATTTGAAATCAATTTATGTATAATTAGATCAGTATAATGTCCCTTTAAGAATGTATGTTCTAATGTTGATTTGTTATGATACTTACATCGGTGGCTGGGAAGGACAATCCGACACCCAGGACAATGAAGGTGGGGATTAGGGTAAAGGTGTTGTTGGGGAGGGATGGGGCGATGTAGGGGATTGGGTTCCTGCTCTGGTGGAGCCTGCACAGCTGGGGAGTCACGGGGGGATTTGGTGGCTCTGCAGGTGGGGTAGAAGAAGGACGGACAAAACGGGGATAGCAGCGAATGAAGACAGTGGTTTCTTTTTGGGAAGAGGCCGGAGAGGGGTCAGGATGGGAAGGTCTGGGAGAGGGGTCGGGACGGGAAGGGAGGGATCAGGATGGGAAGGGCCGGGAGAAGGGTCAGGATTGGAAGGGCCGAGAGAGGAGTCAGGATGGGAAGGGCAGGGAGGTTGATGTCCAGAAGTAGAAGTTCCATCTGAAATATATAATACAATTTTATAAATAGGCCAGTTATTCAAAGGCTTGTTTATTAGGATACTCAACCAATATGTATACCAATCCACTATCCTGAACAATATAATATAAACAGTTTTCAGATGTAATGTTTTGACAAGGAAGATAGAAATATAAGATACTTTACTGGCCATTAGTCTTCGTCTTCATCTTAGGTGCTGACTCCTCCATATCCCAGAACTCCCTTTCCATGTAACCTGTAGTTCCTGAGAAGAAACAGGCCATGGAGAGCAATTACCTGTCCCGACTTCAGGTAACTCCTCTCCCTCTTTACTTTCCTCCTCTACTTTCTTCCCAAAAAGAGTTTAAAGTGACAGTGTACTGTAAAATCTTCTACCCTTTCATTTGTTCCCAGTTATCCATTTTGCCTTCTGGGGGGTATTAAATTGTTTACAAATAGCACCTGTACCTTTATTTTGACAATTGAAACATTTGCTTTTGCCCATTGTATCCCCACCTATACTGAAAATTTCAATACTTAAGTATTGCCTATAACAAAATGCTAAGCAAAAATAGCCAGCAGAAGAAATTACACTCCCAGTGTGAGGTAAGCGAGTTAAAGGGGCTTGAAACCCAAAAGTTTTCTTTCATGATTTAGATAGAGAAAACAATTTTAAACAACTTTCCAATTTACTTCTATTATTTAATTTGCTTCCTTCTCTTGTAATCCTTTGCTAAAAGGTTTATCTAGGTAAGCTCAGGAGCAACAAAGAACCTAGGTTCTAACTGCTGAATGGTTGCTGCATATATATACCGATTGTCATTGGCTCACCCATGTGTTCAGTTAGAAACCAGCAGTGCATTTCTGCTCCTTCAACAAATGATACCAAGAGAATGAAGCAAATTGTTTAAAATTGTATTCTCTATCTGAATCATGAAAGAAAACTTTTGGGTTTCATGTCCCTTTAAGAAATACAATTTTAATTTTCAATTGTTCTAAGTATTGAGATATGATAAAGAAGCACGTGTGTGTATAGAAAGGGATAAAGATTTATGAGTGGAGCATGAGATTATGAGTAGAGCAGTAACAGTTACGTGCGAGCAAAAAAGTGGTTTATCGCAGTTGAAGTTAAAAGTAAACGAGTTTGCTTGAGCGCAATCACCCCATGGGGTCAAAATGATCACAAGAATAGTGAGCAAACATCCCAGAACCACACGGGGGGACCTAGTGAATGACCTGCAGAGAGCTGGGACCAACGTAACAAAGGCTACCATCAGTAACACACTACGCCGCCAGGGACTGAGATCCTGCAGTGCCAGACGTGTCCCCCTGCTTAAGCCAGTACATGTCCGGGCCCATCTGAAGTATGCTAGAGAGCATTTGGATGATCCAGAAGCGGATTGGGATAATGTCATATTGTCAGATGAAACTAAAGTAGAACTGTTTGGAGGAGAGAGAATGCTGAGTTGCAACCAAAGGACACCATACCTACTGTGAAGCATGGGGGTGGCAATATCATGCTTTGGGGCTGTTTCTCTGCAAAGGGAACAGGATGACTGATCCGTGTACATGAAAGAAAGAATGGGGCCATGTTTCATGAGATTTTGAGTGCAAACCTCTTTCCATCAGCAAGGGCATTGAAGATGAAACGTGGCTGGGTCTTTCAGCATGACAATGATCCCAAACACACCGCCCTGCAACGAAGGAGTGGCTTTGTAAGAAGCATTTCAAGGTCCTGGAGTGGCCTAGCCAGTCTCCAGATCTCAACACCATAGAAAACCTTTGGAGGGAGTTGAAAGTCTGTGTTGCCCTTCGACAGTCCCAAAACATCACTGCTCTAGAGGAGATCTGCATGCAGGAATGGGCCAACATAACAGCAACAGTGTGTGACAACCTTGTGAAGACTTACAGAAAATGTTTAACCTCTGTCATTGCCAACAAAGGATATATAACAAAGTATTGAGATGAACTTTTGATATTGACCAAATACTTATTTTCCACCATAATTTGCAAATAAATTCTTTCCAAATCAGACAATGTGATTGTCTGGATTTGTTTCCACATTTTGTCTCTCATAGTTGAGGTATACCTATGATGAAAATTACAGGCCTCTCTCATCTTCTTAAGTGGGAGAACTTGCACAATTGGTGGCTGACTAAATACTTTTTTGCCCCACTGTATATAGGTATAGATATATATTGTACACACAAAAAACATCAGATATATGTAGAAGTATGTATTTATAAATAAATAGAATATATTCTGATATGTGAAAAACATTGTAATGTTCAATATTAATATTTTTATGTCGGGTCAGTGCATCTTGAGATTATGCAATCAAGTTTGTGCAAGACTAGGTTGCTTCTTTACTGGCCATTAGTCTTTGTCCACTAGCATCTTTCCATGTACCTGCAGTTCTTCCTGACAAGAAACAGGGCGTGGAGAGCAAGTACTTGTCCTGACTTCAGATAACTCCCCTCTCTCTTTACTTTCCTCTTCCACTGTCTTCCCAAAAAGAGTTTAAAGTGACAGTGTAGTTAATTTGTTTCCAGTTTTCCCTTCTTTCCATATGGGGTGCTTTATTACAAAAAAGAAACAGGGCTTTCCACACCACAGTTGCTTTTATCCCCTATATTACACAATGTTGAGTGCTAGTTTACTGCCAATTTTTTTAGGCTTCCTGTTGTCTTACAATGATGGGAGGAGGAGTTGGGACTGGGTATGGGACAGAGAGAATGGCATTGGGTCTTCCATAACACACGCAAATCATCCACATTGCCACAAATGTTAGAAACAAACTAAAAATGACTCCTCCATTGGTATATCACTCAAGTTAGACTGCATAGCATTTACCCACGTGCATCCTCAAGATGTTGGAGAGGGTGTAAAGAGAGTGGATCCATGGCACATTTCTGGTGGGCTTGTCCTAACTTGAAATCTTTTTGAGATGAACTAGAACTGATTTTTAGACAATTCTTGGGAAATGATCTCCATCTAACGCCTGTTAAACTTTAAACCCATATGTAGACATAAAATTAGATCCTATCCTTTCCAAGAAATTGGACATCTAAACAAATCCCAGATGTGCCTTCTTGGAGATCTTGAACAGCTGAATTACTTGCACTGGAAGAATATAGCTTCTTCAAAAGAAATAAAATGAACATGTATGATATTAAGTTCTACTGGGAATCTCTCCAACAATATCAAGAGGAAAGAGAGACTAGATTGGCGGAGAATAATTCTATGCTTGATACATTAGAGATTGTTTTATAAGCTGCTTTTGTTACTATCTTTAATATTTTCATTATTTTTTTTTAAGTAACAGCATCATCAGTGACAGAGGCCTTACACATGCAAACTTATTATAAAACACCCATATATGACAGCCTATGCACCCCATCATTGCATGTATGTTTAAGGATTTGTAATAACTAATTTTGTTTTCTCAATGTTTAAACTGACAAAGTGTAAACTTTGGTTTTACATGGTATAAAATAACCATATACGATCTATGGTTCAAGGGATAGTAAAGTAAACATTAAAGGGACGTGAAAACCAAAATATTTCTTTCATGATTTAGGTAGAACATACTGTACAATTTTAAACAACTTCCAGCTTACTTCTATTATCAATTTGTTTTAATTCTCTTGGTATCATTTGTTGAAGGAGCAGCAATGCACTACTGGTTTCTAACTTAACACATGGGTGAGCCAATGACAATCGGTATATATATGCAGCCACCAATCAACAGCTAGAACCTAAGTTCTATGCTGCTCCTGACCTTACCTAGATAAACCTTTCAGCAAAGGATAACAAGAGAAGGAGGCAAATTAAATAATAGAAGTAAATTGGAAAGTTGTTTAAAATTGTACACTCGTAATCATAGATTGCCTAATTATGACTTTACTGTCCCTTTAAACTTTCATGGTTCGAACAGATCATGCAATTGTAAACTACTTTCTAATTTATTACTATTATCTCATTTGCTTTGTTCTTTTTCTCTTATCTTTGTTGAAAACATACCTAGGTAGCTCAGTACTAGGAGATAGCTACTAATTGGTAGCTGCACATATATGCCTCTTGTCATTGACTCACCTGATGTGTTCATTTAGGTCCTAGTACTGCATTGCCGCTCATGAGCCTACCTAGGTATGCTTTTCAACAAAGGTTAACGAGAAAATAGGAAATTAGACAAAGAAGTAAAGTGAAAATGTATTTAAAATGGCATGCTCTATCTGAAACATTTGTTTTTTATGTCCCTTTAAGTAAACATGAACTGATTTCTACTCTTTATGTAGCTGAACATAAAAAAATGGAAGATATCAGCTTGAATAACATCTCTTTAAAAAGTGCATCAGTTGATGTAGTGGAGCAATGACCATCTCTATTTTACATATCAGTGGTGCTATTACCTTATCATTATTAGCAAATGAGAAGGTGAAAGGTCTAGGGTGTGCCATGATTTTGAATAGCTGATTTTTTTAAACAAGGGCTACATTCAGATTGTGTGCCTTTTCTCACTGTATAATAGGGCTGTAACTAGGGATAAGCGAATGTTTCAAACATTCAAAATTTTAAACAAATTTCTATACATTTGTTCGTTCTAATCAAATTTTTGAATGTTTATATAACATTCTGACATACTTTTTCGAAATTTAATTTTAGAATTTTTAATAACATTCGAAAATATTTGTTTGTTTAATATAAGTTTAACTATGTATTTTACATCACATTTGATTTCAAATTAATTTTATCCGAATCAAATTTGTAATATTCAATTGTGTTTTCTAAATAGTATTTCTAACATACAATTTATTTTATAAATGTAATATTCAAATTTGAAATAGTATTTCTAGTCTACAACTGTGTTTTATAAATTTAATATTCAAAATAGTATTTCTAGTCTACAACTGTGTTTTATAAATATAATATTCGAATTCTAAATAGTATTTCTAGTCTACAACTGTGTTTTATAAAGGTAATATTCAAATTTGAAATAGTATTTCTAGTCTACAACTGTGTTTTATAAATGTAATATTCAAATTCGAAATAGTATTTCTAGTCTACAACTGTGTTTAATAAATGTAATATTCAAATTCGAAATAGTATTTCTAGTCTACAACTGTGTTTTATAAATGTAATATTCAAATTCGAAATAGTATTTCTAGTCTACAACTGTGTTTTATAAATGTAATATTCAAATTCGAAATAGTATTTCTAGTCTACAACTGTGTTTTATAAATGTAGTATTCAAATTCCCCCTGCACACCCCACAGCCTGTGTTGCTCATAACTGACCGGGAAAACACGACTGAGGTACTAATCTTACTCTATAGTGCACTAAAATATATTTTTGTCAGTATTATCTTTTGGCACCAAGAGAATATTTGAGAATTTATTTTCCATTTTTACAAAAAATGCAACTTGAATTGCACAAAGAACAGATTGCCTGACTCTAATGATATATTAGATTAAAGGTAAAGTGTCACAAGTAAATGAAAAATAAATATCAAACATTCATACAAAATAACTATATTAGGAGAAAAAATACTAAATAAAATCCAGCCAAGCTGTACATACAAATAGTAGTGGGAGTAAAATACACTTTATTTAATAAATATGCTTGAACAAACGTTACTATGGGGTTGCTGGTAAGGGTTAAAGACTAGGGTATATCAACCTCCAGACTAAACTATTCAAAGTAAGCCTTTAAACCAGCATTGTCCCATAAGTAATCATACAAGTAAAAAGGTGGGGTATATAAGTGGGCTATTCGAAAATGGGATTAGTCACTTCCATATTTCTGCATTACACAGCCTCTACTATATATCACCCAAAGGATTAAAATGTATTTAGGGCTAGTGGACCCAGTATGCGTGTCTGGTCCGTGAAAATATAAATTAGGAGAGGTATAGCTAGTAGCAGGGTGTCAGGGGTTAGTCCTATACTTTACACATGTATTCACACATTGTATAAAACAAGCTATGCGCTCGAGGGCGTCCTCCTACCTGCGTACTGCTTTGATTTAACAGCGTCAGCCGATTTCTAGCTTATGTCCCTAATATTCTAAAAAATCACACATCAAGCATACAAAGCATTCAAGATCTCGATAGGAGTTAATTGGTTGTGACTTAGAATAATGTATAATATATAACAACCAACTCAGTATGAATGAATATATGTATTAGATACAATAAGGTATCAGATTATTCAATATGTAAAACTAAATAATTGGGCTACGAAGTAACCCTAAGTAGTTACACAGTTTCAGCTTAGGTCTAGCGTTAACTTTGTCCCTGACAAAGTCACGTTCATGTGACGGAAACGTGTCGGTGGGCGTGGCCTCGGCTCTATAGCGTGGCTAATAATCTGGTCTGACAAACACTCGTATACTTTAGCATCAGCGGTTTCTGTCTATACCGCGATAGATATCTCAGCACTTGAATATGTTGATACATGTTAATACATTGTTAACGCTAGACCTAAGCTGAAACTGTGTAACTACTTAGGGTTACTTCGTAGCCCAATTATTTAGTTTTACATATTGAATAATCTGATACCTTATTGTATCTAATACATATATTCATTCATACTGAGTTGGTTGTTATATATTATACATTATTCTAAGTCACAACCAATTAACTCCTATTGAGATCTTGAATGCTTTGTATGCTTGATGTGTGATTTTTTAGAATATTAGGGACATAAGCTAGAAATCGGCTGACGCTGTTAAATCAGAGCAGTACGCAGGTAGGAGGACGCCCTCGAGCGCATAGCTTGTTTTATACAATGTGTGAATACATGTGTAAAGTATAGGACTAACCCCTGACACCCTGCTACTAGCTATACCTCTCCTAATTTATATTTTCACGGACCAGACACGCATACCGGGTCCACTAGCCCTAAATACATTTTAATCCTTTGGGTGATATATAGTAGAGGCTGTGTAATGCAGAAATATGGAAGTGACTAATCCCATTTTCGAATAGCCCACTTATATACCCCACCTTTTTACTTGTATGATTACTTATGGGACAATGCTGGTTTAAAGGCTTACTTTGAATAGTTTAGTCTGGAGGTTGATATACCCTAGTCTTTAACCCTTACCAGCAACCCCATAGTAACGTTTGTTCAAGCATATTTGTTAAATAAAGTGTATTTTACTCCCACTACTATTTGATTATTTAGTGTATAATTCTAGACTTGACTTAAATGTCACAAATCCTTTTCTTTTTCCCTAACCTTAAAGCTGTACATACACACAGACACACACACTTTAAAAGTAGCTTGAACTCAGTATTGAATTATGTGATAGCAACAATTAGTATTGTATAGCAGAGTGTTAGTATCTATGATACCTACGGTATAACGACAGTGCTATTAATCATAGGAAAATCAACCTCTTATAAGGTATTGTGTATCCAAATCACACACAATTTAGCTGATATACATAAGAACGGTAGTATCATTGATACATATGGTATTCAAACAGTTTTGACAGTCCTAGCCAAATCAACTTATTGTAAGGTTTTGTGTCTCAGAATCACATACAGTGCAGCTGCTAAGGTATGTTAAGGACTATAGTGATTGCTAGTCTGGCATAAAGCTCCTCCTATAGCGGGATCTTAAATGACAATTACTCTGACTAATGAAATATCAAGGTAGCTATTATTCCATAAAGGACAACTGAGTAAGCGATTAAAAGAGAGGTACTATGACCTCGTGAAAGTGCCCCGACATGCGTTTCACATAACGCTTCCTCTGAGGGGTACGCGCCGGCCGGAGTTAGTGTTTTATATCTCAATATTATGCCCACCTCCTAATGCAGATTGGATCCTAGTGGACAACTTAGAAATCAGCCATACGTTATTATGTTTATCAGTTCCATATTATAAGTCAATCAAATTGTGCATAACAGCAGGATTACATGGGCCAATGAACGAGAAGGTACTATTGCGAGTCACCAATGATTGGATGATCTTTCTCACGCATAATAGTTTGTTCGGCTGAGATTACTGTCAGTCATAGCTTCATCACATTCTTATATTAGAATTCTACTGAATATAAAACTGATTTTTTTATTTTTTTTGTATTATTTTTTTATTTAGGTACAAAACATATACATCTCAAAACTTAAACATAACATTTAAGAATGTACATAAGGAAACATGTAAAATAACAAAGAAGCCAATTGATTAACTTTAGGTGAAATTCCAATGCTATACACCATATAGCTAAAGAACTAAGGGAGATGCATACAAACAACATCATGTAGATTATCTGTACCAAATTTTTGAGCTTGTCAAATACAAACCAAAAGTACTCATAGCTACTTAATGTCAATATCATGTACTAAGTCAATAACACCTGTTTAGCTCTATAAATAAATTGAGATGACATTTACATATAGCGTATAAAATTAAAAACAATAAAGAAAAAAAAAGAATTAAGGATCTCTTTGAGCATGACCACAATACAAATAATACAATCTCCAGCAAATTTACACATTATCTCTTTTTCGATCGTCAGGACGAAAAAAAAAAAAGGGGGGGGGGAGGAAAAGGATACCAGAAGGTAAGTTCTTGGTCTGGGGAGGTAATAAGAGAAGTTGTGAGAGAGTCGTGGTACTGTGTGTGAGAGCAGATATAGAGAAAGAAGTGTGGCTAGGCTAGCCCCCCCCCATATATCCAATCTACTACGATCAAAGTTCTCCTGTAGAGATGTTTTGAGTGGTAGCCACTTTATCTGCGAATTTTCAGCTAAGTCGGGAACATTTAATTCCATTGGTATCATGTTTCTTAATGCAAGTTTAGTCTATCTTGTATCCTAAAAACATATTATTCCATACTTTGAGTGTATGCCAAATGAGATATGACTTGTGGGTAGCAAAATCTGTTTCCATGCTCTCGCTATGAGAAGCTTCACTGAGGTAAATAAGTAAATAAGTAATTGCTTTCTAGGTAAGGCCATTTTTGGGAATGTTAAGTGTAATAACCCATTAGTTGGAGTAAAGGAGATACTATAGTTTAGATCTTTTAAAATTCTGAAACAATTCTTCCACAAAGGTCCAATTCTGGGACAATCCCACCAAATATGGGTCCACGACCCTAATTGACCACAATTTCTCCAACAAAGTGGAGAGGAATTTGGGAATATTTTATTATTATTATTATTATTTATTTATGATGCGTCAGCATATTCCGCAGTGCTGTCCATGGATACAATTCATTTAAATAAAACAATACAAGACTTGTAAAAGACAGGACAAAATTTACAAACACATACAGGAGGGATTGAGGGCCCTATTCCCGTGAGAATTTACAATCTAGAAGGGTAGGAGGTTGAGAAACAGGAGGTGAGGTTTGCAAGATTTGGAAAGATGTTAATACAGAGTTAGATGAGGGAAATGTTATGTAATCTTGTGGGGACTAAATGCCACCTCACCGCGACTTTATAATGAAGCTCTCTAAGCGCTACATTATGAAGTACTTTCCTAGTGAATGCTAACTCTCTGTTCCAGATGCGGGTGTTTCCACCGCAATGCCCAAGTCTATTTCCCATGCTCTCTGGGGATTCGACATATGTTCGATATGTCCTTCTGACAGAATATAGTAGTGAAATGACATGGTTCCCCCTGGTTTGCAGCGCAACAAAAAAAGACTTTCCCATTTGGATATCTCCCTTGGGGGCTGACCCAACAAGTCCCAAGCTCTCAACAGAATAACTGATTATTTTTAAACTTCATGTAATAGTTTGCATATCAGTAGAGAGGAGAACTATGAAGGATTATTATTTGTGAATTTGGAAGGTGTATAAATGAATATTACCTATCTAACGGCTAGATTACCAGTTTTGCGTTATGGGTGAAAAAGCAGCGTTATGGCTCTTTTTCCCTACCGCTGGTATTACAAGTTTTGCAGGTATATCTGTCCCACACACTTATTTGGCCGTAATGCAACGTAACTACCGCAGCTTTCAAAAAGTCATTTTTCAATGGGACTTCCACAGCACCGGTATTACGAGTTTGCCTTTCCGGCCAAAAAGGGAGTGGTACAGCCTATACCGTCAAGATCCATACCGTAAACTGAAAGTCAGTAGTTATGAGTTTTACGCTACAAAGCTGTATAACTAAAGTGCTAAAAAGTACATTAACACCCATAGACTACCTATTATCCCCTAAACCGAGGCCCTCCCGCATCGCAAACACGAAAATAAAATTATTAACCTCTAATCTGCCGCTCTGGACATCACCACCACTATAATAAACATATTAACCCCTAAACTGCTGTACTCCCGCATCGCAAACACTAGTTAAATATTATTAACCCCTAATCTGCTGTCCCTAACATCGCCGCAACCTACATTACTGTTATTAGCCCCTAATCTGCTGTCCACAAAATCACCGCCACTATATTAAAGTTATTAACCCCTAAACCTAACCCTAAATCTAACGCTAACACCCACTAACTTTAATATAATTAAAATAAATCTAAATAAAAATTACTATCATTAACTAAATAATTCCTATTTAAAACTAAATACTTACCTATAAAATAAACCCTAAGCTAGCTACAATATAACTAACAGTTGCATTGTAGCTAGCTTAGGTTTTATTTTTATTTCACAGGTAAGTTTGTATTTATTTTAACTAGGTAGACTAGTTAGTAAATAGGTATTAACTATTTGCTAGCTACCTAGCTAAAATAAATACAAAGTTACCTGTAAAATAAAACCTAACCTGAGTTACACTAACACCTAACCTTACACTACAATTAAATAAATTACATTAATTAAATACAATTAACTAAATTACAAAAAATAACAAACACTAAATTACACAAAATAAAAAAGAAATGATCAAATATTTAAACTAATTACACCTAATCTAATAGCCCTATCAAAATAAAAAAGCCCCCCCAAAATAAAAAAACCCTAGCTTAAACTAAACTACCAATAGCCCTTAAAAGTGCCTTTTGCTGGGCATTGCCCCAAAGAAATCAGCTCTTTTACCTGTAAAAAAAAATACAAACATCCCCCCAACAGTAAAACCCATCACCCACACAACCAAACCCCCCAAATAAAATCCTATCTAAAAAACCTAAGCTCCCCATTGCCCTGAAAAGGGCATTTGGATGGGCATTGCCCTGAAAAGGGCATTTAGCTCTTTTTCAGCCCAAACCCTAA
This sequence comes from Bombina bombina, assembly GCF_027579735.1. Lineage (NCBI taxonomy): Eukaryota > Metazoa > Chordata > Amphibia > Anura > Bombinatoridae > Bombina > Bombina bombina. Next base: position 152,000,454 of record NC_069507.1, read on the forward strand.
GCTAAAAATAAAACCCACCCAATAAACCCTTCAAAAAACCTAACACTAACCCCCAAAAGATCGACTTACAGTTTTTGAAGACCGGACATCCATCCTCAACGAAGCGGAAGTCCTCAGCGAAGCCGGCAGAAGTCTTTATCCAAGCGGGCCGCAGTCTTCATCCAAGCGGGCAGAAGTCTTCATCCAGATGGCATCTTCTATCTTCATTCATCCGGTTCCTTTAAGGGACATCATCCAAGATGGCGTCTCTTGAATTCCGATTGGCTGATAGAATTCTATCAGCCAATCGGAATTAAAGTTGAAAAAATCCTATTGGCTGATGCAATCAGCCACTAGGATTGAGCTTCGATTCTATTGACTGATCCAATCAGCCAATAGGATTGAGCTTGCATTCTATTGGCTGTTCCAATTAGCCAATAGAATGTGAGCTCAATCCTATTGGCTGATTGCATCAGCCAATAGGATTTTTTCAGCTTTAATTCCGATTGGCTGATAGAATTCTATCAGCCAATCGGAATTCAAGGGACACCATCTTGGATGACGTCCCTTAAAAGGAACCTTCATTCTTCATTAGCCGTCAGAAAAAGAGGATGCTAAGCGCCGGATGTCTTGAAGATGGAGCCGCTCCGCTCCTGTAATGACCCAAATAACACTTATGATTGAATGAACAAAAGTTATAGTAAAGTCTCCTTATTTCTTGAATTTCTGTAAATAAAGTTTGAACATTTAGCATTGCTGATATATATATATATATATATGTGTGTTCCTTACGTATTACCCCTTATATTATGACTTAACATAAGGGGATGTGAGTAAGGGTTTAATATTGATACAAAGCTTATATATTGCCATTTCTTTAAGCAACAAAGTAAACTTTAGTACTCAGTACAAGTATGACAAGATATATATAAACTAGTTAACATAGATTTATATGACATTGGTGATTCGTGTGTTAATTGCGCAGTAAATGTATATACAAGTAAGACTCTGCAGATTATAGCAAAAATATATCACAATGCAGTCTCAGCACAAACACTGTACTCACAAGGAGAATGGAGGATGCAGTCTGAGATCGGTTGAGACCGGAAGCAGCTGAAGGTGACGTCACCCGGTGTTCTGTGAGGCTGTCAGGTCTGGAGGTAGAGCGTAGTAGCAGAGGAAACTGCACAGGAAGCAGGGAGAGAGTTGTCAGAAAACACTGAGCAACCAGGAAGGCAGATACTGCAGGAGAAATCCAGCTGAAGTTAATCCCTTAGTAGAAGGGGGAAGGAAACAGCTGAGTTCAGTAGCAGTGTAAAACAGGCTGATACAAGGGTGTGACCAGAATACCAAGCAATGTATTCTGGGAGCACCTAGACTTTATAGGATTATGGGATAAATGTCTTAAAGGCACAGTACACATTACAGATCACCCCTCCAAAGATGAACACCACTGGGGTTCATGGATGAGGACGTTCAGGATTCCGCCGATGAAATAAGGAAACCAAACGTGGAGCAGATAAATTCGAAGCCGGCTCCCAAGAATCGTCGTCAGAGGTGTATCCCCTCCAACGAATTAGATATTGTAATCTCCCAGACACCTTTCGGGAATCCAGGATACTCTGTACTTCAAATTCACGTTCTGGTTCAATGGGAGGTACCACAGGCAACTGATCCACCACTGTTCGTAATGATTTGTACAGTTTCAAGAGGGACACATGAAAAGTTGGGTGTATTTTATAGTGACTAGGCAGCTCCAAAGTTACAGCATTTTGATTGATCACTTTTTGCACAGGAAAAGGTCCTATGAAGAACCTATTAAATTTTTTCGAGGGAGCAGTCAAACGTAGGTGCTTTGTGGACAACCATACCAGATCTCCTGGTTTGTACTCGGGTGACGGTTGGTGCCGCAAATCATAAAACTTTTTCTGTCTGTCTTTTGATGCCTGTATGTGATTTGCAGTTATAGTGAAGGTTTCAGCAATAGTATTAACCAAGTCATTAACGACTGGGGAACTATTTTCTCTTTGCTCAAGATAATTGAAAGTGGGATGAAACCCAAAGTTGGTAAAAAAAGGGGTACTTTTGGTTGAAGAGTTCAAGGAATTATTGTGAGCAAATTCTGCCAATGGCAGTAGATCTGCCCAATTATCTTGTTGTTGAGTGGAAAAACATCTTAGATACTCTTCTAACCATTGATTTGTGCGCTCAGATTGGCCATTTGTCTGAGGATGGAAGGAGGTACTCAAGCGTCTAGTAATGTTTAATGTTCTACAAAGATCCTTCCATAAGTTTGAGGTAAATTGGGTTCCTCTGTCAGTTGTTATAGACAGAGGTAACCCATGTAATTTGAAAACATTCTGAATGAATAAAGATGCAGTTTCCAAAGAAGTTGGTAACTTGTGGTACGGAATAAAATGGCACATCTTGGAGAAAAGATCTACCACTACTAAGATGGTATTGAAAGATTTAGATGGTGGTAGATCCACAATAAAATCAGCTGCTATATGCGTCCATGGCCTTTCTGGGATGGGCAAAGAAAGTAGCTGTCCATAAGGTTTTTGCCTATTAATTTTACATGTGGAACACGTTTCACAAAGAGAGACATATTCTTGTACATCATTCCTCATTTTAGGCCACCAATAATTGCGTTTAATCAAATCATAAGTATGTTGTATACCCGGGTGACCCGATAACTGTGAGTCATGAAAGGTTTGTAGGATAGTTTGTCTTTTCTGTGGAGGAACGTATATGTTATCTCCGTTGTAGTATAAACCATCGGTTTTTCTAATTAAATTTTCCTTTGGATAGGTTACATCAAGAAGCTGTTCGTTTTTGAGTTGTAATTCTGCTGGAATGGTTATTCCAAGGCAAGGGGTAAAACATTCTCTTGGTATCACGGAACCAAATGAAGGTTTGATCTGAGGTTTTTCCATAAGTCTCGATAGAATGTCAGCTTTTCTATTTTTACTCGCAGGTCTATACGTGAGTATATATGAAAAGCGAGAGAAAAATAAACTCCAACGCACCTGCCGTGCTGTCAATGTCTTATGTGTCTTTAAGTATTGGAGGTTTCTGTGGTCTGTAAAGATTTGTATAGGATGTTCTGTACCCTCCAAAAGATGTCTCCATTGTTCTAGAGCTGACTTCATGGCTAACAATTCTTTTTCTCCTATATGGTAGTTAAGTTCTGATGAAGTTAACACCCTAGAATAATATGCCACAGGGTGTATAGGAGCTGAGCTAGTTTCTTGTTGAGATAAAATTGCACCAATTGCATATTCAGAAGCATCTATTTCTAGAATATAGTGATATTTTGGATTAGGGTATTGCAGTATAGGTGCTGTGGTGAAACTGTTTTTTAATGTTTGGAAAGCTTGATCAGCTTTTTGTGTCCAAAGGAAAGGTATAGTACTCTTAGTTAACGATGTTAAAGGTTTGGATATTGAAGCAAAGTTTTTAATAAATTTCCTATAGAAATTTGAGAAACCGAGAAATTTTTGAACATCTTTCTTGGTTTTAGGTGTTGGCCAGTCTTGGATAACCTGTACTTTTCCATTATCCATGGATATACCATCTGGTGTTATATGGTAACCTAGGAAGGTTATATCCTGGCTATGGAAGATACATTTTTCAAGTTTGACATAGAGATGGTGAGCTTGTAATCTGGAAAGAACTTTCCTTACATGCATTACATGTTCCTGTAGGTTTGATGAATAAATTAAAATATCATCTAAATAGATCACAATGCAGATATCCAAAAGATCTCTAAAAATATCATTGATAAATCTCTGAAAGGTTGCGGGAGCAATACATAGCCCAAAGGGCATCACAGTATATTCATACAACCCGTATCGCGTTCTAAAAGCAGTGAGCCACTCATCTCCTGGTCTCATGCGAATAAGATTGTACGCCCCTCTTAGATCTAACTTAGTATAGATAGTTGCTCCCTTCAACCTTTCAATCAGTTCAGGTATCAGGGGCAAGGGGTATCTATTTTTGACTGTTCTTTTATTAAGTTCCCTATAGTCTATTATAGGTCTTAAACTTTGATCTTTATTACGTACAAAGAACATCCCTGCTCCTGCAGGTGAAGTCGAGGAACGTATAAACCCTTTACGCAAATTATCTGTCAGATATGTTTTTAGTTCCAATAATTCAGGTTCTGAGAGGGGGAAAATATGACCATAAGGTATGTCAGAACCTGGTATCAAATCTATTGGACAGTCATAAGATCGATTGGGAGGTAAATTTTCTGCCTCCTTTTTACTAAAAACAAGCTCAAAATCAGAGTATTCAGGTGGTATAGGATGTTCCACCACCGTCATGATTGTAAAATTCTGGTTACAAGTGTTTTCACAGTATTCAGAATTAAATGTGACACTACTTGTTTGCCAGTTAATGGTAGGTTGATGCAATCTCAACCATTGTAATCCCAAAACCACTGGGAAAATAGGAGATGTTAAAACATCAAAAGAAATATATTCTTTATGGTCATTAGATATCATAAGTAAAGGTATTGTCTCATGTGTTATGGGGCCTGATTCTAGTTGATTGCCATCAATTAAACGTACTGACACAGGTATGGTTTTTTTAATTAAGGGTATTTTATTAATCTTAACTATATCAGAATCAATATATGACATGAAAGCTCCCGAGTCAATAACAGCGTCAAACGGATGCTGATGGTGTTCCCACTGTAGAAAAATAGGAAATTTTGTATAAGTCAATTTTTCATTAGGAAAAGAGAAAATCAATGTTGTGTCATGTCCCTTACCTTTCTTAGGTTTTTTAAGGATAGGACAACTTGAGACTTCATGCTCCTTGGAAGCGCAGTACAGGCATAGATGGTTTTCTTTTCTTCTTTGCTTTTCTTCAAATGATAGAGGGCCCCTTATTACCCCTATATCCATAGGCTCGTCACCTAGCCTTCCTGGAGTGGGGTTTGTGTGTGCATCTCTATGTCTGGTTGGATTATCTACAGTGTACCTTTCTCTTTTCCTTTCTCTTATCCTATGGTCTATTTTAATAGCTAAGTGCATCAGCTGCTCCAAATCTTCTGGGATATCCATTCTGGCTAGTTCATCTTTAATGAGCTCAGAAAGTCCCAGTCTGAACTGATTTCTTAATGATATAAGATTCCATTCTGAATCTTTTTGCCAAATCTTAAATTCAGATATATAGTCTTCTACAGCTCTCTTGTTTTGTTTTAATGCTCTCAATTTTGTGTCTGCAGTGAGCTGTCTGTGTGGATCCTCATACAGAGTAGATAAGGCTTTAAAGAATTAATTTGAAGAATTTAGTATAATATCATTCTGTTCATATAAACTGTCTGCCCATGCTCTGGGCTCTCCTCTTAAGTAAGAAATAATTGTTAAAACCTTAGTTCTTTCATTTTGAAATGTTTTAGGTTTCAAGGAAAAGAAAAGTGTGCAAGAGTTAAAAAACTGTCTGTATTGCTGTCTATTCCCTGAGAATATATCAGGAGGACTGACAGGAGGCTCTGGAATTGTTTCAGAGTGAGGTTGCATTTTATTCAAACCTTCAGTAATTATTCCCTTAAGTGTTTGATTCTCAATTTGCAATTCTCTCAGCCCTTGACTAAGCTGATCTACTCTTTGTCCTAAAGTTAGTACTTGATTATATAACTCCTGGGGATCCATCATTCTTTTTTATAGGCTTGGTATTTCCTGTAATGACCCAAATAACACTTATGATTGAATGAACAAAAGTTATAGTAAAGTCTCCTTATTTCTTGAATTTCTGTAAATAAAGTTTGAACATTTAGCATTGCTGATATATATATATATATATATATATATATATATATATATATATATATATATAGGCAAAATGAGTCAGTTGCACTCTCACAAACAATTCTCCAAGGGCCAGGGTGCTAGAGTCGGTGATATGTAGTAGAATAGAAAACAGCACTCTCTGGACTTAAATTCAAACAGATAGTTTAATAGGTAACGTTTCGGGGAATGCTCCCCTTCATCAGACCAACAACATACAAGTGAAGCCAACATTTAAACATACCTAGACCCCTCCCCCTTGTGAAAAACCGCCAAAACTGGTTGTCATAGCAACCAGACATACAGTGTATAGTAAATACAAAAAGTCAAACAATGGTTACATCACTGAACCCCAAATATATATAATCCTAGTAGCTGGGCAGTACTCAACAGAATTATGATAAAGCTAAATACATCCCTCCTCAAAGCCCATATTACTATAAGGCACATACAGTAAAAAATGGAGCATATATCAGAAACAGGCTGTATGGGCCTATTTAGTGCAGCACAATTAGCAAATATTCATAAAGAATTGGCAGCACTATACAGAGTCATAGCATAATAGAGACATGTATTACAGATCGATTCATTCAGACCCATATCACTAGTATCCACAAAAATTGAGGCTCAATAAGCACAATTGGTTATGCATAATTTAAAGGCCAGTGAACAAAAAGTTAAAAACATATAGACCATTGCAGTATTCTATGTCTAACGTACCTACAGGGATCCTATATAGCATGTATTGCGGATGCCATATCAATCAAAAAATATCAATCAAAAAAATGTATACATAATCCTAACAGCTACATCTCTTCATATGTACAAATACAAGGTAGCGATAGTGGAGGGGTCTAGATATGTTTAAATGTTGGCTTCACTTGTATGTTGTTGGTCTGATGAAGGGGAGCATTCCCCGAAACGTTACCTATTAAACTATCTGTTTGAATTTAAGTCCAGAGAGTGCTGTTTTCTATTCTACTACATATCACCGACTCTAGCACCCTGGCCCTTGGAGAATTGTTTGTGAGAGTGCAACTGACTCATTTTGCCTATTATACACCATTCTGATGCACCCACCAGGGAAGTTTACTTCGGATCCCTCACTCTGTTGTACTACCGGACTTATGTTCTAATCTCATATCATCACCACGGTGTGGGTGTTTCACTGGTGATTTATTTGTTTATTTGTTTGTTCACCACTAAAGTAACAATGGAACACATTGAACCCACACAGACCACAGCGACCATCCCAGCAGATGTGGAAGGTGCAGAAACACTATCCATGAGTGATTTGGATGCAGCAAGGATACTGTTTGACACCATTCTACCTGAGGATCCAGCTGAAAATGCCATGACTGTGTATAACCAACTGATCAAATTAAAGAAGAAGGAGGTAGATCTTAAATTACATGGCGTCTACCTGTCAGAATACCACAGAAAAAGACTGATACCAAGGGGCTTTAGGATTAACAATGTACCCACTATAGGCAGACAAAACTCTGATTTCTGCAGGAAATGGGTGGCTATATTGAACAAATGCTCCTTGGATCTAATCCTACTAGTGGTGGAAGAAGTCAGGAGCCAGATGCAGAAGACTAAAGAAGATATCAATATCCTGGAGGAAGTTAAAGGCTATATCCTAACACAAGACAAGTCAGAAAATTGGATGGAAAAGATCAATACCCAATTACGTGAATATAACAATGCCCTAATTGCCTTTAAAAATAAGAAGCTGGGTTATGTTATGGAGGATTATAAGGATAAAAAAGTGTACCGGTGGACACTCGGACCTGTTGAAAGAGCACAATACCAACCAAGAAGACAAAGGAGGTTCAGAACATTTACACACCGACAACTGAATACTGTGGATTCCAGCTCTGGCTCAGATACTGAGTACTCAAGTGATCGTCTACAGGAGACAGAAAATCAACACAATGCACAGCCTTTTTTAGGCATTACCACCCGCTCCAGAGGAAGGGGCGAAGACCACATACACGCAGGGGCGGGTTTTGGAAAAAGACCCCCGTTACCACGCAGAAGGAGGAGGATGTGACTGTCAACCTTAGCCAACATATCCTGAATGACAGTGAGAGGAGAGTACTCATGAAGGGCCTCTCTTTTGTACCCACAACTAAACCTGATGATTTCACCGCATATATTGACACTATGCGCTTCCAAAGACAATTGAAATTGGGTGATTTTTTTCAGGGCAAAGAGTTGGAAGATAACAGACACCCTTTTAAGAAACCCAGCAAGTTTGAACCCCCTACAACCAATGCAAGCATCAAAACCTATACTCGCATTGTACAACAAAGACTTAGACAGGGAGAACATGGCCCCAGCAGAAATAATATGACAGCAAACGATTGGGAGGCTGTACAAACCCTCAGGAATGACAGTACTATAGTCATACGCCCAGCGGATAAGGGTGGTGCAGTTGTCCTGCAGGACTACCAGGATTACAAAGCTGAAATTGACAGACAGCTATCGGACATTTCTACCTACATGCCTTTACCCTGTGATCCGACCATTAAATATAAGGCACAAATTGACTCGGTTATTGAACATGCAGCACGCATGAATTGGATAGATTCAACTACTAAAGAATGGTTGACTACAGACCACCCAGTGAGACCAATACTATATACGTTACCAAAAATACACAAACAGCTAATACACCCACCTGGGCGACCCATAGTTTCAGCACGGGGATCATTGCTGCAACCCCTGGCAAAGTTTGTTGATTCTCTTCTACAACCTCTAGTGGTGAACATGCGGTCCTATCTACGGGACTCCTCTGCCCTTATCACGTACCTCACCAAACTGACTGACATACGACCAGGTGACGTGCTTGCCAGCCTTGATGTCACAAGCTTGTACACCATTATACCTCATGATAAAGGGATGGAGATTATCACCAGCTGCCTGGAAAAATGCCCATATGTGGGACCACCAACTAGTTTTATTATTGAGCTTTTATCCCTATGTCTCAAATTGAACTACTTTAAATTTGAGAGAAGATTCTACCTGCAACTCATGGGGACAGCCATGGGGTCAAACATGGCACCCGCATTTGCAAATCTTTATATGGAACATGTTGAAGAAAGCATATTCAAGGTATATGACAACAAACAGATACTTTTTTACAAGCGGTACATTGACGATATCGTGGTAATTTGGAGAGGAACGATTGAGTCCTTTGGCGAATGGGTTATATCCCTGAATGAAATAGGGGGTCAGGTCCAACTTAAAGAGGTTTCCAGTTATAACGAAGTGGACTTCCTGGATCTAAGAATCTTTAAGGTTGACAATAAACTGGGAACAACTCTGTTTAAGAAGACTACTGACAGGAATACACTGCTACACGCCACCAGCTATCATCCAAGATCGCTCATAAAAGCAATACCCAGGGCACAAATGCTGAGAGTCTGCCGCAATAATACTTCTGATGAGAGGAAAGAGGTACAATTAAATGAAATGGAATCAAGATTTTACAGCAGGGGATACAAAAGCAACATTGTAAAGGAAGCAAGGTCACAGGTGAATTTGGAGATTACTGAACGTGACAACCAGAAGAGAATGAACTTTGTCACGTCATATACTCCCAGCACAAGGACACTGGGGGTAACTCTTAAAGAAAAATGGGAGATCATTCAGACAGACCCATCATTACCCTATCAACACTACGGACCACCTAGGATTGGATACAAAAGGGGAAGGAACCTAAAGGATATTCTGATGAAAACAGACCCCACTGACAGCTACAATAAAGTAACACCAATTACCAAGAGAGGATCCTACAAATGTCCTAGTTGTGTAACATGTAATTCTATGTTGCAATGCAAGCAGTTCAGACACCCACACAACAATACAACCTACAAGATTAAGCATTATCTTACATGTACCACAAAATTTGTGGTATATATGTTGAACTGCAGTTGTGGACTTTTTTATATCGGTAAAACCTCTGACGACATCAAAAAGAGAATGGCCAACCATAGGAGTGCGATCCGGACTGCTATTGAAAAAGGGAAGAGTGACCAACCAGTGGCCAGACATTTCATGGAGAAGGGTCACTCCGTTGCTGACCTTAGATTTAAGCTCATTGATCACGTACCCCCACTTCCTAGGGGTGGTGATAGAGACACTCGTCTCCTACAAAAAGAAGCAGAGTGGATCTTCAAATTGGATACCATACACCCCAGAGGTCTGAATATGGGCATAGACTGGCACTGTTTTCTATGATCTCTTATGATGTATAGGGTGTATGATTCTCTCCCAATGTTGTTTATCTGACTGAAGCCTATGCATTAAGATATGGTGTTTCTTAGCTTACTCGCTAGAAGTGGTTACCCCCTTAATGCCTTTCCTACGTGTAGGCATCCCATATCTGAGCTTGCCCACTATATGGTTAGTACCCTCCCTGTTGTCACGAGTGACAATTGACTATGGAGGGCCAGTGCTTAACTTATCCGTGTAAATAGTATCTATCCATACCTCCCCGTGTTAGTTATTGCACCTGTTGACATGCATATCACATTATTTGTTTAGCCTATTTTATTATGACTACTTTTATTTCTATGTCTATGTACCGTTATACTGAATCATATACCATAGCACCAGGATATCTTGTGCATATTCTTTAAGCAAGCTCTGATGGTACTTATATGTCTCTGCTCCTCTAACACTATGGGTATTGACACAGTTTTTTGATATAGTGGGCCTGGTCCAATTAGGGCCAATCACAATATTAATACCGGAGCAGAGTACTAGGATTGTTTTGATGGTGAACGATCTTCACTGTTCAGACTTTGGGGCCTACACATAACAGGGGCTGTGACACCCAGCAACCAGAGGTTTTTATGTGCTTAAGGGGTTAGATATACTCTCTTTCCCAATAGAGTTTACACCTTCCCATAATGTGTCTGAGTTTATTTACTAACGCTGGGTCCTGTTCACAGTTAGAGCCAATGTGTGTGATTCACATTTTTTTACATATAGAGGGGCTTGTCCTCTACAGCCAATTGATGCCTTAGGGGCGGACCGCCCGGATGTGATACGCATGCGCACTTCTTTAACTGTGAGGGATACGGTGCAGACTGTAACACTTTGTAGTGGCCTGCATACAACTCTGCCTCACGCGATGTCTCAGCTGTATTACTGTTGCGATCTGGTAAGGCAAGCTCCACTATCGCTACCTTGTATTTGTACATATGAAGAGATGTAGCTGTTAGGATTATGTATACATTTTTTTGATTGATATTTTTTGATTGATATGGCATCCGCAATACATGCTATATAGGATCCCTGTAGGTACGTTAGACATAGAATACTGCAATGGTCTATATGTTTTTAACTTTTTGTTCACTGGCCTTTAAATTATGCATAACCAATTGTGCTTATTGAGCCTCAATTTTTGTGGATACTAGTGATATGGGTCTGAATGAATCGATCTGTAATACATGTCTCTATTATGCTATGACTCTGTATAGTGCTGCCAATTCTTTATGAATATTTGCTAATTGTGCTGCACTAAATAGGCCCATACAGCCTGTTTCTGATATATGCTCCATTTTTTACTGTATGTGCCTTATAGTAATATGGGCTTTGAGGAGGGATGTATTTAGCTTTATCATAATTCTGTTGAGTACTGCCCAGCTACTAGGATTATATATATTTGGGGTTCAGTGATGTAACCATTGTTTGACTTTTTGTATTTACTATACACTGTATGTCTGGTTGCTATGACAACCAGTTTTGGCGGTTTTTCACAAGGGGGAGGGGTCTAGGTATGTTTAAATGTTGGCTTCACTTGTATGTTGTTGGTCTGATGAAGGGGAGCATTCCCCGAAACGTTACCTATTAAACTATCTGTTTGAATTTAAGTCCAGAGAGTGCTGTTTTCTATTCTACTATATATATATATATATATATATATATATATATATATGTGTGTTCCTTACGTATTACCCCTTATATTATGACTTAACATAAGGGGATGTGAGTAAGGGTTTAATATTGATACAAAGCTTATATATTGCCATTTCTTTAAGCAACAAAGTAAACTTTAGTACTCAGTACAAGTATGACAAGATATATATAAACTAGTTAACATAGATTTATATGACATTGGTTATTCGTGTGTTAATTGCGCAGTAAATGTATATACAAGTAAGACTCTGCAGATTATAGCAAAAATATATCACAATGCAGTCTCAGCACAAACACTGTACTCACAAGGAGAATGGAGGATGCAGTCTGAGATCGGTTGAGACCGGAAGCAGCTGAAGGTGACGTCACCCGGTGTTCTGTGAGGCTGTCAGGTCTGGAGGTAGAGCGTAGTAGCAGAGGAAACTGCACAGGAAGCAGGGAGAGAGTTGTCAGAAAACACTGAGCAACCAGGAAGGCAGATACTGCAGGAGAAATCCAGCTGAAGTTAATCCCTTAGTAGAAGGGGGAAGGAAACAGCTGAGTTCAGTAGCAGTGTAAAACAGGCTGATACAAGGGTGTGACCAGAATACCAAGCAATGTATTCTGGGAGCACCTAGACTTTATAGGATTATGGGATAAATGTCTTAAAGGCACAGTACACATTACAGCTCCGGATGGATGAAGACTTCTGCTGGCTTGGATGAAGACTTCAGACCACTTAGATGAAGATTTCTGCTGGCTTCGATGAGAATGGATGTCCGGTCTTCAAAAACTGTAAGTGGATCTTCGGGGGTTAGTGTTAGGTTTTTTAAGGGTTTATTGGATGGGTTTTATTTTTAGCTTAGGGTTTGGGCTGAAAAAGAGCTAAATACCCTTTTAAGGGCAATGCCCATCCAAATGCCCTTTTCAGGGCAATGGGGAGCTTAGGTTTTTTTAGATAGGATTTTATTTGGGGGTTTGGTTGTGTGGGTGGTGGGTTTTACTGTTGGGGGATGTTTGTATTTTTTTTTTACAGGCAGGTAAAAGAGCTGATTTTTTTGGGTCAATGCCCCGCAAAATGCCCTTTTAAGGGCTATTGGCAGTTTAGTTTAGGCTAGGGTTTTTTTTTTATTTTTTTTGGGGGGGGGGGTTATTTTGATTGGGCTATTAGATTAGGTGTAATTAGTTTAAATATTTGATCATTTCTTTTTTATTTTGTGTAATTTAGCGTTTCTTTGTTTTTTTAATTTAGTTATTTGTATTTAATTAATGTAATTTATTTAATTGTTGTGTAAGGTTAGGTGTTAGTGTAACTCAGGTTAGGTTTTATTTTACAGGTAAGTTTTTATTTATTTTAACTAGGTAGCTAGTAAATAGTTAATAACTATTTACTAACTAGTCTACCTAGTTAAAATAAATACACACTTACCTGTAAAATAAAAATAAAATTTTAGCTAGCTACAATGTAACTATTATTTATATTGTAGCTAGTTTAGGGTTTATTTTATAGGTATTTAGTTTTAAATAGGAATTATTTAGGTATTAATTGTAATTTTTATTTAGATTTATTTTAATTATATTAAAGTTAGGGGGTGTTAGACTTAGGGTTAGGTTTAGGGGTTTATAACTTTAGTATAGTGGCGGCGACGTTGGTGGAGGAAGATTAGGGGTTAAGAAATGTAGGTAGCGACGACATTGGGGGCAGCAGATTAGGGGTTAATAAGTGTCGGTAGGTGGCGGCGATGTTGGGGGCAGCAGAATGGGGTTAATAAGTGTAAGTAGGTAGCGACGACATTGGTGGCAGCAAATTAGGGGTTAATAAGTGTAGGTAGGTAGCGACGACATTGGGGGTGGCAGATTAGGGGTTAATAAGTGTAATGTAGGTGTCAGTGATGTTGGGGGTGGCAGATTACGGGTTAATAAGTGTAGGTAGGTGGCGGCGAGATTGGGGCGGCAGATTAGGGGTTAATAAGTGTAGGTAGGTGGCAGCGGTGGCGGTGTGGCAGATTAGCGGTTAATAAGTGTAATGTAGGTGTCTGCGATGTCAGGGGTGGCAGATTAGGGGTGTTTAGACTCGGGGTTTATGCTAGGGTGTTAGGTGTAAGCATACATTTTGTTTCCCCATAGGAATCAATGGGGCTGCGTTACGGAGCTTTACGCTCCTTTATTGCAGGTGTTAGGCTTTTTTTTAGCCGGCTCTCCCCATTGATGTCTATGGGGAAATTGTGCACGAGCACGTAAAATCAGCTCAAAGCGGGGAGGCGGACCTAGCCTGCACCAAGATGGATGCAGGCTTCTAGAGCTCCGAAGTGAGGTCGGTGATCACACTACCTAGTGGATCTGGAAATGCGACATATCGACTGAAAACAGCAAAGTATACTGGCTTATACATAGCGGATCATTTCCTATTAGCCTGTTCGGATAATTTCACGAAGTGCGTGTCACTAACTACAGCGGAGCGGAACGGCTGTCCACGTGGCATACTAACAATCCCTAATAGCACCTCCGACTACCTCTTTACCCTGCCAGGCTTCATATGCTTACCGGGTGGAGACCCGATTGACCTGCAGATGCGGAGAGTGCCCAGACTATACCGGAGGGGTGTGTAGACGGACAAGGGGAGTGCGGCCCTGTTACCGGAACATGTGAGTGCAATACCTTATTACTTAGCAACCTCCTCAGGGCTTCCACACGAGACTTTAGTTTTATTGCCTGCTCCTTGTTACGGAATGACCCCTGCCCTGAAAACGTGTTATACATAAAACAGGGGACAAATCAACAATCTTATGGGATGCAAACCCCCTTAGTGAAATAGCGCCTGATACACTAATGCTCTGGGGATACTATGGCTCTATTTTGAGCGCCATCTTAACCCCTATACTGTGAGCTTGCAAATCAAGACAAGAAACTGGCACTTGCTACTACCTACACAAGCAAGCAGGCAATGTATCTGAAAACCTCATAATCACTGGCCTGAACTCTATCTAGAAGACAGTGAATGTGATTACGTGTTCAAGCACTCTTTTTGCACTCCTCTGAAGAGACTTTTCATTCTGCCACTAACATATAGCTTTTCCATGGCTTCTAAGAAAGGGCCCAGATCTGAGAAACCTAGCAAGTGCACAACTGCTACATCCTCAAGAGTTCACTCTTTTTTCTAAAACATGGAAAACTCCACTTTACATTCCACTTCTCCTCCACATGATTCACCATCTACTCAATCTGCTACAGACAGCCGTACTGAGGATGATAATAGTCTCACAAAAGCAGACATTTTGTCACTTCCCTCAAAGGAAGACTTCACCAACTTTATATCCCAAGTGAGCTCCATGATTAAATCAAGCCTCACTGAGGTTAAAAAGGAAATCAGTGAGATTGGCAATAGAATAATGCATCTTGAGGAGGATGTGGAACATACAGACCGTCTCTTAGACCAACAAATCCGTCATACCTCTCAACATGCTAACTTAATTCAACAATTGCAAGACCAGGTCGAAGATCTGGATAATAGAGTCAGGCGCCAAAATATTAGGATTCAAGGAGTGCCGGAATCCATTAAATCTGCAGACCTGCTGCCCTTCTTCCAAAAACTCTTTAATGAGCTAATGAATGGTGATAATCACAACGGAAGTCCTGTGGACTACCAGCTGGATAGATTCCATCGAGCTTTACGACCACCACCCAAGGATTCAGCCCCTCCTAGGGACATTATACTTAGATTCACCAGTTTTAAGGATAAGGAATGCATCTTATCAGCTGCCAGGAAGCAAGCCCCTGTAACATTTGAGGGTAATGCCCTCCAGTTTTTTGCGGACCTCAGCCAAATGACATTGTCTAAAAGGAGAGAAGCCAGGCCTCTAACTTTACACTTAAGAGAGCTGAAAATCCCCTAACGCTGGGGATTCCCTTTTTGTCTGAAAGTCATCAAGGACAATACTGCAGCCATATATAGATCTCTGGAGGACCTGGAAACATTTTGTTCCCAGCTGGGAATCAGAGCCCCAGAATTGCCATCTATTCAGGAATCTACCCCAACCCCCTTGGAGCAGAGACCCCATCGTCAGGAGTGGAGCAGGATTACCCGTCACAAAACGCAGCAAAGCAACAAATAAAAGCCCACCCTCAGATCAAGACCGGATCACTTAAGAAGTACTTTTTGCACCCTGCTCGCAGTGCTTCATTTCTATTTTTTCCGGGTCCCTCTATTTACTAAGGATCAGAACATACCTAGGGGGGTAGTTATCAAGCCGTCAACCTCAAATACGCTGGAATTCCGCAACGTATTTGTGGCGAGGCTGATTCGCCTTAGTTATCAAAGGCTAGAGACCGGCAAAAGTAGAATTTTGTGACGTAAACTTTGATCCGCCGGACTCAGTCCGACACAGATCGATTCTTACGTCACTCCAGATCTTCCGCACACAAGTGCGGCACAATCTGACTACTTTTGCTAGTTATCAAATGACTAACAGGTACGCTCGGCACTTTTCTGGCCCAGCGTACCTGGTTTTCAAACCGCCGGCCTGGAGGTGGCGGATCCCATAGGAATCAATGGGAGTCTGACCATAGCGAAAGTACAAGTTCGCTGCTGCCAGACATCCCATTGATTCCTATGG
Source organism: Bombina bombina (assembly GCF_027579735.1). Lineage (NCBI taxonomy): Eukaryota > Metazoa > Chordata > Amphibia > Anura > Bombinatoridae > Bombina > Bombina bombina. The sequence continues at coordinate 152,016,757 of NC_069507.1, forward strand.
GAAAAGTCTGCACCTAACACCCTAACATGTACCCCGAGTCTAAACACCCCTAATCTGCCCCCCCTACACTGCCGCAACTAAATAAACTGATTACCCCCTAAACCGCCGCTCCCGGAGCCCACCGCAAGCTACTCTATACATATTAACCCCTAAACCGCCACTCCCTGACCCCGCTGCAACTATAATAAATGTATTAACCCCTAAACCGCCGCTCCCGGACACCGCCGCCACCTACATGATACCTATTAACCCCTATCCTGCCCCCCTATACCGCCGCCCTCTATAATAAAGTTATTAACCCCTATCCTGCTGATCCCGCACCTCGCCGCAACTAAATAAATAGTTTAACACCTAAACCGCAGCTCCCGGATCCCGCCGCAACCTATATTAAATTTACTAACCCCTAATCTGCCTCCCCTACACCGTCGCTACCTATAATACATTTATTAACCCCTATCCTGCCCCCCCTACACCGCCACCACTGTAAGAAATGTATTAACCCCTAAACCTAAGTCTAACACTAACCCTAAATCCCCCCTAACTTAAATATTAATTAAATAAATCTAAATAATATTTCAATTATTAACTAAATTAATCCTATTTAAAAATAAATACTTACCTTTAAAATAAACCTTAATATAGCTACAATATAAATAATAATTATATTGTAGCTATCTTAGGATTTATTTTTATTTTACAGGCAACTTTCAATTTATTTTAACTAGGTACAATAGCTATTAAATAGTTATTAACTATTTAATAGCTACCTAGCTAAAATAAAGAGAAATTTACCTGTAAAATAAAAACTAACCTAAGTTACAATTACACCTAACACTACACTATACTTTAATAAATTATTCCTATTTAAAACTAAATACTTACCTGTAAAATAAACCCTAAGATAGCTACAATATAATTAATAATTACATTGTAGCTATTTTAGGATTTATATTTATTTTACAGGTAACTTTGTATTTATTTTAGCTAGTTAGAATAGTTATTAAATAGTTATTAACTATTTAATAACTACCTAGCTAAAAGAAATACAAAATTACATGTAAAATAAATCCTAACCTAAGTTACAATTAAACCTAACACTACACTATCATTAAATAAATTAAATAAATTAAATACAAATAACTACAATTAAATACAATTACATAAACTAACTAAAGTACAAAAAATAAAAAAAGCTAAGTTACAAAAAATAAAAAAAATAGGTTACAAACATTTTAAAAATATTACAACAATTTTAAGCTAATTACACCTAATTTAAGCCCCCTAATAAAATAACAAAGCCCCCCAAAATAAAAAAAAAATCCCTACCTTATTCTACATTAAAAAAGTTCAAAGCTCTTTTACCTTACCAGCCCTTAAAAGGGCCTTTTGTGGGGCATGCCCCAAAGAAAACTGCTCTTTTGCCTGTAAAAGAAAAATACAAACCCCCCAACATTAAAACCCACCACCCACATACCCCTAATCTAACCCAAACCCCCCTTAAAATAACCTAACACTAATCCCCTGAAGATCATCCTACCTTGAGTCGTCTTCACTCAGCCGAGCCACCGATGGAACTGAAGAGGAGATCCGGAGCGGCAGAAGTGATCCTCCAAGGGGCGCTGAAGAAATCTTCCATCCGATGAAGTGATCCTCCAGGCGGCGCTGAAGAAGTCTTCCATCCGGGCGATATCATCTTCCAAGCGGCGCTGAAGAAGTCTTCTATCCGGGCGATGTCATCTTCCAAGCGGGGTCTTCAATCTTCAATCTTGATCCCGCCGACGCGGAACATCCTTCTTTCCCGACGGACTACCGACGAATAAAGGCTCCTCTAAGGGACGTCATCCAAGATGGCGTCCCTTCAATTCCGATTGGCTGATAGGATTCTATCAGCCAATCGGAATTAAGGTAGGAAAAATCTGATTGGCTGATTGAATCAGCCAATCAGATTGAAGTTCAATCCGATTGGCTGATCCAATCAGCCAATCAGATTGAGCTTGCATTCTATTGGCTGATCGGATCAGCCAATAGAATGCGAGCTCAATCTGATTGGCTGATTCAATCAGCCAATCAGATTTTTCCTACCTTAATTCCGATTGGCTGATAGAATCCTATCAGCCAATCGGAATTGAAGGGACGCCATCTTGGATGACGTCCCTTAAAGGAGCCTTCATTCGTCGGTAGTCCGTCGGGAAAGAAGGATGTTCCGCGTCGGCGGGATGAAGATTGAAGATTGAAGACCCCGCTTGGAAGATGACATCGCCCGGATAGAAGACTTCTTCAGCGCCGCTTGGAAGATGACATCGCCCGGATGGAAGACTTCTTCAGCGCCGCCTGGAGGATCACTTCATCGGATGGAAGATTTCTTCAGCGCCCCTTGGAGGATCACTTCTGCTGCTCCGGATCTCCTCTTCAGTTCCATCGGTGGCTCGGCTGAGTGAAGATGACTAAAGGTAGGATGATCTTCAGGGGATTAGTGTTAGGTTATTTTAAGGGGGGTTTGGGTTAAATTAGGGGTATGTGGGTGGTGGGTTTTAATGTTGGGGGGGTTGTATTTTTCTTTTACAGGCAAAAAAGCAGTTTTCTTTGGGTCATGCCCCACAAAAGGCCCTCCACAAAAGGCCCTTTTAAGGGCTGGTAAGGTAAAAGAGCTTTGAACTTTTTTAATGTAGAATAGGGTAGGGAATTTTTTTTATTTTGGGGGGCTTTGTTATTTTATTAGGGGGCTTAGATTAGGTGTAATTAGCTTAAAATTGTTGTAATATTTTTAAAATGTTTGTAACCTATTTTTTTATTTTTTGTAACTTAGCTTTTTTTATTTTTTGTACTTTAGTTAGTTTATGTAATTGTATCTAATTGTAGTTATTTGTAGGTAATTTATTTAATTAATTTAATGATAGTGTAGTGTTAGGTGTAATTGTAACTTAGGTTAGGATTTATTTTACAGGTAATTTTGTATTTCTTTTAGCTAGGTAGTTATTAAATAGTTAATAACTATTTAATAACTATTCTAACTAGCTAAAATAAATACAAAGTTACCTGTAAAATAAATATAAATCCTAAAATAGCTACAATGTAATTATTAATTACATTGTAGCTATCTTAGGGTTTATTTTACAGGTAAGTATTTAGTTTTAAATAGGAATAATTTATTAAAGTATAGTGTAGTGTTAGGTGTAATTGTAACTTAGGTTAGTTTTTATTTTACAGGTAAATTTCTCTTTATTTTAGCTAGGTAGCTATTAAATAGTTAATAACTATTTAATAACTATTGTACCTAGTTAAAATAAATTGAAAGTTGCCTGTAAAATAAAAATAAATCCTAAGATAGCTACAATATAATTATTATTTATATTGTAGCTATATTAGGGTTTATTTTATAGGTAAGTATTTAGTTTTAAATAGGAATAATTTAGTTGATAATAGAAATATTATTTAGATTTATTTAATTAATATTTAAGTTAGGGGAGTGTTAGGGTTAGTGTTAGACTGAGGTTTAGGGGTTAAACTATTTATTTAGTTGCGGCGAGGTGCGGGATCAGCAGGATAGGCGTTAATAACTTTATTATAGAGGGCGACGGTATAGGGGGGGCAGGATAGGGGTTACTAGGTATAATGTAGGTTGCGGCGGTGTCCTGGAGCTGCGGTTTAGGGGTTAATACATTTATAAGAGTTGCGGCGGGGTCTAGGAGCGGCGGTTTAGGGGTTAATACAATTATAAGCATTGCGGCGGGGTCTAGGAGCGGCGGTTTAGGGGTTAGTAACTTTATTGAGTTGCGGGGGGCTCCGGGGGCGCCGGTATAGGGGGTAAAACAGTGTAGTTTAGTGTGAGTGCTTAGTGACAGGCTAGCAATAAAGCTGTGAAAAAGCCGAAGAGCAGCGAGATCGGATGAGTGATAACTCTCACAGTCCGCTGCTCATCGCCCCGTACTTGGTGCGCGGCTTTTTGACAGATTTATTGATAACTTAGGCAAATTTTTTCAGGTCCGCGGCGGCGATGGTAGGCGAGCTTAGGCGGGCGTATTGGGCCGGCGAAGGCAGGAAAGTTGACACGATGATAACTACCCCCCCTAGTGTATTAACACTTTTTGTCACTGCATATGTAGCTATGAACTTATTTACATGTATGACCCCATAATAAGTTAACATGCTAGTTTAACAACTGTTTGACTAAGTCATTTCCATTTTTCAACAGTTTCTGTGAGCCGACCTGCTACCATGAGTCGTAGCAGTCACTTTTTCCTCCTCTAGGATTTCTATTTAGAGGAAAACATGAGAATTTCTTCACTGATGGTGTTACACACCGTTGGTTATATTTTGTTTATTGTTATAATATTTATATATGTTTTTTGCCGTTCCAGAATTGCTCTTGTTACCTACTCATCCATTTCCTATCCTTTTCCCACCCTCCTTCCCTGGTCCAATTGGGATACTTGTAGTGCCGGGAACTCCGTTTGCCAGGTAAGCCTACAACTATACTTACAGCTGTCTGGCAGTTTCATATTATGTAGCTATTTTTTTCAGGCCCACATTAAATTCACTTATATATTTTAATAAATTATGGTTACCCAGATGTTGAACATAGTTACGCAGAATGCTAAAGGGTTAAATTCCCCTACTAAACGCTCAGTAGCTTTGACATGGTTTAGGAAATCAAAGGCGGACATTGTCTTTATCCAGGAGACCCACTTCCCCCAGGACTCACCACCTACATTTACCAATAGGGACTACCCAAGGGATACTTCACCCATAACTCCAGGAATGCGGGGGGAGTGGGGATAATCATCAGTAGAAATATACCTTTTCAGCCAGACAAAGTTGAAGCTGACCCAGGAGGCAGATGGCTTATAGTCACAGGCCTTATTCATAACCGGCCAATTACCCTGGTCAATATGTATGCTCCTAACACCAAACAAACCAAATTTTTATATAAATTAAAGCGACACATACTCTCATATCAGAAAGGCCTCTAATTTTGGCTGGGGATTGCAACTTGGCTTTAGCCCCTCTCTTAGATTGTTCCTCTGGCCGAAGCTGTGCCCACCCTAAAACTTTGTCAGATACCATATCACTAATCCAGGACCTAACCCTACTAGATACATGGAGATTAAAACACCCCTCACAACGCACTTACACCTTTTACTCTAATCCCCACAAGAATTATTCACGAATTGACTATATCTTCACAGATAAACTTTTATATGAGCTAGTTAGTGATGTTGACATCATACCCACAACCTGGTCGGACCACGCCATGGTATCTCTAAGCCTAAAGTGGCTAAACACATCTTTATCTCCATTTATATGGAGATTAGATAAATCCCTACTTAAAAATGACAGGATAACTAAACAGCTGGTGGAATCAATAGAGGAATACTTTAGACTGAGCGCTACAGAAGACATTTCCCCCCACACCCTCTGGGAAGCCCATAAAACTGTCCTGCAAGGCAAACTCATTAAACATAAAGCAACTCTAAAGAAACAATACAGAACACAATATGAGCATACCCTGCAGTCTATCCATACCTTAGAGAGGCGGCATCAGGAGACACCTCATGATGTGTCCCTGTCTAATCAACTTAGACATCACAGAAATGAACTTAATCGATTGCTGTACACTGAGGCCCAAACCAGGGCTTTATACCTTAAGAAACTATATTTAGCTAGATCAAATAAAATAGGCCCGTCCTTAGCTAGAACCCTTAAGGAACGCAAACTCAACTCCTATATACATAAAATACTAGATGAATCCGGGGATTTCGCTGTAGGTATTCTCTCGACCTGGTGGGGTAGGATACAATCGGTCAAGATGACCATCCTTCCCCAGATCTTATATGTCCTCCAAGCCACCCCGATACATCTACCCACGACATACCTAACCCAAATCCAGTCGTTAATAAATTATTTTATTTGGGGCAACGTCAAACCCCGTATTAGCAAGAAAGTCCTTACAAAACCACTGGGCGAAGGTGGGTTGGGAGTCCCATTAGTTTCCCAATATTACAAGGCGGTAATACTACAGAGAGTATGGGAATGGCATGAACATGCCCCTACTAAGGCCTGGGCCTCTATTGACTCCCACTTGCTAGGCTCCCCCACAATTGGTCCACTTTGCTGGATTAGTCATAGATGTAGACCCGCAAACGCTAGATCATCGCAATTATACGCACATATCTTTCAAACATGGGACAAGGTACGGGCCAAGATTAAGGGAATTTCTTTGTTTGTCTCCCCCATGACGCCAGTACCAATAAACGCAGAATTTAGTAGAGGAATAATCCCGACAGAACCAGGCCTCCTGGAGGTGGGCCAGACAATCCAGTTTAAATGCTTGTCGGAGGGTGGGAACCTGAGATTGAGGTCACAACTTACTTACTGACATTGCAGGGGGGGTCTTCTTCGGATGGTTAAAATATGACCAATTAACACACTTACTGGGATCTTCACCCCACAAACATGAGCTTCTGAGAGAGTTGACTCATTTCGAGAGCCTCTACTATAATGGGACGGTTCCCAGAGGATCCCTATCGTTAGTTAAAAAGCTGTTAGATGGCACTCTCACTCTGCCTCCCTCTTCCTATGACTCCAACTGGCAAATAGACTTAGGCCTCCCTATATCTAAAGAGCAATGGGAAAACATTTGCTAGCATTCCTCTAAATCCTTGACCTCTTCCAGGATCTTAGAGATGAATCACAAAATTCTGTATTGATGGTATCTTACACCAGTCAGACTTAAACATATATACCCTAGCACTAATGTGACATGCTGGAGGGGTTGTGGGTCTCCTGGCACATTAGCACATATTTGGTAGCAATGCCCGAAATTGCTTCCTTTTTGGGAGGCGGTCACCACTCATTTGAGAGTTGTCTTGGGGGACCAGTTCAGTTTGTCCCCTCTTACGGCCCTTCTTAGCCATAACCCAGGTAAAATATGCAAAATTAATTGGAAGCTCCTGCAACACTGCCTAAATAGTGCCAGGTTACTTACTGCCCGCAAGTGGAAGTGCCCAGTAGTACCTACATTGCAGGATTGGTTACATAATACATCTGAACTCCTCTCAGGAGAGGAATATTAGTACTTAAAAAATGGTTGCTTGCCTCTATTTCATGATATTCAGTTCTATTGGCAAACTCTCCTACACTCAACTACAAATCCACCTTAGACAGATAATAGGATAGCCGTTCTTCATCCCAATTGGACTCCCAGCTCCCCCCCCCCCCTACGCCTTTTAATAGTTGGAATGGTTCAGTTTTGAGTTTTACCTATTTTAGGTCAGAAATAGAATTTTTCTTTTTTAATGGTATGACTTCAATACCTTTACATACAACATGTCTGCCGCAAAACATATAGATACACATGTGACCTATTAACATGTTAGATATCAACCCTTTTGATTTGTACCCATTTTAGGCAATCTTTATGAGTTACTTTGGAACAATCTAAGTCTGAACATTTGCAAATCATGGACCTGGGCACATCCTTAGGTTCGTGCTCTTCGTCCAAGATCTCAGTGAACTCTTAATACATGTTTCCCTGAAGAGGATATTTCTATGTTTTCTATCCTCTACATTATGTTCTTATTATTTTCTTGTATGCGGTACGATGTCTTGAATTGAGTTTACTTTATTTTATTTGTATTGAATTTATTTTCTTTAATAAAGCTCTTTTGAAACAAACAAAAAAAAAATTAGCTCAAAGCAGCGCTGCTATTGGAGTGCGGTATGGAGCTCAATTTTGCTCAACACTCACATATTGCCTGCTAACGCCGGGATTATGAAAACCTGTAATAGCAGCGCTATAGGGAGGTGAGCGGTGACAATAACTTGCAAGTTAGCACCGAGCCGCTCATAACGCAAAACTTGTAATCTAGCCGAAAGTGTAGAAAATTGTAATAGACATTCATATTAAATGTGTCAGTGAGTAAATAGATATTAGATTATCTCATATAGATTCTGAACATTGAATGAATATATGTTTGCTGCCATTAATTGCTAAATTAATATATTATTTACAAGTTTCACTCAACAACAACACTTACGGCTAGATTTAGAGTTCGGCGGTAGCCGTCAAAACCAGCGTTAGAGGCTCCTAACGCTGGTTTTGGGCGCCCGCTGGTATTTGGAGTCAGTGATTAAAGGGTCTAACGCTCACTTTACAGCCGCGACTTTTCCATACCGCAGATCCCCCTACGCCATTTGCGTAGCCTATCTTTTCAATGGGATCTTTCTAACGCTGGTATTTAGAGTCGTTTCTGCAGTGAGCGTTAGAGCTCTAACGACAAGATTCCAGCCGCCTGAAAATAGCAGGAGTTAAGAGCTTTCTGGCTAACGCCGGTTTATAAAGCTCTTAACTACTGTACCCTAAAGTACACTAACACCCATAAACTACCTATGTACCCCTAAACCGAGGTCCCCCCACATCGCCGCCACTCGATTAAAAATTTTAACCCCTAATCTGCCGACCGCCACCTACGTTATACTTATGTACCCCTAATCTGCTGCCCCTAACACCGCCGACCCCTGTATTATATCTATTAACCCCTAACTTGCCCCCCACAACGTCGCCGCAAGCTACTTAAAATAATTAACCCCTAATCTTACGACCGCAAATCGCCGCCACCTACGTTATCCCTATGTACCCCTAATCTGCTACCCCTAACATCGCCGACCCCTATGTTATATTTATTAACCCCTAATCTGCCCCCCACAACGTCGCCGACACCTACCTACACTTATTAACCCCTAATCTGCCGAGCGGACCTGAGCGCTACTATAATAAAGTTATTAACCCCTAATCCGCCTCACTAACCCTATCATAAATAGTATTAACCCCTAATCTGCCCTCCCTAACATCGCCGACACCTACCTTCAATTATTAACCCCTAATCTGCCGACCGGAGCTCACCGCTATTCTAATAAATGTATTAACCCCTAAAGCTAAGTCTAACCCTAACACTAACACCCCCCTAAGTTAAATATAATTTTTATCTAACGAAATAAATTAACTCTTATTAAATAAATAATTCCTATTTAAAGCTAAATACTTACCTGTAAAATAAATCCTAATATAGCTACAATATAATTTATAATTATATTATAGCTATTTTAGGATTAATATTTATTTTACAGGCAACTTTGTAATTATTTTAACCAGGTACAATAGCTATTAAATAGTTAAGAACTATTTAATAGTTACCTAGTTAAAATAATAACAAATTTACCTGTAAAATAAATCCTAACCTAAGATATAATTAAACCTAACACTACCCTATCAATAAAATAATTTAATAAACTACCTACAATTACCTACAATTAACCTAACACTACACTATCAATAAATTAATTAAACACAATTGCTACAAATAAATAAAATTAAATAAACTATCTAAAGTACAAAAAATAAAAAAGAACTAAGTTACAGAAAATAATAAAATATTTACAAAGATAAGAAAAATATTACAACAATTTTAAACTAATTACACCTACTCTAAGCCCCCTAATAAAATAACAAAGCCCCCCAAAATAAAAAATTCCCTACCCTATTCTAAAATACAAATATTACAAGCTCTTTTACCTTACCAGCCCTGAACAGGGCCCTTTGCGGGGCATGCCCCAAGAATTTCAGCTCTTTTGCCTGTAAAAAAAAACATACAATACCCCCCCCCAACATTACAACCCACCACCCACATACCCCTAATCTAACCCAAACCCCCCTTAAATAAACCTAACACTACCCCCCTGATGATCTTCCTACCTTGTCTTCACCATGCCAGGTTCACCGATCCGTCCTGGCTCCAAGATCTTCATCCAACCCAAGCGGGGGCTAGACATCCACTGAAGAAGTCCAGAAGAGGGTCCAAAGTCTTCCTCCTATCCGGCAAGAAGAGGACATCCGGACCGGCAAACATCTTCTCCAAGCGGCATCTTCTATCTTCTTCCATCCGATGACGACCGGCTCCATCTTGAAGACCTCCAGCGCGGATCCATCCTCTTCTTCCGACGACTAGACGACGAATGACGGTTCCTTTAAGGGACGTCATCCAAGATGGCGTCCCTCGAATTCCGATTGGCTGATAGGATTCTATCAGCCAATCGGAATTAAGGTAGGAATTTTCTGATTGGCTGATGGAATCAGCCAATCAGAATATAGTTCAATCCGATTGGCTGATCCAATCAGCCAATCAGATTGAGCTCGCATTCTATTGGCTGTTCCGATCAGCCAATAGAATGCGAGCTCAATCTGATTGGCTGATTGGATCAGCCAATCGGATTGAACTTGATTCTGATTGGCTGATTCCATCAGCCAATCAGAAAATTCCTACCTTAATTCCGATTGGCTGATAGAATCCTATCAGCCAATCGGAATTCGAGGGATGCCATCTTGGATGACGTCCCTTAAAGGAACCGTCATTCGTCGTCTAGTCGTCGGAAGAAGAGGATGGATCCGCGCTGGAGGTCTTCAAGATGGAGCCGGTCGTCATCGGATGGAAGAAGATAGAAGATGCCGCTTGGAGAAGATGTTTGCCGGTCCGGATGTCCTCTTCTTGCCGGATAGGAGGAAGACTTTGGAGCCTCTTCTGGACTTCTTCAGTGGATGTCTAGCCCCCGCTTGGGTTGGATGAAGATCTTGGAGCCAGGACGGATCGGTGAACCTGGCATGGTGAAGACAAGGTAGGAAGATCATCAGGGGGGTAGTGTTAGGTTTATTTAAGGGGGGTTTGGGTTAGATTAGGGGTATGTGGGTGGTGGGTTGTAATGTTGGGGGGGGGTATTGTATGTTTTTTTTTACAGGCAAAAGAGCTGAAATTCTTGGGGCATGCCCCGCAAAGGGCCCTGTTCAGGGCTGGTAAGGTAAAAGAGCTTGTAATATTTGTATTTTAGAATAGGGTAGGGAATTTTTTATTTTGGGGGGCTTTGTTATTTTATTAGGGGGCTTAGAGTAGGTGTAATTAGTTTAAAATTGTTGTAATATTTTTCTTATCTTTGTAAATATTTTATTATTTTCTGTAACTTAGTTCTTTTTTATTTTTTGTACTTTAGCTAGTTTATTTAATTGTATTTATTTGTAGCAATTGTGTTTAATTAATTTATTGATAGTGTAGTGTTAGGTTAATTGTAGGTAATTGTAGGTAGTTTATTTAATTATTTTATTGATAGGGTAGTGTTAGGTTTAATTATATCTTAGGTTAGGATTTATTTTACAGGTAAATTTGTTATTATTTTAACTAGGTAACTATTAAATAGTTCTTAACTATTTAATAGCTATTGTACCTGGTTAAAATAATTACAAAGTTGCCTGTAAAATAAATATTAATCCTAAAATAGCTATAATATAATTATAAATTATATTGTAGCTATATTAGGATTTATTTTACAGGTAAGTATTTAGCTTTAAATAGGAATTATTTATTTAATAAGAGTTAATTTATTTCGTTAGATAAAAATTATATTTAACTTAGGGGGGTGTTAGTGTTAGGGTTAGACTTAGCTTTAGGGGTTAATACATTTATTAGAATAGCGGTGAGCTCCGGTCGGCAGATTAGGGGTTAATAATTGAAGGTAGGTGTCGGCGATGTTAGGGAGGGCAGATTAGGGGTTAATACTATTTATGATAGGGTTAGTGAGGCGGATTAGGGGTTAATAAATTTATTATAGTAGCGCTCAGGTCCGCTCGGCAGATTAGGGGTTAATAAGTGTAGGCAGGTGTCGGCGACGTTGTGGGGGGCAGATTAGGGGTTAATAAATATAACATAGGGGTCGGCGATGTTAGGGCAGCAGATTAGGGGTACATAGGGATAACGTAGGTGGCGGCGGTTTACGGAGCGGCAGATTAGGGGTTAAAAGTGTAATGCAGGGGTCAGCGATAGCGGGGGCGGCAGATTAGGAGTTAATAAGTGTAAGGTTAGGGGTGTTTAGACTCGGGGTACATGTTAGGGTGTTAGGTGCAGACGTAGGAAGTGTTTCCCCATAGGAAACAATGGGGCTGCGTTAGGAGCTGAACGCTGCTTTTTTGCAGGTGTTAGGTTTTTTTTCAGCTCAAACAGCCCCATTGTTTCCTATGGGAGAATCGTGCACGAGCACGTTTTTGATGCCGGCCGCGTCCGTAAGCAACTCTGGTATCGAGAGTTGCATTTGCGGTAAAAATGCTCTACGCTCCTTTTTTGGAGCCTAACGCAGCATTTGTTTGAACTCTCGATACCAGAGTTAAATTTATGGTGCGGCCAGAAAAAAACCCGCGGAGCGTTAACAGCCCTTTTACCGCCAAACTCCAAATCTAGCCGTTAGTATGTGATAATTTTATTGTGTAAGCCATACAAAGATGTTCTATTTTATAAGATGAGACAGAATAAATACCTGTTGTCAGTTATATTGTATGTTACTAAGATGTATGAGTGTGGAATTTACTCAAAGTTTATTAACTTAAAATTACCACCAATTTTTTGTTACAGAGAATGCTAAAACATATTTTATATGTATAACCTGTGTTCAGGGGAACAAGGCAGAAAGTGGAGGAGCTAATCAAAGCTATTATAAAAGGCTGGTCTCCTACACCAATTCAGCATCTGGCGAAGTCCCAGTGACAGCCCAGGAAAAGGGGAGGGGCGAAACGCATAACGTTTGGTGACCTGTAAACCGGTGAATTGTGTCCAGGCTGCTAAAGTTTGTTTTCCGGATCTATCCTGACTTTCAAGTTGCTACCAATATTGAGCGAAGCTCCGTATCTGTATGGCAGTAACCGCATTACACTGGAAGTTTGCTACAGAATGGTTTTGACCTATAATTGGTAACCGTGAAGGTACTTTGTAAAGAGATTTGTTATTTGAACACCAGATTAAAAACAAACAAGCTTATGATTTAAATCTGCCTATGATATTTTGATCAGTGGATCGTGTTGATACACTATGGGCTTCACTTTCCATTTTGGCAACTAAGTCACAGTTCAAGGAACTCTGCAACATTATAACGTTATAATAGCGCTATATGCTCCAATACTTTATTTGGGTTGCATTATACTGTTGTGTATGAACCACTTTGAGTTTAGGTGCGTGTTTTATACACTTATGTGCTCTGGTACTTGCTAAACTCTGATGTTCTTTCCTTGTAACATTTATATTTGTTTTCCAGGCCTGGATTTGTATTTACTTGTGTTTTGCAGCTTTTTAATTGAGGTGTTTTTTGGATTATCAAGGGTTATAATAAACAAGATTTAATTTTGAACCTGAGTGCAACCTTGTCATAGGTTCACATTCACGATTTGTGTGAATGTAACTTTCTTCTTTTTTAGTCTTATATAAAACATATTTGTAAGGATACAGTGCCACAATATAGAGTCGACCGTGCTTAAAATGTTGAGAATAGTGATATTTAAAAAATTGATGATAATATAAATTTTAAATATAGAAAATTAATCTTAAGATAAATACTTATAAACTAGTGAGGTATTGACTGTGGGGAAACAGACGTGAGAATAAAATTATAATGTGAATAGTGAGTAAAATGTAAAAATTAAAAGTGATAAATGTGATATTTTCTTCTAACAGCAAGCAATACTAGTATAAAGGAATTGAAAAAAGTGTGGGGGGGTGCAAATAATGAAAAAAGGGAGGTGGTCATTTGCAATGTGTATTGGCATATGTGTTTGAATGGTGAACAATGACAAATATAAAGAAAGACACTTTTGTGTGTATGATGTTTAATAAAGCAGATTATTTGTACTTGAATTTATAAATAAACATAAGTGTACCATTCATTTAGACCCTTAGGTTATAAATATATCCATCTACATTCAGCCTTCAAAAGCAAGCTCTCCAAATTTTTTCTTTAATGATTCCGATAGTGCATGCAATTTTAAGCAACTCCATTATCAATTTCTCTTCATTCTCTTGCTACCTTTATTTAGTACTTGCTTATTGGTGGCTACATTTAGCCACCAATAAGCAAGCATAACACAGGTTATCAACAAAATATGGGCCCGCTCCTAAGCTTAGCATTCCTGTGTTTTAAAAAAAGAAAAAATAAGATTTCCATATGATCTAATGTGTACAGATTGAAGAAATTAGATGATTAAATATATGCTTATTTGTTGGTAAACTATTACATTTTTAACAAAGACTGCAATACATTCAGTGCGTTTGCATAACAATGTACTGCAAAGAGACAGGAAGAGGTTGGATGATACTGCTTTTTATAGGCCATAATCAGCAGCGTCAACACTGTCTTTCAAATAAAGTTTTATAAACGCTTAGTGAAGGTTATGTTCAGTAAAGGTTGCTTTGACTGCTGTATCCTGCAGCATACGCTGATACCACTCATTTAATCGTGAGGTTTTATTCAAACATCTGTGGAGAAGAAGAATAAAAACATAAACAGATTAAAAAGGGCATAAAAACACAATTTTTTTCTTTCATAATTCATATAGAACATACAACTGTAAACAACTTTTCAGTGTACTTCTATTATCAAACCATAGCACCATTTGCTGAAGGAGTAGAAATGCGTTACTGAGAGCTAGCTGAACACATCTATTGAGACAAATGTGTGCAGGCACCAATCACCTGCTAGCTCCCACTAGTGTAGGATACATACATATTCTTTTTCAACAATGGATACCAAGAGAACAAAGTACATTTGAAAATAGAAGTGAATTTAAAATTGTTTTAAAATGACATGCTCTATCTGATTTATGTAAGTTTATTATTGACTTTTCTATCCCTCAAAGAAAATAACAAAATTAGACACGTGCACATGTGTGTGCCAAGAAAACAAATATATAGCAACCCATCTTTTTCTTACTGGAAAATTTTAAAAAATACTTTATTTTCCCCCCATCCAGTCAAAATCATGTGTGTGAGTTCAACTTATCATCATGAAGTAACAACCTCAATTCAATTTAGATGTAAATAATTAGCAAATGTCCCATCTAGTATAAAGAAGGCAATGGCTTGCCATCAATTTCTAGTTTAATTAATTGGATGGGAACATATTGAAACTTCTTTTATCAAAAGAGGGCAAATTTAAAAGTTCATTCTTATTGTCAGATTGGTTAATTTATTTTGAAAATACATTTTAAATTGCCACTAAATTAATAAAAAAATAACTAGTCAGGAAATTAGAATCCTGTCTGTTCCTTTGCTAAAGGGATATGAAAGTCAAACATAAATTTTCATGATTCAGATTTCGCCATCAATTTTAAACAAATTTCTGATGTGCTGCTTTTATCAAATGTAGGCCTAGTTAAGTTAGGAAACTGGTGCTAAAAATATTTACCTTTATTAAAGTCCATTAAGTTCTAAACCACCAGTTTCCAAACTTTACCACCTCAATGAAAACTAAGCCAAAGTTTGTTCTTTTGTTATCCTTTGTTGAAGATAGGCTTAGGAGCAGCAATGTACTACTGGTAGCCAGATGATGATGGATGGTCACACACACGTCTCTAGTCATTGGCTCATCAGTTGTGTTCAGTAGTTCATTGTTGGTCTGGAGCTAGCTGTAGCTATGTGTTTGCAGGGGGATCAGGAGCGTGCATGTTTCCTGAGCACTATATGGAAGCAGTGCTTGTTACAATGTTTTTAACAGTATTGTTCAGCACTACAGGCAGCAGTGTTTATAAAAGTATTTAACATTGATACAAATATTATTGTAATAAATGCTGACCTATAGTGCTCAAGACACGTGCATGCTCCTGAGTCTACCTATGTTTGCTCTTCAATAAGGGATACCAAGAGAACAACGTCAAATTGATACAAGAAGTCAATTGGAAAGTTGTTTGCCATTACATTGCTCTATCTGAATCATGCAAGTTTCATTTTGACTTGTTAGGTCCCTCTAATTAGGCACAGTGAAAGGCATCATTGGCATTAGTGTACCCTAGGTTGTCTTTTCTTATAAATATAACTATTTGATTTAACTGAATAAACAAATTAAATGCAAGAGATGATAAAACGATAATCTACAATCAAGACTGAAAAGAATAAATATTAGGCAAACTGGCTTCAAAAATTCTTTAGATTGGTGTTTCATGCTATGGGACTAGAACAATGATTTCCAAACCTCTCTTCAGGCCTCCGTAACAGGCCAGATTTTCAGGATTAAAGGGATATTCCAGCCAACATTGGAAACCACATGGGTGCATTTCGGTATTGAACAAAAGCAATTTTGTATTATACCTGCATTAGCAAAAATGCTTCTAATAAAAGCTATAGCTGTTTCAAAAGTGTATTTAAGTATGCACCGTGCACCAGCATTTTATACACAGCATTTGCTCAGAAAACCTAAGATGCTTGTACCATCTTGTAATGACTCAATTTGTTAATTGCTGGCATGATACAAGCCCCAGTGATTATATGAGCAGCTGCATTATTTAAAATGCGGGTGCAGTGACAATATCTAGCTATGCTTCATATGCACATGCAGAGAAAAATGTTAGCACTAAAACAGTGATAACTTTTACTAGAAGCATTTTTGCAAATAGATGTAGATTGCAAATAGGTTTCTATTCAAAGATGTAAATTAATCTATGTGCATTTAAATTTTGACTGGAATGTTCCTTTAACATGGACGAGAGCAGGTAAAATAACCACGATTACTAATCAGCTGATTGTTTCACCTGTGCTCTAGTTCAGATATCCTCAAAATCTGGCCTATCAGGGAGGTCTGAAGTAGGGTTGCCACCTGTCCCTTAAAATACAGAACACTTATGAGTTACACATGCTGCAGGGTGTGCAGGCAGGAATATAAATAGTGCTGTCCAGAAACACAATACATGTTCCTCCCTGCACACCCTGCAGCATGTGTAACTCATAAGTGTCCAGGAAAACATGGCTGAGGTGGCAACCCTAGTCTGAAGACAGATTTGAAAACCAGTTGTCTAGAATCAAGAATTTGGGCTTGACATTATCTCTTTTTTTATTTATTCTTATTGCTAAAGACCCTAACTACACTGATTGTCTGCAGAACGTATTGTATGTAGCAGGTGTTGGCATCATTTTATTCCCTGTAAAGACAACCCTGCAGTCATGTAATTTAAAGGAACATTGCACACTAGATTTTTCAAATGCATAAATGTAATATAGATGATCCATTTATCTAGCCCATATGGGAGTGTTTGTATAACAATGTATAGATTTGATTATTTTTTTAATAACATTGTGCTGCTTTTCAGATTCATAACCAAGCCCCAGAGTGTCAGATGTATAGGTGTGGCTCCTATTTGTTTAATCTGTCTTTTCATATGAAGGAGTTGGAGGGAGTGTCTGCCCTTTCAGGTTTCTGAGAATTCTAAGAAAGAGTAAAGCTTGTTCATGAAACTGGGAAAACAGTGAATGAAAGGTACATCATGTGAGATGCTCTTGCTATTTTAAGGTGTCTAATAAACCAAGCAAATACTAAGTTCTTCTTTACATAATAATATTTATAATTTTCTCTTACTCCTTCACATCAAAAAGTTTAAATCGTTCGAACCAGGGCCAGATCATGTAATCAATCATGGATACAGAATCTCCTCCAAAGAAACTGCTGTTCAGTTTACCTAGACGCTAAAAACAAATAGTATAAAATTAGTATTAATGATTTCATAAACAACTGACCTGTGTATTATGTTTTTGCACACACATACGCACACATATATATATATATATATATATATATATATATATATATATATATATATACCTATCAGACATATTGCAATATCACAAGCCCTAAGTAAGATATGAGAGACTTTTTTTTTAATAATTGATTAGAATAGCTTGTTTTGTTATGACATAAATATTTTGCATTGGGATTCCAAAATCAGCTTGCTTACACTATAGTTCATGTATCCATCTAGTATATAAATCAGCTTGCTTATTCTATAGTTCATGTAACCATCTAGTATATAAATCAGCATGCTTACACTATAGTTCATATATCCATCTAGTATATAAATCAGCTTGCTTATTCTATAGTTCATGTAACCATCTAGTATATAAATCAGCTTGCTTATTCTATAGTTCATGTAACCATCTAGTATATAAATCAGCATGCTTACACTATAGTTCATGTAACCATCTAGTATATAAATCAGCTTGCTTATTCTATAGTTCATGTAACCATCTAGTATATAAATCAGCATGCTTACACTATAGTTCATGTAACCATCTAGTATATAAATCAGCATGCTTACACTATAGTTTATGTAACCATCTAGTATATAAATCGGCTTGCTTACACTATAGTTCATGTAACCATCTAGTATATAAATCAGCATGCTTACACCATAGTTTATGTAACCATCTAGTATATAAATCAGCTTGCTTACACTATAGTTCATGTAACCATCTAGTATATAAATCAGCTTGCTTACACTATAGTTCATGTAACCATCTAGTATATAAATCAGCTTGCTTACACTATAGTTCATGTAACCATCTAGTATATTAATCAGCTTGCTTACACTATAGTTCATGTAACCATCTAGTATATAAATCAGCTTGCTTACACTATAGTTCATGTAACCATCTAGTATATAAATCAGCTTGCTTACACTATAGTTCATGTAACCATCTAGTATATAACTCAGCTTGCTTACACTATAGTTTATGTAACCATCTAGTATATAAATCAGCTTGCTTACACTATAGTTTATGTAACCATCTAGTATATAAATCAGCATGCTTACCCTATATTTTATGTAACCATCTAGTACCTGGTTTCTCAACAGCCGGGCAGTGGCCCAGTACCGGGCCGTGATAGCCCTGCTGGTGGGCCCCGACCTGTCATGCCCCCACTGCACACTCTTACCCCACTGCTCACCAGGGGCAGACTGATACCAATCAAGGCCCCAGGAAAACTGTCTCACACTGACCAAAATGTATTCAATTTTATGCAAATGAACATGGTAGCCTCCCTGCCCTGCCCCCAACAGGCCCCTCAACCTCCAGAGCCAGGACCCCCAACATTAAGGTCCAGAGAAAGGGCACCCAACCTCCAGGGCCAGACCCCACACTCCATGGCCCTCAAAGCGACAGACCCCCGCCAGGGCCCCCACTAAACCCACACTTTTTTTGCTTAGTTACTGATAGGGCAACTGAGAACTCCAGCTTAAGGAATGCACCAGGATCCGTGGAGATGCCATTTGTGGGCCCCCCTACTTGCTGGTCCCTCTGCCCAGGACCTATTTGCCTGGCTGATCAGCCTGCCCCTGCTGCTCACTATATATATATATATATATATATATATATATATATATATATATATATATATATATATGTTAGAAAAAAGGAGGGGCACCTGCGCTAAAAACTCTAACACTTGGTGAGTAATGGCTATTTTTGCAACAATAGTAGTAATAGTGATATATGTGCGTGCGGCCTCTGATACAGTGTACCCGTGTCACTGTTAGGAATGTGGATGGAAAAGAGAAAATCAAAAAGGGCGCACAGCTAGGCACTAGAATAAAAATTGACTATTGGTAAAGTAGGTATGTAGTTTTCAGACCTATGTGGTTATAATAATAGGATAAAAAATAATAATAATAATAATAATGTCCTTGGATTGTTATTGTATTCTAAAGAGTTCAGTAATGTGCTTTAGAATATTCGACACTTCTTTGTCTGAGGTGAGTGGATTTGTGCTTACCAGAGGTAACCTCAATCATATGAGGTAAGTTGTAGACTTGTCTTGGTTAGAGATGTTTCTTTGGCTCTTGTCCAGTCGATTTTGCTTTGTTCTTTGCTGTAGGAATCTTTCCTTTGTTGAAACCCTTTGGGATCTTTGTTTCCAGGTGGCTCCTGGCAGCAGTATGTTGTTTTAAATGAAAATCTTGGACTCTCTTGTATCGTTTGTTGAAAGGCAATGGAAAATCCTGGACTCTCTTTTTCCTCTTGGTGATGAGAATCTGGGTTGTCTCAGGTGTTCATATCGATTGAGATGGAATAGGAAAAAGAAAACAAGAACATAGTGTGATAACGTTTAAATAAAAAAGCTCTTTTTAATTAGAACTAAGTAAATGTGCTTACATCAAATGCCCTCAATCAGAGTATGAGGTAAGTAATAGACATTGATTAAGTATTTCGATCTCCTGGTCAGTGCTCTGGTTGGCTGCAGTACAAAGATTGCCCAATGCAGTATTTGAATTTAAAATACAGTTCAGCCTGCTTGTGGGACACTAATGGCTGTATGCTTAATGTGGTTCTTTTAAACAGCTTAACCTGCTGGCCGTAATTTGTGGTCAATAAGACCAATACGTTTATAATGCTGTTAGGCTAAAAAGCCTTTGTTGGCAGTTGGTAAGTTCAAATTGTGCGTATAATATGCTCACAGAGGCATATGTATAAGGAAGGGTACAGTCGCTCAACAAGTCCTGTTACCCGTTGTGTTAAATATGATGCCGTGCCGCAATGTAGCAAAAGGATGTCCGCCCACCTTAAGATAATCCTTACGCGTTTCGAAGTGATCAGTCACTTCTTCATCAGAGGAAAAAAGTGGAATGGACATAAGTCGGCATCATGAGAATATAAAGGTCTGTGGTGGGCGTGTTTGTTCCTAATTGTCCAATTGCGGCTAAGTTGTAGTGACGTCAGTTGTGTTAGCGTATCGGTTGTCATAGTGACCATGCTTTGTTGACTTCTGGGAGTTGGTCGTCAGTGTCTGCTGGGTTCTATAGTCTTTCTTATTCTGAGTATATCGTACTATTTTTACTGGAACGTTTGCTTAAAGTCCTAAATAGTAAAACAATCTTTTCTCTTATTTTTATAGTATTTAAGGCGAACGGAAAGTAATAATGAAAACGTAATATAATGTTTATGGTGTAGTGTTTGGATTTAAACAATTTTATTCTGTATATTTTTCTTGGACGTTTTTTGATTATGAATTTTAGATAAAGGTGGAGGTATGGGAAGTAGTGGAAAGTGTATTAGCCTTGAATTTTTTGATTTACTGGTAATCCAGATGTAAGTTTGATACCTATTAATTATATGTTTTTATGGCTAAACATAAATTGCTGATTTTTGTGACTGATTTTTAAGAGATTTCTATAAAAATGCTGCCAGATCTATATCTTCATTTAATCCCATAGGGCTCATTGTGCCCATATAGTGAATCCAGAAAGTTTCTCTCTGGCGAAGCTTAAGGAACCTGTCTCCTCCTCTGCGTGGTATCTGAATTTGTTCTAATATTGTGCCTCTGAGTGCTTTTGGATCTTTATTGTGAATTTTTTTGAAGTGTCTGGAGACACTATGGCCCTTGTAGCCTGCCTCTATGTTTTTCAGATGTTCAAGCAGTCTTTTCTTGTATGGGCGTTTTGTACGCCCAATATATTGTAGATTGCAAGTGCACTCCAATAGATATACCACGTAAGTGCTTTTACAGTTAGTGAGGGTATTTATTTCACATTTTTTTGATGGAAAAGTTTTTGATTGAATTATTTTTGTTGCTTTTTTGCTTTCATAAGCATGTTCGCAGCTCTTGCAATTGGCCCTGTTGCACTTAAAAAAACCTTTAGTGTTTGTGGATAACCAATTTGTTTTCTTGGTGGTGTCTTTGAGTCTGCTGGGTGCCAATAGTTGTTTTAGGCATCTGTTCTTTCTAAATGTGATCTTTGGTGCAGAGCCTATGCTGTTTTTCAGGAATTTGTCTTGCTCTAATATTGGCCAATATTTTTTCAGTATTTTTCTAATTTCTGGGGCTGCTTCGTTGAAAGTTGTAACCATACCTATTTTTTTGGTACTTTTGTTTGGTTTCTCTATGTCTTTTTTGCAGTAAGAAGTTGTGTTCTATCTAGTCTTTGCACTTTCTTAAGGGAGTTGTCGATTAATTTTTTAGGGTAATTTTTCTGTATCAGTTTTTCCCTGAGAAGTTCAGCTTCTTGTTTGAAATCGCTGTCTTTTGTGCAATTTCTTTTTAGGCGCTGAAATTGCCCATAAGGGATGTTGTGGATCCATGGTTTGTAATGTCCACTATCTGCTCTTAGGTACCCATTGCAGTCGGTGCTTTTTCTGTAAAGTTTAGTGTAAATGTTTGTATTTTCATTGAACAATATTAGATCAAGAAACTCTGTTGAGTTTTGTTCAATTTTGGAAGTAAATTGTAGGTTAAAAATATTATTGTTAATATGTTGTAAGAAATTTGTGGTGGTGGGGGTATCTCCTTCCCATATTAGTAGGATATCATCGATATATCTACCCCACCAAATAATGTTTTGTTGGAATGGGTTATTTTGGTGGATATAGGTATCTTCCCACATCCCCATATATAGGTTGGCGTAGCTGGGTGCCATGGTTGTACCCATAGCGGTTCCGCTAATTTGCAAGTAATAGGAGTTATTGAATTCGAAATAATTCTTTTCTATACACTAGTATACCCCATGAAAAGGGGATTTCCGCAATGACACAAATTCTAAACGATACAGATCTATCGAATGAACACCAAAACTTCATTACTGAATGTATCAGATTTGTTTTAGAAAAGAATTATTTTGAATATATCGATGATATCCTACTAATATGGGAAGGAGATACCCCCACCACCACAAATTTCTTACAACATATTAACAATAATATTTTTAACCTACAATTTACTTCCAAAATTGAACAAAACTCAACAGAGTTTCTTGATCTAATATTGTTCAATGAAAATACAAACATTTACACTAAACTTTACAGAAAAAGCACCGACTGCAATGGGTACCTAAGAGCAGATAGTGGACATTACAAACCATGGATCCACAACATCCCTTATGGGCAATTTCAGCGCCTAAAAAGAAATTGCACAAAAGACAGCGATTTCAAACAAGAAGCTGAACTTCTCAGGGAAAAACTGATACAGAAAAATTACCCTAAAAAATTAATCGACAACTCCCTTAAGAAAGTGCAAAGACTAGATAGAACACAACTTCTTACTGCAAAAAAAGACATAGAGAAACCAAACAAAAGTACCAAAAAAATTGGTATGGTTACAACTTTCAACGAAGCAGCCCCAGAAATTAGAAAAATACTGAAAAAATATTGGCCAATATTAGAGCAAGACAAATTCCTGAAAAACAGCATAGGCTCTGCACCAAAGATCACATTTAGAAAGAACAGATGCCTAAAACAACTATTGGCACCCAGCAGACTCAAAGACACCACCAAGAAAACAAATTGGTTATCCACAAACACTAAAGGTTTTTTTAAGTGCAACAGGGCCAATTGCAAGAGCTGCGAACATGCTTATGAAAGCAAAAAAGCAACAAAAATAATTCAATCAAAAACTTTTCCATCAAAAAAATGTGAAATAAATACCCTCACTAACTGTAAAAGCACTTACGTGGTATATCTATTGGAGTGCACTTGCAATCTACAATATATTGGGCGTACAAAACACCCATACAAGAAAAGACTGCTTGAACATCTGAAAAACATAGAGGCAGGCTACAAGGGCCATAGTGTCTCGAGACACTTCAAAAAAATTCACAATAAAGATCCAAAAGCACTCAGAGGCACAATATTAGAACAAATTCAGATACCACGCAGAGGAGGAGACAGGTTCCTTAAGCTTCGCCAGAGAGAAACTTTCTGGATTCACTATATGGGCACAATGAGCCCTATGGGATTAAATGAAGATATAGATCTGGCAGCATTTTTATAGAAATCTCTTAAAAATCAGTCACAAAAATCAGCAATTTATGTTTAGCCATAAAAACATATAATTAATAGGTATCAAACTTACATCTGGATTACCAGTAAATCAAAAAATTCAAGGCTAATACACTTTCCACTACTTCCCATACCTCCACCTTTATCTAAAATTCATAATCAAAAAACGTCCAAGAAAAATATACAGAATAAAATTGTTTAAATCCAAACACTACACCATAAACATTATATTACGTTTTCATTATTACTTTCCGTTCGCCTTAAATACTATAAAAATAAGAGAAAAGATTGTTTTACTATTTAGGACTTTAAGCAAACGTTCCAGTAAAAATAGTACGATATACTCAGAATAAGAGAGACTATAGGACCCAGCAGACACTGACGACCAACTCCCAGAAGTCAACAAAGCATGGTCACTATGACAACCGATACGCTAACACAACTGACGTCACTACAACTTAGCCGCAATTGGACAATTAGGAACAAACACGCCCACCACAGACCTTTATATTCTCATGATGCCGACTTATGTCCATTCCACTTTTTTCCTCTGATGAAGAAGTGACTGATCACTTCGAAACGCGTAAGGATTATCTTAAGGTGGGCGGACATCCTTTTGCTACATTGCGGCACGGCATCATATTTAACACAACGGGTAACAGGACTTGTTGAGCGACTGTACCCTTCCTTATACATATGCCTCTGTGAGCATATTATACGCACAATTTGAACTTACCAACTGCCAACAAAGGCTTTTTAGCCTAACAGCATTATAAACATATTGGTCTTATTGACCACAAATTACGGCCAGCAGGTTAAGCTGTTTAAAAGAACCACATTAAGCATACAGCCATTAGTGTCCCACAAGCAGGCTGAACTCTATTTTAAATTCAAATACTGCATTTTGCAATCTTTGTACTGCAGCCAACCAGAGCACTGACCAGGAGATCGAAATACTTAATCAATGTCTATTACTTACCTCATACTCTGATTGAGGGCATTTGATGTAAGCACATTTACTTAGTTCTAATTAAAAAGAGCTTTTTTATTTAAACGTTATCACACTATGTTCTTGTTTTCTTTTTCCTATTCCATCTCAATCGATATGAACACCTGAGACAACCCAGATTCTCATCACCAAGAGGAAAAAGAGAGTCCAGGATTTTCCATTGCCTTTCAACAAACGATACAAGAGAGTCCAAGATTTTCATTCAAAACAACATACTGCTGCCAGGAGCCACCTGGAAACAAAGATCCCAAAGGGTTTCAACAAAGGAAAGATTCCTACAGCAAAGAACAAAGCAAAATCGACTGGACAAGAGCCAAAGAAACATCTCTAACCCAGACAAGTCTACAACTTACCTCATATGATTGAGGTTACCTCTGGTAAGCACAAATCCACTCACCTCAGACAAAGAAGTGTCGAATATTCTAAAGCACATTACTGAACTCTTTAGAATACAATAACAATCCAAGGACATTATTATTATTATTATTATTTTTTATCCTGTTATTATAACCACATAGGTCTGAAAACTACATACCTACTTTACCAATAGTCAATTTTTATTCTAGTGCCTAGCTGTGCGCCCTTTTTGATTTTCTCTTTTCCATCCACATATATATATATATATATATATATATATATATATATATATATATATATATATATATATATATATATATATATATATATATATATATATAAAACTACCGGGCCCTGGACATGTCTAGCTAAAACTTACTGGGCCTTGAGGTCACTTTGGTTGAGAACCACTGATCTAGTATATAAATCAGCTTGCTTACACTTTAGTTCATGTATCCATCTAGTATATAAATCATCTTGCTTACACTATAGTTCATGTATCCATCTAGTATATAAATCATCTTGCTTACACTATAGTTCATGTATCCATCTAGTATATAAATCAGCTTGCTTACACTATAGTTCATGTATCCATCTAGTATATAAATCAGCTTGTTTACACTATAGTTCATGTATCCATCTAGTATATAAATCAGCTTGTTTACACTATAGTTCATGTATCCATCTAGTATATAAATCAGCTTACTTACATTAGAGTTCATATATCCATCTAGTACAGCGGTTCCTAACCTTTTTTTCTCTCCTGTACCCCTTGATTAGGCTTTTTATTTATGAGTACCCCCTCCTTTCATTACCTCCACTCATCCCTCAAAAAAGTTTTTTTTTTTTTTAAATGTAAACTATTTATTATCAGGGTATTGTCAGGTAACTGGTATTGTCAGCTATTAATAAACTATTTATTATCAGGGTATTGTCAGGTAATAATAAACTATTTATTATCAGGGTATTGTCAGGTAATAATAAACTATTTATTATCAGGGTATTGTCAGGTAATAATAAACTATTTATTATCAGGGTATTGTCAGGTAATAATAAACTTTTTTTATCAGGATATTTGTCAGGTTTTAATAATTTATTTAATATCAGGGTATTGTCAGGTAATAATAAACTATTTATTATGAGGATAAACCCAGATAATAAATAGTTTATTAATACCTGACAATACCCTGATAATAGTTGATTAATAACTGACAATATCCTGATTATAAATAGTTTAAGGTAAGCTATACCTGAATGGCATAGGACTGTATGTGTATCAACAGAATTAAAGCTCAGATCTCATTCTCAGGAGGAGCCCTTCTGTGTGACTGGTGCCCCTGGCAGCTGCCTGGTTGCCACTTAACATGGCCTTGGGGGGGAGTCAAAGTGTAATGATTATAAAAATATTTATATTTGTGAGATCAGATTGATATTACCCACCCAGTTACTATGGACATTTTTATTTGGAAGTGAATCAATCTGAATCAAGCAACCACTAGCAGCAGTACTTTACTTACTGGCATTGACTATAATTTATTTGGGGATGCAGACCCGCCACGCCTGTGTGAGTCGCAACCTCCACGGCTCTACCACAGCACACATGTCCATGCAGCTATGCTGCTGCAGTGCCGCTTCTAACTGTGCACTCGCAGTCAAAAGTTTGTGCACGGGGGTGTGTGTGTGGAGCAGGAGCCTAAGCTGTCTGGTGAAGCAGGGTGATCAATAATATGTGGACCGGAGTCATCCACGCCCGGTCCACATATTTCAGGTGCAGGGGCTCCCATCTGCCTATATGCCTGGCCAGGACTTCACTTGTCACTTTCCGGCTGAGCGCTCTTTCCTTCCACAGTTCCACGATGGTTATTAGTTGATGACCCATTGAGAGTGTCCCCCCACATCTTCCGCCATTACCAACAATATTTTCGCTTACCCCCAACCGGTCCACCGCGCACCCCCAGGGGTATGCATACCACAGGTTGGAAACCACTGATCTCGTATATAAATCAGTTTGCTTACACTATAGTTCATGTATACATCTAGCAAATAAATTAGCTTGCTTAAGCTATAGTTCATGTATCCATCTAGTATGTTAATCAGCTTGCTTACACTATAGTTCATGTATCCATCTAGTATGTAAATCAGCTTGCTTACACTATAGTTCATGTATCCATCTAGTATATAAATCAGCTTGCTTACAATATAGTTTATGTATCCATCTAGTATATGAATCAGCTGCTTACACTATAGTTTATGTATCCATCTAGTATGTTAATCAGCTTGCTTACACTATAGTTCATGTATCTATCTAGTATATAAATGAAAACAAATACTTTTAAAATGTTAAAAAATATAAATAAAACATGTATGCTATGCATTATACTATGATGAAGTGTAAAGATATGATAGTGTAAAAAAATAATATAAAGCTATATTCTCCAACCTAAGACCAATAGGGTACTAGACAGTCATCACATACAGTTTTTTCATGGTGCCTTTCTTAATTAAACCGTAAGTCAAATGTACTGAAAAACAAGACTATTATGAGAGAATTTCACAGGTACAGCATGACACTGTAACAAGCGTATGGACATAAGGTTACACTTATCTTCAACCTGTCTCCATTTGCAATTCAAAGATAGCTTTTTACTTGTTTCATTAAACTAAAAACTTATATACTTATAAAACTTGTATATCACACAAATGAATGGGCACTATCTAAACAGGACAGGGACATCCAATTATTAAAACAAGATAATAATGTAATAGATACTAAAATACCTCTTTCATAGACAACAACAAATAAAATTACTTGAATGCCCTTTTAAAAACTACAGTTAGGGGTAGAGTAAACCCT
The DNA here is from genome assembly GCF_027579735.1 of Bombina bombina. Classification (NCBI taxonomy): domain Eukaryota; kingdom Metazoa; phylum Chordata; class Amphibia; order Anura; family Bombinatoridae; genus Bombina; species Bombina bombina. The sequence goes on from NC_069507.1 coordinate 152,044,586, forward strand.
TTCTTCTCTGTAGCTGGCTTATGTTTGTCATCTCTGAACAGAGCCAGTGGGAATGTTTTTGTGTCCCAATTTCATTTTTCAAAATTTTCATATTTTGGGAGCTATTTCCCCCACCTATCATTTCAACTCCACATATTAAAAACTGGAAATGCCCAAATTCCTTCTTGGAATTCCCAACTCTGCACATGAACACCAAGCCCATCTTTCACAGTCCTCAACTCCAACCCAGGTCACACAGACCATACCCAAGTGAAAGACCATCTTTATCTTCCTTAAACATTAGACATCTAAAGCTTATATAGAAGTATATTGATTTTTTTTAATTAACAGAATCACTACAGTTTCTTTACTAACCCTACAAATGCATTTCAAAAACGTTGGTTACTTAAAGGGCTGAAAAACAAAAACACGCAAAGAACAAATTCACTTCTACAATTTTATTACCTCATCCAATGCAATTAGCTTTTTTTGCACTTCTGATTTTAGTCCTGTTGTATCTTCCTTGTTTTGCTTTGCATGAAGGATGTTATATAACACCGTAATTATCTGAGAAGAGTGAAAAGCATATTTACTAACCATATTTATCATAATTTTCCCCCAAATATAGCCATATAATGTATGATATATGAGTGATGTGATTACTGAGAGACAATACAACAAGCATAGATAGAAATTATATCTTTTAATCTGGAATATCCTTCAATAAAACCTTTTCTTTTACCATTAGGCTATAATAAAATAAAGATGGTCAAAATGGTTTTAGACATAAAAGCCTGTCAAGTTCATTATTTTATTTTTGTTTGTTTTTTTCCAAATGCTGTCTGCTGTGGGATTCTCCTGTATGAGCTCAGGATTAGATAACTGGAGAACAATGAAAAGCTTTGTAGGAACCAGACATCTATTTTTCATGCAATAAAAGTCTACCAATCAAGCTTGTTCAGCAGTTTGTACCTTGGAGAAGTGTTCTAGTATCATCTTCTGTTGTGCTCTTTGGAAGGGATCTTTAGGGTTTAGCTTCTTTCCAGGAAAAGCCTCATCCAGGTAATCACACACTATTATAGATTCATAGATCAACTGACCCTTACTCGTCTCCAGAACAGGTACCGCATCAAATGGGCTCTTCTCCACAAACCACTCTGGCTCGTTTTCTAAGTCTATGTTTACCAATTCATGGCTTAAGAAAATAAAGATACATTTGATGGGTTAAATTGATAGACAGTCAGTAGCAGTTCCTGAAATTACATTTTGGGGAGGGGCTAAGAAGATTGAGACTAAGCTAGGGAGGACTCTGGGGCCAGTCAGATCAGGTGGAGTTTGATTCTGGGATGTTCTATGGTGGATCTGGGTGTTTTAGGAGCATGGCTAGGCATGAAGGGACAGCAGCAGGGAGGGGAAATATTCAATCACCTACTCAGCCCAAACAGTCCTGAGAGAGGGTGCAAGTAAAATACTGGGGTAGAACCACCACTGACTCTTACTTGAACCCTTTATTGCCTATAGGTCCAGTAAAGTAATACTTTGCAGGGTGTTGACAAGTTATCTGAGACCACAGGGCTTAAGTTAAAGGGATATAAAACCTAACATTTTTATTTCATGATTCAGATAGAGCTTACCATTTTCCAATTCACTTCTATTATCTAATTTGCTTAGTTCTCTTATTTTGTTTTTTATAAAAAGCATACCTAGTTAGGCTGATGAACAGCAATTCACCGCTGGGAGCTAGCTGCTGATTGGTGGCTGCACATATATCCATGTTGTTATTGGCTCATCTGATGTGTTCAGCTAGTTCCATCAGTGCATTGCTGCTCATTCAACAAAGGATACCAAGAGAATGCAGCACATTAGATAAATTAAGTACATTTTAAAGTAATTTAAAGTGTATGCACTGTCTTAAACATGAAATAAAACATTTGAGTTCCATGTCCTTTTAAATACAAATGTAACTTCAAAACCAAAGCTAGAAATACAATTTGATTCCTTTTCTAAAAAAGTTGATTTGTGTGAAAATTAAACCAGATGTCATAAGAACTTTCATTCCCTCACAAAATTGAGAACGATTAAATATCTAACTAAATATAAACAAAACATGAAAGATGTAGGGCAGATCAATATTTTGATCCCTTAAAAACTGGGTATGTTAGGTAAATGGAAGTCAGCTATATTAATAGGAACTCTGCCAAGGAACTGTAAAAAAAACAAAAAAACTTATTTAGTTGTGTAGACACTTAGAGGCCTATTTATCAAGCCATCAACCGCAAATATGCCAGAATTCCGCAGCGTAATTGTGGCGAGCTTGATTCGACCTAGTTATCAAAGCCTACAGACCGGAAAAAGTTGAAATTTGTGACGTAACATACGATCCGCCGGTCTCAATCCGACACAGATCGATGCTTACATCATTACAGATGTTCCTAAAACAATTCGACACTATCTGACACCTTTTTTAAAGTTAACACATTTCTAACAGGTACGCTCACCACTATTCAGGCCCAGCATACCTGGTTTTCAATCCGCCACCCTGGAGGCCGCGGATGCCATAGGAATCAATGGGAGTCTGAAAGCAGTGAAAGCTTAAGTTCGATGCTGCCAGATATCCCATTGATTTCAATGGTAGAAAACAAATTACGTTTACACCTAACACCCTAACATAAGCCCCGAGTCTAAACACTCTAATCTGCCGCCCCGACATTGCCTCCACCTACATAAAGTTATTAACCCCTATCCCGCCGCTTACCGACCCCGCCGCAACTGTAATAAAATTATTAACCCCTAAACCGCCAGCCCCCCACATCGCCATAAACTAAATTAAGCTATTAACCCCTAAACCTACATTTACTTTACATTAAAATTACCTCATCCCTATCCTATAATAAATTAAAACTTACCTTTAGAATTAAAATAAACTATATTAAACTATTAATTAACCTACCCTAACTATTATACTAAAATTAAATTAAACTACCAATTAAATTAACTATATTACATATTTAAAAACCTAACCCTACTCAAATTATTTAAATCTAGAATTAAAAATTACTAAATTACAAAAAATAAAAAACACTAAGTTACAAAAAATAAAATAAAACTGTTACAAAAAAACCCACAGTATAAAAAATAAAAAAGAATGACACCTAATCTAATAGCCCTATCAAAATAAAAAATTCCCCACAAATAAAAAAAACCCTAGCCTACAATGAACTACCAATGGCCCTTAAAAAGGCCTTTTGCGGGGCATTGCCCTGAGAAATCAGCTCTTTTACCTGAAAAAAAAAATACAAACACCCCCCCAACAGTAAAATCCACCACCCACACAACCAACCAACCCCCATAAAAAAAAACCTATCTAAAAAACCTAAGCTCCCCATTGCCCTGAAAAGAGCCTTTGTAATGGCATTGCCCTTAAAAGGGCATTTAGCTCTTTTACTGCCCAAAGTCCCTACTCTAAAAATAAAACCCACCCAATAAACCCTTAAAAAAACCAAGCACTAACCTCCGACGATCCACTTACAGTTTCGAAGACCGGACATCCATCCTCATCCAAGCGGCAGAAGTCCTCATCAAAGCCGGCAAAAGTCTTCATCCAAGTGGGCCGAAGTCCTCATCAAAGGGGGAAAAATCCTATTGGCTGTTGCAATCAGCCAATAGGATAAAAGCTCAATCCTATTGGCTGATTGCAACAGCCAATAGGATTTTTCCCCCTTTAATTCCTATTGGCTGATAGAATTCTATCAGCCAGTCGGAATGTAAGTGATGCAATCTTGGATGACGTACCTTAAAGGGAAACTTCATTCTACATTGACCATAGGAAGAAGAGGATACTCTGCGCCAGATGTCTTGAAGATGGATCTGCTCCGCGCCGGATGGATGAAGATAGAAGATGCCGTCTGGCTTTAGACTTCTGACTGCTTCAATGAGGACTTCTGCCACTTGGATGAGGATGGATGTCCGGTCTTCGAAAACTGTAAGTGGATCGTCGGGGGTTAGTGTTAGATTTTTTTAAGGGTTTATTGGGTGGGTTTTATTTTTAGAGTAGGGTATTTGGGCAGTAAAAGAGCTAAATGCCCTTTAAAGGGCAATGCCCATCCAAATGCCCTTTTCAGAGCAATGGGGAGCTTAGGATTTTTAGATAGGGTTTTTATTTGGGGGGTTGGTTGTATGGGTGGTGGGTTTTACTATTGGGGGGTGTTTGTATTTTTTTTTCAGGTAAAAGAGCTGATTTATATGGGGCAATGCCCCGCAAAAGGCCTTTTTAAGGGCCATTGGTAGTTTATTGTAGGCTAGGGTTTTTTTTTATTTGGGGGGCTTTTTTATTTTGATAGGGCTATTAGATTAGGTGTAATTCTTTTTTATTTTTGATACTGTGGGCTTTTTTTTGTAACTTAGTGTTTTTTATTTTTTGTAACTTAGTGTTTTTTATTTTTGGTAACAGCGTTTATTTTTTGTAATTTAGTAATTTTTAATTGTAGATTTAAATAATTTGAGTAGGGTTAGGTTTTTAAATATGTAATATAGTTAATTTAATTGGTAGTTTAATGTAATTTTAGTATAATAGTTAGGGTAGGTTAAAGGGACAGTCTAGTCCAAAATAAACTTTCATGATTCAGAAAGAGAATTTAATTTTAAACAATTTTCCAATTTACTTTCATCGCCAATTTTGTTCTCATGGTATTCTTAGTTGAAAGCTAAACCTAGGAGGTTCATATGCTAATTTCTAAGCCTTTGAAGTCTGCTTCTTCTCTCAGAGCATTTTGACAGTTTTTCACCACTTGAGGGTGTTAGTTCATGTGTCTCATATAAATAACACTGTGCTCACGCACGTGGAGTTCAGGTGAACCAGCTCTGATTGGCTAAAATGGATGTCTGTCAAAAGAACTGAAATAAGGGGGCAGTTTGCAGAGGCTTATATACAAGGTAATCACAGAAGTAAAAAGTGTATTTATAGAACTGTGTTGGTTATGCAAAACTAAGGAATGGGTAATAAAGGGATTATCTATCTTTTTAAACTATAAAAATTCTGGTGTAGACTGTCCCTTTAATTAAGTTTAATATAGTTTAATGTAATTTTAGTATAATAGGTTAGGTTAATTAATAGTTTAATATAGTATAATTTAATTCTAAAGGTAAGTTTTAATTTATTATAAGCTAGAGATGATGTAATTTTAATGTAAAATTAGCGGGTTGTTTGGTTTAGGGTTTAATAGATTAATTTAGTTTATGGCGATGTGGGGGGCTGGCATTTTAGGGGTTAATAGGTTTAGTAAGTGGTAGTGATGTGGGAGGCCAGGTGTTTAGGGTTTAATAATTTTATTACAGTTGTGGCGGGGTTCGGGAGCGGCAGGATAGGGGTTTATACATTTATAGGCAAAACGAAATGGATGGCGCTGGTCTTGGTGTGTAGTTAATTTCTAATGATAGATAGAAATGGACTTGATGTGCAAGTTAAATCCGACAAAATAATGTGCAGTATACTCACTCCTTTAGTAATGTGAGTTCAGCTTCTAGGGTGTGTCTTTCTCCAAAAGATAGGAAGGTAATTTTCAAAGATGATATCAGCTGGGCTGGAAATGGATTAAAAACCCCATCAACAGTAAGGTAGTAACTTTTGTTATAAATCAAGTAGTAACTTACTTATCCAATATAGTAAGTCCGGCTCGTCACAGGAAAGAATGATTCCCAATATAAAAGATAAAAATATTTATTTTAGCTCTACGCGTTTCAACGCTCAAGCGTCTTTTTCAAGAGCAGTAAAAACAAGTAAAAGGTTTGCATTACCTTACTACTGATGGGGTTTTTAATCCATTTCCAGCCCAGCTGATATCATCTTTGAAAATTACCTTCCTATCTTTTTTATAACAATAAATATTTTTATCTTTTATATTGGGAATCATTCTTTCCTGTGACGAGCCGGAGTTACTATATTGGATAAGTAAGTTACTACTTGATTTATAACAAAAGTTACTACCTTACTGCTGATGGGGTTTTTAATCCATTTCCAGCCCAGCTGATATCATCTTTGAAAATTACCTTCCTATATTTTGGAGAAAGACACACCCTAGAAGCTGAACTCACATTACTAAAGGAGTGAGTATACTGCACATTATTTTGTCGGATTTAACTTGCACATCAAGTCCATTTCTATCTATCATTAGAAATTAACTACACACCAAGACCAGCGCCATCCATTTCGTTTTGCCTATTGTTTGTACAGTCCCTGGGGAGAGACTGAAGGAAGGCAGCGGTCATCTGTATATTATTCTAATAAGGAGAGTATTGTTTTTTAGCACATTGTGTTGAGCATATTTGTTTTGTTAACATCTGATCTGTTTGCCACACACATATTTTTTGTTTATACATTTATTTAGTGGCGGTGGGGTCCGGGAGCGGCGGGATAGGGGTTAATAGCTTTATTAAAGTTGTGGCGGGGCCCGGGAGTGGCGGGATAGGGGTTAAACATTTTAGTATAGTGACGGTGTTTAGTGACAGGCTATAAATAAAGTTGTTAAAAAGCCGAATAGCAGCGAGATCGATGACTGCTAGTTAACAACAGTCCGCTGCACATCGCCCCGTACTTGGTGCATGGCTTTTTGACAGATTTTTTTATAAATATGGAGATCGTATTCAGGTCCACGGCCGCAATGTTATGCAAGCATATTGGTCCCGGCGAATGCAGCATAGTTGACGGCTTGATAAATAGGCTTCTTATACTGGTAATTATAAACAAAGGTATCATTTTAATAACACCATTCTTTCTTTGTAGTTCTAGGGGTTGCAGCTCAAATTCTCAAATGTATCATTATCCATACATTTGCAAGCGTTTTTTCTTTTGTGATTCATTCTCTTGGTATCCTTTGTTGAAGGAGTGGTAATGCTCTACTTTGATTTCGCTGTACACATCAGGTGAGCCAATGACAAGGGGTATATTTGTGCAGCCAGCAATCACCAGCAAGTTAGTAATGCACTGCTCTTCATGAGCCTACCTAGTTATGCTTTTCAATAAAGGATATCAAGATAGGAAAGCAAATTAAACAACAGGAGCAATTTGGAAAAAAATAATATTTAAAATGCAGTTTGATATAAATCATGAAAGTTTAATTTTTAATTTAATGCCCCTTTAATTTCTTTGTACCACCCAAGACATGAAGCTAAGTAAACGGGGGAGGGATTAAAATATAAAAAGCAGGAATAAAAAGCAGATGACCCCATTCACCTGTATCAATCAATTATAATATCTAAAGCACCCAACACCACTATCCCATTTTGCTTTACTTGTCTGAAATGTTACCATTACCTTGTGTTACTGGAAAGTTAACCTGATTTTAAAAGTCAAAATTTATACTTCATGGTTCAGATACATCATGCAATTTTAAGAGACATTTAAGATTACTTCTATTATCAAATTCCCTTTGTTCTCTTGGTATCCTTTGCTCAAAATCAGTTGAGAGTTAGATGACGATTGGTGGCTACACACATATGCTTCTTGTCACTAGCTAACCAGATGTATTCACCATGATCCCAGCAGATCTCTGGAGCTCAATTTAACCATGTGTTTAACCCCTTTACAGAGGTTAAAAACATTGTTATATAAAAGCATTAGTACGATAATTAAATTCTCTCACACATTAGATCATTTTCTTTGCACTCTTATGTCCTTTTAATGCCTGTACGCTCTGTTGACCTTATCACTATACCACAACTGTTGAGATAGACTATACAATTTAATATATAATCATAACAATGTAATTCTACCGTAGCGCGAGTTATGCTTACTTTATTCCTTTTGCAGCTAGGACAAGCCTTGCCCGCTGGGCAAATGGGCAAAATCTCATGCTATAAACTCTAATTGATCCATCAGGTACTGGTCCTGGAGCTGGGCTGCCTGAAAATCAGAGGTTTATCCGTTATATATAGATTACAGCAACTTGCAGAACACTGTGAGTATATTAAAACAAATGCAAGTTATATTGTTATATTATTATTAGTGCTATAAAATTGTATGGAAATATTAGACACAAGTTTGCATGCACATTACATAATCACAAATTGCCAAATGACTAGTGATTTGTTTGTATCCTATTGATCGAACCTTAGCCAGCTATTGAGGTATCATTGACATATGACACAATAAACAGTCACAGATTATGCCTCAGTTTTTTCAGGCATAAATAAACAGCTAGAATTGCATTCCAAGCCTTGGCCATCCCAATGTGTTTTTTTCATCTTGTTCTACAGATTTACACACATATACACACACAGACAAATACTATTAGGTCAACTTTACAAAGCTAAAGGGACAGTCTACATGACCATTTTTATTGTTTAAAAAGATAGATAATCCCTTTATTACCCATTCCCGAGTATTTTCATAACCAACATGGTTATTCTAATATACTTTTTACCTCTGTGAATACCTTGTGTCTAAGCCTGTGCAGACTGCAACCCTTACCTTAGTGTAGAGCTGCAACAACTAATCGATATAATAGATAATAATCGATTATGAAAATAGTTGTCAATGAATCTCATAATCGATTAGTTGGTTTACAATTGAGTGGTCTGTGCACGGCACCAGCTGCTTAACTCCAATAAGCTCCTGCACATGGTATTGTGTTTTATGGTTATGTCTTTAGCCTAAAGGACATCAACAGACGTTTACTTTTTACTTTTTCAGGACAGTATAAGTTTATTTTTAAGTTTACAACTACTCCTTGCTTATTTGCAACCCAGAAATAATAGGAATCATCATTTTGATTGTTTATATTAAATCAGGTGATTTGGGACTAACCTTTGCATGATATAGTGCCAAGCGTGGTATTTACACATAGCCCTAGATTGATGGGATTTGTTATTTGAATTGATGTGCACTATTATCTGTTTGTACAATTATTAGCGGCTCACTTGCTATTTCTGATTATATGTATTGTATTGATAAATGTGTAAGGCTTTGTCCTGTTACTGGTATATAGTCCTTAGAGCGTTTGACCTTTTTATATTTTTAATAAATTGTGGTATGTACCAAATACATATACAACAAAAAAATCCCAGCAAGCCCCAACGCACATAAAAAGTAACTTTATTCAAGGAAAAACAAACGGTGGCTAATAAAAGCACAGTTAAGAACAACAGCGCAGACCTACTACGCGTTTCGCCGATAGGACGCCTTAATCATAGAAAATACTGTGACTGCTTGTAACCGGAAATTTATATGGTTAACAATTAACATAATTAAAAGAATGCTGTGTTCAATTAGGCAAATTAAATGAAATAAGTGAACAAATGTGTATATTGCCCACTTAGTTATAGTCCTCTTAACAAGTCATCCTCAAATTATTCAATAGTGACTACTAAAAAAAATACAAAAAGCTGAAAGTATATGTTTTTCTAGGAAGCTGGTCTTGAGTGAATGATAGAGTTTAATACGCTATCTCTATTTACTAATGGTATTAATAGGGACTAAATAGATTGAACAACTCACCTATGCTATATGGGCATCAATGGGAGTCAGTAGAAAAATCAGCTAATGATGTTGCCAGAAATGTATGACATTCCCTGTTATATTGAAACCTAGGGGCTTCCTTGTCCTGAGTTTAAAAATCCAAAAGGTTTCCCTATAAAAAAGTTAATTTGTTCTATCCCGTCAACGGGGCTTTGACCCATTCTATAATCTGCCAAACAAAGCTGTTAGTGACCTTATGGTGCTTGTAGACAAAATGCCTTGCCAAATCTGAGCACTCCACACCCTGATCTATATTGTTGAGATGTTCCCTGATTCTTGTGTGTGCCTCTCTTGTTGTACACCCCACATATTGCCTATCACAGATGGAAAATTCTACTAAATAAACTACATGTGTTGTGCGGCAGTTTGTGCATGCCGACAGGTCATACACCCTTTGTGTTACTTTGGATTGGAAGTTCTTTGTGGGCCTTGTGTGGCTACAAGCTTTACATTTATTAAAGTTGCATTTATAGTGTCCCTTCACGCTCAGCCAACTACTGGTATTTGTCTTTTGTGTTTTTAATACGCTAGGTGATAGGATATTACCCAAGGTAGTGCCACGTCTGGCCACATAGTTACAGCCCTTGGATACATAATTTGCTTCCCCACTATGTTACAAATATCTTTGAACTGCGGACTATAGGTGGTGACATAAATAAATTTGTTCTCATCAAACCTTTTATTTCTACTATTTACACTTCTTGGCCTCCATTACATATGCAGCGTCGCCCGCAAAATCCTTCGCCGCCAGAATTTACGCGATTTTGGTATTACATATACGGCGTAGCATACAAGTTACGCACGTATATTTCACCTGTTGCTCGCAATTTTTACTCCCATAGGCTAACATAGAACCGCATCGCAAATCGGTATCCAATATCCAGCGCAAGGACTTACGTGGCGAAAATGGAGAAATCTTACTCCATTTTTACCTCGCCATAAAAGGCAGCCGTAGCAGGCCTTGCGCTGAGTTAGAGCACCGTAACTCCCGAAAATGCCTGCAAAAATAAACTAACACCTAACGCATGCGCAATGTCTATCTACCTGTCAACCACAATCCCCCACCGCAATAACTAATAAAGTCTATTAACCCCTAAACCGCCATAGCCCACAACCCAATAAACCTAACCCCTAACCTAACCTAACCCCCCTAACCTAACCCCCCTAAATAAACTTAAATTACCTAATTTAAAAAATACTAAAGTTACTATTAAATATAAAAAAATTACACTACTTTTAAAATACAAATAAACTAAGTATAAATTAAAGGGTCAGTCTAATCAAAATTCAGGAGTAGACTGTCCCTTTAAGCAAGAATTACTGAAAATAAAAAATAAAATTACAAAATTTTAAATAAATTACACCTAATTCCTATGAAAATAAAAAAGCCCCCCCAAAATAAAAACACCCCCTAATCTAATCAACTACAAGTAGCCCTTAAAAGGACTTTTTGCAGGGCATTGCCCCAAGATAATCAGCTCTTTTGCAAAAATAATACACACAACCCCCCCCCCCCCCAAAAAATACTAACACTAAAAACGCTAAACTACCCATTGCCCTGAAAAGGGCATTTGTTGGGCATTGCCCTTAAAAGGACATTCAGCTCATTTGCTGCCCACCCTATCTAAATAAAATAAATCCCCCCAAAAAACCCTTAAAAAACCCTTAGTCTAACCCCCAAGTGGTCCTCACCTGTCCTGAAGTTCAGCGGAGAAGGTCCAGTTCCAGGCGACGAAGTCTTCTTCCAAGCAGCAACCTCTTCTTTCTTCTTCCAGGAAACAGCCAGTACGCGATTGAAAATGGCGTCCCTTGAATTCCTATTGGCTGATTTGAGCCTTCAAATTCAAATCAGCCAATCGGATGAGAGCTACTGAAATCCTATTGGCTGTTCAAATATGCCAATAGGATAAGAGCTACTGAAATCCTATTGGCTGATTTGAACAGCCAATAGGATTTCAGTAGCTCTCATCCGATTGGCTGATTTGAATTTGAAGGCTCAAATCAGCCAATAGGAATTCAAGGGATGACATTTTTAATCGCGTACCTTGAATTCCTATTCAGTGTACGGCGGAGATCGTATGTAGAGGGTCCTCCACGCTCCATGGCTCTTCAGTTCCAGCGTCGCCGGTCTTCAACTCCGCCCTCTGCTCCGCGCCGGCTGGTTCCTGGAAGAAGAAAGAAGAGGTCGCCGCTTGAAAGAAGACTTCACCGCCTGGAACAGGACCTTCTCCGCTGAACTTCACGACAGGTGATGACCGCTTGGGGCTTAGACTTAGGGTTTTTTAAGGGTTTTTTGGGGGGATTTATTTTATTTAAATAGGGTGGGCAGCAATGGGTAGTTTAGCGTTTTTAGTGTTAGTATTTTTTTTGGGGGGGGTTGGTGGGTGGGGGGGTTTACTGGTAGGGGGGCTGTGTGTGTTATTTTTGCAAAAGAGCTGATTATCTTGGGGCAGTGCCCTGCAAAAAGTCCTTTTAAGGGCTACTGGTAGTTGATTAGATTAGGGGGTGTTTTTATTTTGGGGGGGCTTTTTTATTTTCATAGGGATTAGGTGTAATTTATTTAAAATTTTGTAATTTTATTTTTTATTTTCTGTAATTCTTGCTTAAAGGGACAGTCTACTCCTGAATTTTGATTAGATTGACCTTTTAATTTATACTTAGTTTTTTTGTATTTTAAAAGTAGTGTAATTTTTTTATATTTAATAGTAACTTAAATATTTTTTTAAATTAGGTAATTTAAGTTTATTTAGGGGGGGTTAGGTTAGGGGGGGTTAGGTTAGGGGTTAGGTTTATTGCATTGTGGGCTATGGCGGTTTAGGGGTTAGTACTTGATTAGGTTTATTGCGTTGTGGGTTAATGGCAGATTAGGGGTTAATATTTTTAATAGGCAGTTTGCGATGTTGGGGTTGGCGTATTTAGGGGTTAATAATTTAGTTATTACTTGGGGTGTGGGTTTGATGGCGGATATAGGGGTTAATAGTTTAAATAGACATATTGCGTTTTGAGGGGTTGTCGGTCTAGGGGTTAATACATTTAATATTAGTAATGAGAGGGGGTGATTGCGGATATAGGGGTTCTACATGTCGGACTTATTTTTGGGAGGTGTGTTAGACTTTTACGGGATATTTTCTATTTTCTTTACTTTTCTTAGGTGCCGGCAGTTTCTAAAGTGCTGTAAGTCACTGGCGACTCCAGAAATTTGTAGTTACGCTCATTTCTGGACATCGCTAGTTTATCAGACTTACGGCACTTTAAGAACTGCCAGCGGAGTTTATGTAATACCCCAATGTGCGAGGTGAAATTACGGACAGCGCAGGATCCCTCCTATTCATTCTTGTTACTTCCAGGAACACTCTATAATTATATATCTGTTATTTTAAGAGCTGACTAGATATTTTTTCCCTAACCTCAAAGCTGGATATTTACCATTGCACATAGATATTCAAGATATTTTTAAGCTAGAATGACATCAAGGATTACTTGTTAAGAGGCCACTTGCATTGGTGAAGCTAACAATTATAAATATCCCTTGGTGAAATTGGCAAAACCCTACTTATATCATCTCAGGCACCTCAACGCCATCTGAGCGCCTCTTCTCTGCTGCAAGCAAAATAGCTTGGATTTTAAATACAGTGAAAACATTTTTGGGGTTTTAATCCGATTAGTTGACTAATCGAAAAAATATTTGGCCGATTAATTGATTATGAAAATAATCGTTAGTTGCAGCCCTACCTTAGTTCTTTTGACAAACATGCATTTTAGTCAATGAGTAATGACTCATAAATAACTCCACGGGAGTGAACACAATGTTATCAATATAGCACACATGAACGAGCAGTGTCTAGCTGTGAAAAAATATCAACATACACTGAGATAAGAGGCAGCATTCAACGGCTTAGAAATTAGCACATGAGACTACCTAGGTTTAGCATTCAACAAAGAATACCAAGAGAACAACAACATTTGATGATAAAAGTAAATTGGAAAGTTATTTAAAATTGCATGCCCTATCTGAATCATGTAAATTTAATTTTGATTCGACTGTCCCTTTAATCCATCCTTGACGTTCACTTCTGATTGGCTTGCCTTCAATCTGCTGCAAACTTGGTTACAATATATACCTAACCAGAAGCCACAGCAAAACATAAACATGCACATTTGCCCAATCACTATTACATTTTTATGTGAAGAAATTATCCAACCCATGGAACTATTGTTCATTGGTTTTGATAAGCAATCATGTAATTAATGCACACAGCTGAATTCACAACTGAGGTCTTGTTTCTATTGAGCCGTAATTAGGTTTGCGTGCGCTCGCAAACCGTTAAATATGCTGTCAGAAGCAATATTGTTCACCAACTGCTTCCAACGGCCCGTTATAACTCAGTTTTGGCAACCGGACTCCAGCTGCTGAAAACATTTTCGTGTCCAATAGAAAGTATCAAAACCCGCCTATCTTTAAATAATACCAATTTTCCAATGGCTGCGCAAACCGTTAATACACTGTTGGGGGCTGCCGATACATTAACACAACCGGCTCAACTAGGTGTAAAATAGGAAAAAAGAGCTTTTTGAGACCTTTTTCCCATTGAAATCTAACCCGCCTCCCAAAAATAAACCCGACACATCAAAACCCCTCTATCCACCATCCCTCCCACATCGCAACTTAAAATAAATGTATTAACCTTTTAACTGCCATTCCCTCACATTGCAACTAACAATAAAGTGTATTAACCCCTAATCCGCCATTCTCCCCCAACCCACCAAACCCCCAAAAATAAAAAACATAACACTAAAAAAAACATAGGGGGCATTTGTATGGGCATTGCACTTAAAAGGGCAATCAGCTCTTTTGCAGCCCATTAAAATAAATAAAAAAATAAAAAAACACCCAAAATACCCAAGCCTAGCCCCCAAATAGGTACTCACAGTTTCTGAAGTCCGGCGGAGAAGGTCTTCTTCCAGGTGCTAAAGGTCTTCATCCAGCGCAGGGACCTCTTCTATCTTCATCCAGGGCAAAAGCGGCGCAGAGCGAAGGTGACCGCGGAACAGGACCGGCGACCACAGAGCCATCCAGCATGGAGGATCCTCTTCTTACGATCGTTGCCACACACGCAAGATTGAATGCAAGGTACCCGTTTTATATTTGGGGTACCTTGCATTCCTATTGGCTGATATTTTCAAATCAGCCAATGGGATGAGAGCTACTGAAATCCTATTGGCTGATTTGATTGATTGGTTAATTAATTAATTAGAAATAATTGGTGCAAGAAAGGACTGTTGATAAACAAAATACTGTGTGTTGGTACCTGTGTGTTTGTGTACCTTGCAGCCGCGGGAGTTAAAATAAAAAAACGAAACATTTACAGCATTTACAACAGCAAATTAGGCTTTTATGCATTATGTGATGATAACTTCAGTTTCCCTGTTCAGTTAATCTTTAACATGCGTTCATTATAAACAAAGAGACCAAGGGGTAGATTTATCATAGTGCGAGCGGATATGATACGATGTAGCG
Source organism: Bombina bombina (assembly GCF_027579735.1). Lineage (NCBI taxonomy): Eukaryota > Metazoa > Chordata > Amphibia > Anura > Bombinatoridae > Bombina > Bombina bombina. Next base: position 152,059,594 of record NC_069507.1, read on the forward strand.
TATCATGTCCGCTGCACATCGATAAATGCCCACAGCATACGCTGTCAGCATTTATCATTGCACAAGCAGTTCTTGTGAACTGCTTGTGCAATGCCGCCCCCTGCAGATTTGTGGCCAATCGGCCGCTAGCAGGGGGTGTCAATCGACCCGATCGTATTCGATCTGGTTGATTTCTGTCCGCCGCCTCAGAGCAGGCGGACAAGTTATAGAGCAGCGATCTTTAGCCCGCTGCTTTTATAACTTCTGGCTAGGTCTTTTTCCCAGCCTTATCACTTTCAAGCAGTATAAATATGAAAATGATATTGCATTACATTACATTAGTCATTATAGTGAGATAATAAAATGATTTAATTAATTAAATGTTTTTGATATAATAAAAAAATGTCATACCCTTTAGAGCAACAATGTTTGGGAACAGCTAGAAAAGCCACAATATTACATGCAAATACAGTATTTTTAAAGGGACATATACAACTTTTATTTTGTCTTTCATGATCCTAATAGACCATACAATTTTCCAGTTTACTTCCATTATCTAATTTTGCTTTTTTTCTTATTATATCCTTTGTTGAAAAACATAGCAGCAATGCACTACTGGGAGCTAGCTGCTTATTTGTGGCTACACTTAAAGGGACAGTGTACACCTTAGTCATCCTAAAGTCTTACCTGAGCTCGCATTCTATTGGCTGTTCCGATCAGCCAATAGAATGCGAGATCAATCTGATTGGCTGATTGGATCAGCCAATCCGATTGAACTTCAATCTGATAGGCTGATTTAATCAGCCAATCAGATTTTTCCTACCTTAATTCCGATTGGCTGATAGAATCCTATCAGCCAATCGGAGTTTGAGGGACGCCATCTTGGATGACGTCACTTAAAGGAACCGTCATTCGTCGTTCAGTTGGCAGTGGAAGAAGATGGCTCCGCGTCGGCTCGTCTGAAGATGGCTCCGCTCCAGATGGATGAAGATTGAAGACGCCGCCTGGATGTTGACTTCAATCGAATGGAAGACTTCTTCAGCGCCCCTTGGATGATGACTTCTGCCGCTCCGGATGTCTTCTTCTGTTCCATCGGTGGTCGGCTGGCTGACGGCTAAAGGTAGGATGATCTTCAGGGGGGTAGTGTTAGGTTTATTTAAGGGGGGTTTGGGTTAGATTAGGGGTATGTGGGTGGTGGGTTTTAATGTTGGGGGGTGGTTGTATTTTTTTTTTTACAGGCAAAAGAGCTGAATTCTTTGGGGCATGCACCGCAAAAGGCCCTTTTAAGGGCTGGTAAGGTAATAGAGCTGTTAACTTTTTAATGTAGGATAGGGTAGGGCATTTTTTTATTTTGGGGGGCTTTGTTATTTTATTAGGGGGCTTAGATTAGGTGTAAGTAGCTTAAAATTGTTGTAATATTTTTTAAATGTTTGTAACTTAATTTTTTTTATTTTTTGTAACTTATTTTTTTTATTTTTTTGTACTTTAGTTAGTTTATTTAATTGTATTTAATTGTAGTTATTTGTAGGTAATTTATTTAATTAATTTAATGATAGTGTAGTGTTAGGTTTAATTGTAACTTAGGTTAGGATTTATTTTACAGGTAATTTTGTATTTCTTTTAGCTAGGTAGTTATTAAATAGTTAATAACTATTTAATAACTATTCTAACTAGCTAAAATAAATACAAAGTTACCTGTAAAATAAATATAAATCCTAAAATAGCTACAATGTAATTATTAATTACATTGTAGCTATCTTAGGGTTTATTTTACAGGTAAGTATTTAGTTTTAAGTAGGAATAATTTATTTAATGATAGTGTAGTGTTAGGTGTAATTGTAACTTAGGTTAGTTTTTATTTTACAGGTAAATTTCTCTTTATTTTAACTAGGTAGCTATTAAATAGTTATTAACTATTTAATAGCTATTGTACCTAGTTAAAATAAATTGAAATTTGCCTGTAAAATAAAAATAAATCCTAAAATAGCTACAATATAATTATTATTTATATTGTAGCTATATTAGGGTTTATTTTAAAGGTAAGTATTTATTTTTAAATAGGATTAATTTAGTTAATAAGAGTTATAATATTTAGATGTATTTAATTAATATTTAAGTTAGGGGGGTGTTAGGGTTAGACTTAGGTTTAGGGGTTAATAATTTTATTATCAGAGGCGGCGGTATAGGGGGGGCAGGATAGGGGTTAATAAATTTATTATAGGTGGCGGCGGTATAGGGGGGCAGGATAGGGGTTAATAGGTATTATGTAGGTGGCGGCGGGGTCCGTGAGCGGCGGTTTAGGGGTTAATACATTTATAAGAGTTGCGGCAGGGTCTAGGAGCGTCGGTTTAGGGGTTAATAACTTTATTTAGTTGTGGGGGGCTCCGGGGGCGCCGGTATAGGGGGTAGAACAGTATAGTTAGTGTGGGTGCTTAGTGACAGCTTGTTAATAAAGCTGTAAAAAAGCTGAAGAGCAGCGAGATCGGATGAGTGATAACTATCACAGTCCGCTGCTCATCGCCCCGTACTTGGTGCGCGGCTTTTTGACAGATTTATTGATAACTTTGGCGAGATTTTTCAGGTCTGCGGCGGCGATGGTAGGCAAGCTTAGGCGGGCGTATTGGGGCTGGCGATGGCAGGTAAGTAGACACGTTGATAACTAGAGGCCTCTACCTCTATGTGAATCATAATAGAATGATTTCGAGTTTTATGTCCCTTTAAGATTAATCTCAGGAGCGCTCTTGTCCGAAGCACTATATGGCAGCAATTTAGCAAGAATGCTTTTTAACAATGTTATACATTAGCAAGAGCACTAGATGGCAGCAGTGTTTGCTTGCATATACTGCTTCAGACTTGCGTGCCTTATCTACCTTGATATGCTCTTCAACATAGGATACCATGACAACAAAGTCACTGATAATAGAAGTACATTGGAAAGTGTTTTTGGATCAAATTGATCATTCAAAATCAGTCTTAGGGCTAGATTTATCAAGGGCTATTCGAAGTGTCTAATACGTGCGCCTGTAACTGCACCTCAACTCGGCTCTGTGACGGCGCACATGTGCGCCTATATTTATCACTAAATAGCTCGCAATTACACAGTCTTTTAAACGGGCGAGCTGCGGCGTATTATGATAAATCCCATTGAGCGCAATTTTACTTCCCAGTATTTATCATGCCTCTAATTGTAATTTTCGCCCATTTATGTGTGCAAATGTATTCATGAGTAATATATTGTAATATCAATATTTTTAGATATGTACTACATGTATTAGCATGTCTACTGCAATGGTACTCTATTAAAGCATTTCCTGAAACACTGTATTCAATTTATATGTATATATATATATATATATATATATATATATATATATATATATATATATATATATATATATATATGTGTGTGTTAATTAGGATTTACTTAGACAAAAAAGCAGTCTATTCACTGAAAAGGGTTATTGGTATTTGTATTCTAATTGTGTAAACTCAATTAACACTTCTATATTAATTAGATCCTACATGTATTTGCAATCATTGTTCAAAGTAAAATTTTTCTCATCTGTCTGCGCCAAATGCATACAAATGCTACATGTCCTGTTGTACTATCCTACAACGTTTGTTTTTTTGTTACATAATTCAACTCTCCTATGCTATGTGAAATCACTATGCTCAGTGTGACGTTTTGAATTGTGATTTTACATGTGCAATAATGAGTCCAACACATTATGTTAACTGAAACAAAATTATTTATTTTTCATAAATAATAAATATATAATAACAACCCAAAAAAACAAAACAAAAACTAAATCCTCTGAAAGGCTTCCCTTGTTGTTCGAATTAGATCTAACAATTGGCGAACTCTTCGCTCAATTTCACCCAGAAAATTCACAATAACCCCTCTTCTTGATGTTTCTGTATTAAAGAAAGAAAAAATGTACCATTATAACAAATTGATTGGTTGCTTTTGATGTGTACGCATTACAATATATAAAAAATATGTATTAATTGTTTGTGTTATCTATCTAACTTAATCTCACTGTATGGCAAACCATGTCATATCTATCTATTCATCTAGCAATCTAATTTTCTATAACTCTATTAACGGGTCTATCTATCATCTATCTATTTATCTAACTGTGTTTCGCAAAACCAAAAACAAATCTGTGAATCGATCGATCTTTTCATCAATATTTCTGTCTATCTTTATTTCACCAGCTAACTAATTATTTATTCATGTAAATATATCAGTATCTACAATGATCTACAAGTTTATAGATTGGTCTATCTATCTATCTATCTATCTATGTATCTATCTTTATTTCTGCCTAATGATGTAGCTATTTATGTAATGGAATTACCTTCTTCTCCTTCACCTCTCTCAACTTCAACTTCCTCCTCAGCCACGCAAGGTTCTGGGTGGTGTCCGGACGAGCTGCTGCCTGCTAAAATAAAAAAATAATTTTAACTCTATCAGTCTGTCAAATGATAAACATGTACAGTATGTATATATATATATATATATATATATATATATCTGTCTAAAACCTTCTATCTATGTATCTATCTATATATCTATCATTATTTCTGCCTAATGATGTATCAATTGATTATTACCTTCTTCAGACCTCTCCTCTTCCTCCACCTCCTCCTCCTTTTTTAATTTCAGAATCAGTTAGAGCATGCAGACCACAACGGAGCAAGAAAAGTCTCGGTACCCGTGTGCGCCTTTTTAAGGGCATATTTGTGTCCGAATCAGTCTCCTCCATGCGCCGAGCAACGGACAAATGTGCTAACATCACAAAATACTCCATCTGCACAAATGTAAAAATGTTGGCTCTACTGAGATTCGCCTATGTATATATGGCGAAATTGCGGAGGCGTAATAATTGGAGGTGAGACTACACTTCACTATTGGCAAAAAGTAATGATGAATACCAAGCAAATCGTATTTCTATGTCTGCATCTAAAATTACGTTTGTTTCCTATGTGTATTAGCACTGTCGGGAGCACGCCTGTGTGTCTAGGCGAATGTAAGCGAAGTGCGAACAAGTTTCTTTCATATTTGCACAATTATAGGCGCAGAATGCAATGATAAATGTGACGATCAGTTCATGTGCGTTATTTTGAACGTAATTATGGGAGAAGGTCTTTGATAAATCTAGCCCTAAGTAGCTATAGTTTCTGAGTTATGTTGTATAATTATGGATGCAAATGTATCTAAGGAAGTAAGCTTAGAAACAGCACAGGAGTTCACAACTAAGTACATAGGGGACAATATAATCAGACAAGCAACTGATAGTAGTTTATTGTGTTTGAAAGGAGCTCACACAGGGCCGGTGCTATGATTTTTGGCCACACAGGTGAGAATACATTTTGCCCCCCCCCATTACGTACAATCCCATTGCTATTTAAAGGGATATGAGACCCAAATTTTTATATCATAACTCAGATAGAATCAGACAGTGGTAGTGCTGCATAGCAAATCAGAAAGTGGTAGTGTTGCATAGCAAATCAAACAGTGATTGTGTTGCATAGCATTTCAGACAGTGGTAGTGCTGCATAGCAAAATAGACAGTGGTAGTGCTGCATAGCAAATCAAGCAGTGGTAGTACTGCATAGCAAATCAAACAGTGGTAGTGGTGCATAGCAAATCAAACAGAGGAAGTGCTCCATACCAAATCAAACATTGGTTTCTCTGCATAACAAATCAAACAGTGGTAGTGTATATATACATACACACATACACACAGTGCCGGCCACTAGAAATTTAAACCATTGGTCGGGGCCCCCAATGCGACTAAAGATTAACACATACAGGGATACTAACACAGGCACACAATAACACACACATACAGACAAAGAGACACTAACACAGACACACACATACAGACACTAACACAGACACACAGAGACAAAGAGACACTAACACAGACCCACACTAACCACTTCAGACACAGAGACAATAACACAGACACATACTAACACATACACAGAGACACTAATACAGACACACATATACAGACACAAATATACACTAACACAGACACACTAATACAGACACAAAGAGACAATAACAAACACACACTAACACATACACAGAGACACTAATACAGACACACACATACAGACACAGAGACACCAACAGACACACACAGAGACATTAATACAGACACTAACACAGACACACAGAGACATTATCACACACAATACTAATAATGTGTAGTATTGTGTGACTGTGTGTGATATTCTGTTATACAGTGTGTAGTATTGTGCGACTGTGTGTGTGTGATATTCTGTTATACAGAGTGTCTAGTATTGTGTGACTGTGTGTGATATTCTGTTATACAAGGTGTATAGTATTGTGTGACTGTGTGTGTGATATTCTGTTATACAGTACTACACACCTTGTATAACAGAATATCACACACAGTCACACAATACTTGGCACTCTGTATAGCAGAATATCACGCACACAGTCGCACAATACTACACACTCTGTATAACAGAATATCACACACAGTCACACAATACTACACACTCTGTATAACAGAATATCACACACAGTCACACAATACTATACATGCTGTATAACAGAATATCACACACAGTCACACAATACTACACACTCTGTATAACAGAATATCACACACAGTCACACAATACTATACACTCTGTATAACAGAATATCATATACAGTTACACAATACTACAAACTCTGTATAACAGAATATCACACACACAGTCACACAATACCACACACTCTGTATAACAGAATATCACACACAGTCACACAATACTATACACTCTGTATAACAGAATATCACACACAGTCACACAATACTATACACTCTGTATAACAGAATATCATATACAGTTACACAATACTACAAACTCTGTATAACAGAATATCACACACAGTCACACAATACCACACACTCTGTATAATAGAATATCACACACAGTCACACAATACTATACACGCTGTATAACAGAATATCACACACAGTCACACAATACTATACACTCTGTATAACAGAATATCATATACAGTTACACAATACTACAAACTCTGTATAACAGAATATCACACACACAGTCACACAATACCACACCCTCTGTATAATAGAATATCAGACACACAATACCACCCACTCTGTATAACAGAATATCACACAGTCACACTGTACACACAGTGATACACACACGTATAACAGAATATCACACACACAGTCACACAGTGATACACACACTTTGTCAGTGGCATATTTAGGTCTCATGCGGCCCTAGGCACTCAAAATTCTGTTACTCCCTGGTTTTAGACCTTTTTCAGCCATAATATTTTTGGTCAGGGTGTAACATGACAGTTTTTTTCAATTGCATTTCCAAAGTAAGTGAGAGGAGGGAAGAAAAAGGAGGAAAGGAGAACACACACACGCACAGAAACACTCAGGCACACAACACACCCTGACAGATACAGGCAGAAATACACAAACATATATATAGAAACACACAAACACACATATGCTCACACACAAAAATATGCACACCAAGTTGTTTTTTTTCTGTGGACTATCCCAGCCAAAGTTCAAAACTTGCTCTACCCTACAAATGTTAAAAAGGGGAATGAGGCACTAGAAATGGGTGACAACTGTTGTCTGACTGGGTCCTAAGCATTAATATAAAGGAACTGTTATTTTATAAGAAGGTACTAGTCATCTCTGGCTGATAAGGGTACAAAGTATTGTGTAGCCAGAGTTAAATGGAGACAAACACTGACAAAACTACATACTCTGCTAAGCTTGAGAAGGTTATACAACTCAGTTTCCCAAGTACAACTATGCTCCCCATTGAAATTATTTTATTTGATAGTAAAAAAAAAAACACAAGGGAAGAAAACAGCAAGGAAATAAAGTAAGGATATTTAAACATTTCCGTTTGTGTGTATATATATAAAATGTGTGCATCATATACTAACTTGCTTACACATTCACAACATTTCTAATGGTGTATGTCCTGTCCCTTACTTACTTCAAATTTAGAGAACACTGTCATCACAACCCCCCCTTACCTTATCAGTTTTCTCATCGGTTGTAAATAACTCCTGCTGTGTGTGTGTGCTGTCTCAAACAGAAGCTGGTAGCGCCGCACTCGGAGGAGAGAAAAGGGGAGGGCAAACCAGGAAGCAGGAACGACAAGGAAGTTGGTTTCTTATTCAAGCTGTTTCTTATTCGTGAAATTCTGTTTCTTATTCATGGAAGTCGGTTTCTTATTCATTTTTTTTTGTCAGACTGCTTTAAAAATTGACTTTAAAATAAAAACTATAGGTTTTATTTATATAATAGGATTCATATAATGTAGTTACACAGAGGTGGAATCCCTTTATACAATAATTGAATATACAAACTTGAAAAAAGGGCATACGTTGGCACCAATACAAATATTACTATTATGAATAAGTAACAGATATTTTCAAAGGGTTAATAACCATTGGGCCACTGATTTCACTATGAATATATACAGGGTAGATCCCCCTCCATGACATGCAATTGCTTTTAGCCTATTCCAATGCTGTTTTTGGCACATAAATTGATGCCAACCCTGGCATAAGTGCTCTAATTCTCATTTTTGAATAAGTAACAGATATTTTCAAAGGGTTAATAACCATTGGGTCACTGATTTCACTATGAATATATACAGGCTAGATCCCCCTCCATGCCCTGCAATTGTTTTTAGCCTGGCCCAAAGGTGTTTTTGGAACATACATTGATGCCAACCCTGGCATAGGTGACATAATTCTCATTTTTGAATAAGTAACAGATAATTTCAAAGAGTTAATAACCATTGGGCCACTGATTTCACTATGAATATATACAGGTTAGATCTCCCTCCATGACATGCAATTGTTTTTAGCCTGGCTCAATGGTGTTTTGGGCACAGAAATTGTTGCCAACACTGGCATAGGTGCTCTAATTCTCATTTTTGAATAAGTAACAGATATTTTCAAAGGGTTAATAACCATTGGGCCACTGATTTCACTATGAATATATACAGGGTAGACCCCCCTCCATGCCATGCAATTGTTTTTAGCCTGGCCCAATGGTGTTTTTGGCACAGAAATTGATGCCAACCCTGGCATAGGTGACATAATTCTCATTTTTTAATAAGTAACAGATATTTTCAAAGGGTTAATAACCATTGGGCCACTGATTTGACTATAAATATATACAGGGTAGATCCCCCTCCATGCCATGCAATTGTTTTTAGCCTGGCCCAATGGTGCTTGTGGCACAGAAATTGATGCCAACCCTGGCATAGGTGACATAATTCTCATTTATGAATAAGTAACAGATATTTTCAAAGGGTTAATAACCATTGGGCCACTGATTTCACTATGAATATATACAGGGTAGATCCCCCTCCATGACATGCAATTGTTTTTAGCCTGGCCCAATGGTGTTTTGGGCACAGAAATTGTTGCCAACACTGGCATAGGTGACATAATTCTCATTTTTGAATAAGTAACAGATATTTTCAAAGGGTTAATAACCATTGGGCCACTGATTTCACTATGAATATATACAGGGTAGATCCCCCTCCATGCCATGCAATTGTTTTTAGCCTGGCCCAATGGTGTTTTGGGCACAGAAATTGTTGCCAACACTGGCATAGGTGGCATAATTCTCATTTTTGAATAAGTAACATATATTTTCAAAGGGTTAATAATCATTGGGCCACTGATTTCACTATGAATATATACAGGGTAGATCCCCTTCCATGCCATGCAATTGTTTTTAGCCTGGTTCAATGGTGTTTTTGGCACAGAAATTGATGCCAACCCTGGCATAGGTGACATAGTTCTCATTTTTAAATAAGTAACAGATATTTTCAAAGGGTTAATAACCATTGGGCCACTGATTTCACTATGAATATATACATGGTAGATCCCCCTCCATGACATGCAATTATTTTTAGCCTGGCCCAATGGTGTATTGGGCACATACATTGATGCCAACCCTGGCAAAGGTGACATAATTCTCATTTTTTTTAGTTTTCAAAATAAGCTTTATTATCGAAATGGTATAACAAAGGAAAAAAGGCAAACATATGAACAGGTACATTGCCAAACAATATTAAATTATTATGTAACATTTGCGGTGATAGAGTTATTCAAATACATTTCGTGATGTGCTAGATGTATAATTCTATTCTCACAGCCTAGTGAATGTCATCCGGTACATAAGGTATAAAACCCTCATGTACTGTTTATACTTACTATTACTCGTCACATAGACTGTTTATACGCCAAGAACCATCGCAATAGATGATTCTCTGTTAAAACAATATGAAATGCAAAATGAAAAATACAACTTAACGAGAACAGCACAATTCTAACATTTTCAAATCGACAACATACTTATACACAGTGCTGTCGGATAAGTTGTTCTCGTTGGATTATATCTCTAACAGATAGGAGAAAGAGTTAGGAATAAGATAGATTAACCTTCTGACGAAGGGGGGAAAGAGAGATAGGGGAAGAAGAGAAAGTGAAGAAATGAAAAACAGAAGAGGGGGGAGAGAGAAAAAAAAAAAAAAAAAAAAAAAAAAAAAGGAGGGGGGGGGGAGTGGTGGGGTAGGGGGGGTGGCGGGCCGAAGGACTTATTGTGTGAGTTGTGTAGTCTAGAAGGTGGACTCCCTTTTCTAGTGTAGCTACAGTGTTTCTCTGCGAGAAGACTTAGATTCCACGTCCCTCCCAGGTTAGTAACATCATTTCATGTGTACCCAATTTCCCAATTTTTAGATAATGGTATCTCTCAAGCCTCAGTAAGTCGGTCACTTTATTTTTCCATTCTCGGATATTGGGGGTGCTCTGTTTTTTCCAGTATAAGGGAATTAGGCCTTTTGCGCCATTAAGCATCAACAGGAGGAGAAGATATTTATCCTCTCCAATTATTTTGGGTAACTGGTGGTATATTAAATAACAGGGGTTAGGAGGTATGATAATATTAAGTACCCTACTCATTTCGGCAAGTATATCGTTCCAGTAAGGTCGTATTAGTGGGCAGGTCCACCATATATGTAAAAGGGTTCCCTCCTCTCCACACCCTCTCCAACAGTTCCCGCTAGTGTGTGGGTATATGTGTTTCAGTCTGTGGGGAGTCAGGTACCACCTACTTAGCAATTTGTATTGTGTTTCTTGTATCTTGGCTGAGACTGAGGCCCGTCTCGTTCGGTCAAAGATTTTTCTCCAGTCCTTGTGGTCTATCTCTAAATCTAGTTCGTCCTGCCATGACAGCGTAAAGGATGGGAGGAGGTGGCTGTCTCCCTGTAATAATAGTTTGTAAAGTTGAGAGATCAAGTGAGTCGGGTGTTGGGTCATCGTACATAGAGTTTCAAAGTGTGTCTTACGTCTTGTCAGATTATGTTTGTCTCTGTGCGTATCAAAGTAGTGTCTGATCTGAGCTAATCTAAACCATGAAGTAAGTATCCCATTATCCCATGTCTTTAATTCTTCCTGTGTTTTCAACCCATCCTGTTGGAGTATATTATATATGGCAGAGTCAGCAAGGTCATAGGACCCCCTCGTGGAGGGGAGACCAGACAAGAAGGTTAGGTCAGGGTTCTCTTTAAGCGGGGTAACGGGTGATATAAAGGTAGATATGTGAGAGGTTTTCTTAAGCAGTTTATCCCAGTTCATTAGTACGCTGTCCATGAGTGGATAGAGCTTAATAACAGAGGGTCTGTGGGCGGGAGTAATCCATGCCAGGGCTCCTGAGTTTCCTCTCTTTAGGATAGCATTGTCTACATGTATCCAAGCCTTTTGGTTTGAGTTTTGACACCATTCCACCAATCTCTGGAGGAGTATAGCCCTTTGGTACGTCAACAAGTCAGGTACTCCCAATCCTCCTCCACACCGAGTCAAGAATGTCGTTTTTCTACTGATTCTTGGTTTGAGATCTCTCCAAATATACGACTCCATAGCCGATTGAATTTGGTGCAGGATATGGGAGGCTGCAGATGACGGGATAGTCTGCATGATGTAGAGAACTCTGGGCATGACATTCATTTTTACCACTCCAATGCGGCCTAGCCAGGAGATGGTTTTATTTCTCCAATTGGACAGATCTTTACAGATCTCATTTTTGATGGTCTTATAGTTTAGGGTCACTATTTCTTTAATACTGGGTGTCAAGAATACACCCAAGTATTTCAGTTTTTCTTTTGCAATTCTCAGTGGGCAGCCTCTTTTCAGTTTATCAAACTCATCCTCTGGGATCGTAATATTCATGATCTCGGACTTTGAGGGATTTAGGAGAAAGTTTGATACCTCCCCGAAGAGTGTAAACTCTTCAATAGTTGTTGTAAGTGACTGCCCTACATCTGATATCAGCAAGAGGACGTCGTCAGCGTACATAGCAAGCTTATGTGTGCTGCCCCCTATATTGATTCCTTTAATTTCGGAGTTTGCTCTAATTCTGGTCGCCAATATTTCAATCGTCAGAGCAAACAGAAGGGGAGATAGGGGACAGCCCTGTCGAGTCCCATTGCGAATATCAAAGGGATTTGAAAGGGTTCCATTCACTCTTACCCTAGCATTGGGCGTTGAGTATAGTGACATTATACAGTTCGTAATTTTGGGCCCGAAACCGAACTTTCCTAGTGTGAGTCGCATAAATGTCCAGCTGACCCGATCAAATGCTTTTTCAGCATCGGTCGAGATCAGGGCCAGTGGGGCTGAGTTGTTATGCGCGAATGTTATCATTTGAAGGACTTTCAAGGTATTATCCCTTGCTTCACGTCCTGGGGTAAAGCCTACCTGGTCGGTAGAGATAAGGTGCGGAAGATGTTTATTGAGGCGGTTGGCAAGTACCTTCGCCAATATCTTAACGTCTGCGTTAAGCAGCGAGATAGGGCGGTAATTTTCTGGGCTATTTTCTGGTTTGCCTGGCTTAAGGATCACGGCAATGTGGGCCTCTAGCATTGTATTAGGCAGAATTGGGTCGTCTGATAGTTGATTAAAAAGATTTATCATATTTGGCGCTAGTATGTCGCCAAATATTTTGTAGTACTTGGCTCCGAAACCATCAGGTCCTGGGCTCTTGCCCGAAGATATATCCCTGAGTGCTTGCTTAATTTCCATAAGTGTAAGCGGGGAGTCCAGGGTCTCGGAGTCCTGGTTGGAGAGCTTTGGGGTATCGACACTATTAAGATACTCCAGTATCTTGTTTGTCTCTTGCTCCCGAGTAGGGGCAGGACCTTCAGCCCTATTTTTATTTTGGATATTGTATAGGGTTTCGTAGTAAGAGCGAAAGATCTCAGCGATAGATCTCCCATCTTCCCTAGTCTTCCCATCTGGGTGTATCATACTATGTACATATTGTTTCTTTTTTTTCCGGGCAACAGCCCTGGCCAGCAATCTACCAGCTTTATTACCCTGCTCGAAGAACTGTTGTCTCAAAACAAGGGCTGCTTTCTGGTAGTCTTCTTGTAGGAACTGCAGGAGTTCCGTTCTCGCTTGAGTCAAGTTCTTATCTAGCGCTGCATCAGTAGGCATAGCCTTATGTGAGCGCTCAGCGTTCTCTACCGCAGTAAGGAGCTTCTGATATTTTAATCGTCTACTTTTAACTATCCTGGCTTTCTGTTTCAGAAAGAGGCCTCGGATAGTGCACTTATGGGCTTCCCATATCATGGTTGACGGTGTTTCCGTTCTTTCATGTATCTGGAAATATTCTGTCAGAGCCTTCTCTATTTCTAGTTTAAAGACTGGATCATCTAACAGGGTGTCATCCATTCTCCAAATATATGGCGTGATGGGCGTGTCAGACCATAGGATTGTACATGTGACTGGGGCATGATCTGACCACGTGATAGGAAGTATATTGCTGGACGTGGTAACTGTGAGGCCAGTAGCATCTGTGAACCAATAGTCTATCCTCGAGTATTTTTTATGTGGGTGGGAGAAGAATGTAAAGTTCTTAGATGTAGGGTGGTGTGATCGCCATATGTCGTGTAATGCTGCTTCTCTGAGTGATGATGTCATACGTTTAAGGGTCTTGTGGGGCACACTAGAGATACCATCTGAGGTGTCTAGATTAGGGTTCAGTGGTGCGTTCAAGTCCCCCCCAAGGAACACTACACCAGTTTGTAGTTCAAGTATTTTATGGATGACCTTTTGAAAAAAGGCTTGTTGGGCTTGGTTAGGACAGTAGACGTTGACTAGAGTTATGGGTCTGGCATATAACAGTCCTGTTAGTAGCAGGTATCTACCTTCTGGATCTCTATGTGCTTGTGAAAGTTGGAATGGTACGTCCTTGCTAAAAAGAATGCCCACCCCATTTTTTTTGTGTGGTCCAGATGCAAAGAAAGCAGTGGGATACTGTTGACTATACCAGCGGGGTTCGTGGCCAGCAGCGAAGTGTGTCTCTTGTAGGTAGACAATGTGTCCGCCCTGTCTGTGTATGTCTCGTAGGACCATGGAGCGTTTAGATGGACTGTTAAATCCCTTTACATTTACAGAGAGTAATTCTATACGTCGGGGGGCGGTTTCTTTGTGTGGTGGAGTCATGTTGGTGGTAATGGGGGTGGTGGTGGGAGAAAAAAAAAAAAAAAAAAAAAAGGGGGAGGGGGGGGGGGAGGAATGAGAGGAGGAGAGTGAGGGAAAAGCAAAGAGAGGAGTAAGGGCAGGTGGGGAATGAGGATGAGATAAGAGAGAAGGGGAGTAGGCGACCGAAGTCGTCTAGGAGTGGAGAAAAGTAAGAGCAAACCTATGCAATGAACAATTCAATCAAATTATAGTTCAGCAATAAAACTTACACAGGTATGTATCTGGAAGGTAAACAATAAATACAAACTAAATAAAACACAAGCAGGGGTAGTGTTCCCTGCTATTCTACACTTTTCATAAGACTTTTGTAATACGTTAAATAGAAACAAGTGCAGTAAGGAGTTGCATTATTGCAACTTACTTTTTATCTATGCAAAATAAAGAAAAGAACTCTAATATCAAACATTTTCACGAAAGTTAACTGCTTGGAGTATAGTGATATGAAACATTTGTGACTACTTAAATTGAGACCTACAGAATTATAGTGGTCTATGGAGCGACCCAGGAGACTATTTTATCATCTTAAGTTTGTCTAATATTAATACACCTGTAACATTATTAGATATAGCATAAACAATGGAAATGGGGTAAATATTAAGTAAATTTGGTTATCTTGGGACTAAGTCTTTCCAAGGATTCTATTAAAAATGGGGAATCTCTTGATACTGGTTGGAAAGCTCATGGTGTGTGCCCTAGTCAATATGTTGACATCTGATTAGACATTTTGAGTTAAAGCAACGGGGTTATTGCAATTACGTCAGAAGATCTTATATTGTATTGCGTGGGTCCCTAGTTTTTCTAATTAGTTCATGGGGAGCTTCTAAGAAATGGCCTTAGCCATCATATTGTTATCTTATCCTATCATCTACATGCATACAAGTGTCTTAGCTATGGTGGTGCATTTGTTCGTAACAACTATCTACTTGGGCACAATTAATGTATCTCAATTAAAGTCATTGTAAAGTTATACATTATTTCAACACAAGATGTCCACATTTTGTGAGAATTAACTTATCTGAGTCGTCACTCCACTGTTCATTTAGTAGAATTAAGTCCACCAGCTCACTATAGGAGCTGGGCAATTTAGAGCAGCTGTGAAGGTGGGCACCAGGAGGTGTCCATTGATCATTCCGGATGGTGTGCCTCGTTAGGCTCCCCCATAGCCTGGCCCTCTGACACTGCAGGGGCCCGAGAGGGAAGTCTGATGTTGATGCCTAATGCTTGGCTGAAGGCAGGCAGGTCAGCAGGAGTCCTAAGGATGTGTGTGGTGTTGTTTTTAGAGACAATGAGGCTTGTAGGAAAGCCCCATCTGTATGGGATTTTGTTGGCTTTCAATGTGGATGTAACAAATCTGAGTTCTCTCCTTTTCTGGAGGGTAGTTGGACATAAGTCCGAGTAAACTTGTAATTCCACACCTCTAAATTCAATCTGTGGCTTATTTCTGGCCAAACGTAGAATATCTTCTTTCTCTTTAAAAGACAAAAGTTTTAGTATAATGTCTCTAGGAGGGGCCCTTCCGGGGGGTTTAGGGCGTAGGGCCCTATGTGCTCTTTCTATTTGGATGTCTGGGCCAGAATCCTCGTTTCTGAGGTATTTTGCAAAATCTTGGATGTATGCTTGAATAGCAGCAGGTTAAACCGCTTCAGGTACTCCGCGCAGTCTGAGGTTATTCCTCCTGCTGCGGTTTTCGAGGTCCTCGATTCTATCTAATAAAGTGTGTACAGTGTTTTCTTGGGCCTGAAGGAAACTTGATTGATGCTGTAAGTCAGAGGTAAGTGTCTCTTGTTTTTCCTCAATCTGTGTTACTCTTTGATCCACCGCTGAGATGTCATTTTTTAATTCCTGGAACATAGATTTAAAATCTCTCATCGCCTCTTTTATATCCTCTTTAAGGAGAGGAGTTTAAGATCGTCTTTAGTAACACAGGCCTGATGAGAGGACATTGTGTCTATGTTATGAACCTGCGCTGCTGTGGTTTTCTGATTAGTATCTGGCTTTGTAACTGTGGGTTCGTTATTTATCAAATAATTTTCCAAGGTGGTGGGCTGAGAGCTTTTAAGGGGTCTAGTATTTCTTTTACTAGACATTACATGTAATGGAATGGGCCGTTTGCTATAGCTGGGGTCTACCGGCAGATAATACCTTATTTCTCTTATTCCTCAGGAGTATAGAATGTTATTATGGGGTATCTGTGAGCTGAAGGAGCAACCAGTCCTCAATATAGTTATATTTTCTCCCCGGGGGACACCGGGTAGTGCTGTAGAGACCAGGAGCGTTTATTAGGGTAACTGTGTCCTGAGCAGATTTATTTAATTAGTTCACCCTTGTGTTGTTATTGCCCAACTATATTTGGATGATCTCACTAATAGATCCCTGTTTTGGCGTAGTGTGGGCTAGCTGCGGGCCTATTTGTGTGTCTCACTACTTCGTAACCCCTTAGGCCAATGTCCGGTGTTATCTGGTGGTGTGTATTACCTGTCCGGTAGTGGGATCTGGCTGCTACGCTCTCCTGCTACACGGCTTTACCTCTGCCGTGTAGGCCCGGTGAATTTACACTGTTGGTGAGTACTCCGTGACGTTTCTGGGGATAGTCGCCCCCTCCGCTTAGGTCTCAAGGCTCAATGTGTCCACTGCGGAGGTCCAGCTGTTCGATCTGCTTTAGATCAGCTCTGCGGTGATCGGATTCTGCAGACCCCACGTGGTAGGCCTCACCGCGGCTCGGGAAGAAGGTCAGTGTTGAAGTATAAGTGCTTCGCTGCGGTCCTGCAAACTCCTGCTCTCACCTCTTGGGATTAGTTGTAGGGATATCCGTGCTGATTCTTCCACACAGTGTTCATGCGATCCGGTTGGGGATGTTAAGTCAGGTCCGGTGCGGTATGTGTGAAAGGCCTCAAACTCGCGGCTCTCCTCTGTCACTGCTCTGACACACCAGTTGGTCTCAGAATTCGTGTATAGTTAGCGAAACATGTTTAGAGCATAGTGGTAAACTTTTTATATATTAGTTTATGCCATGTGTGCACTTGTTTGAGTGTAGATATAGCAGGGACTGCAGAGCTTGTTTAGAAAGCAGCCATTTCAGTCCGTGGCTAGGCTCCGCCCCAAAAATGGCATAATTCTCATTTTTTAATAAGTAACATATATTTTCAAAGGGTTAATAACCATTGGGCCACTGATTTCACTATGAATATATACAGGGTAGATCCCCCTCCATGCTATGCAATTGTTTTTTGCCTGGCCCAATGGTGTTTTGGGCACAGAAATTGATGCCAACACTGGCATAGGTGACATAATTCTCATTTTTTAATAAGTAACAGATATTTTCAAAGGGTTAATAACCATTGGGCCACTGATTTCACTATGAATATAGACAGGGTAGATTCCCCTCCATTCCATGCAATTGTTTTTAGCCTGACCCAATTGTGTTTTTGGCACAGAAATTGATGCCAACCCTGGCATAGGTGACATAATTCTCATTTTTGAATAAGTAACAGATATTTTCAAAGGGTTAATAACAATTGGGCCACTGATTTCACTATGAATATATACAGGGTAGATCCCCCTCCATGCCATGCAATTGTTTTTAGCCTGGCCCAATGGTGTTTTGGGCACAGAAATTGTTGCCAACACTGGCATAGGTGACATAATTCTCATTTTTGAATAAGTAACAGATATTTTCAAAGGGTTAATAACCATTGGGCCACTGATTTCACTATAAATATATACAGGATAGATCTCCCTCCATGACATGCAATTGTTTTTAGCCTGGCTCAATGGTGTTTTGGGCACAGAAATTGTTGCCAACACTGGCATAGGTGCTCTAATTCTCATTTTTGAATAAGTAACAGATATTTTCAAAGGGTTAATAACCATAGGGCCACTGATTTCACTATGAATATATACAGGTAGATCCCCCTCCATGCCATGCATTTGGTTTCAGACTTGCGAAATGGTGTTTTGGGCATGTAAATTGATGCCAACCCTGGCATAGGTGCTCTAATTCTCATTTTTTTAATAAGTAACAGATATTTTCAAAGGGTTAATAACCATTGTGCCACTGATTTCACTATGAATATATACAGGGTAGATCCCCCTCCATGCTATGCAATTGTTTTTTGCCTGGCCCAATGGTGTTTTGGGCACAGAAATTGATGCCAACACTGGCATAGGTGACATAATTCTCATTTTTGAATAAGTAACAGATATTTTCAAAGGGTTAATAACCATTGGGCCACTGATTTCACTATGAATATAGACAGGGTAGATCCCCCTCCATTCCATGCAATTGTTTTTAGCCTGGCCCAATTGTGTTTTTGGCACAGAAATTGATGCCAACACTGGCATAGGTGCTCTAATTCTCATTTTTTTAATAAGTAACAGATATTTTCAAAGGGTTAATAACTATTGGGCCACTGATTTCACTATGAATATATACAGGGTAGATCCTCCTCCATGCTATGCAATTGTTTTTAGCCTGGCCCAATGGTGTTTTGGGCACAGAAATTGTTGCCAACACTGGCATAGGTGACATAATTCTCATTTTTGAATAAGTAACAGATATTTTCAAAGGGTTAATAACCATTGGGCCACTGATTTCACTATAAATATATACAGGTTAGATCCCCCTCCATGACATGCAATTGTTTTTAGCCTGGCTCAATGGTGTTTTGGGCACAGAAATTGTTGCCAACACTGGCATAGGTGCTCTAATTCTCATTTTTGAATAAGTAACAGATATTTTCAAAGGGTTAATAACAATTGGACCACTGATTTCACATGAATATATACATGGTAGATCCCCCTCCATGCCATGCAATATTTTTTAGCCTGGCCCAATGGTGTTTTCGGCACAGAAATTGATGCCAACTCTGGCATAGGTGACATAATTCTCATTTTTGAATAAGTAACAGATATTTTCAAAGGGTTAATAACCATAGGGCCACTGATTTCACTATGAATATACACAGGGTAGATCCCCCTCCATGACATGCAATTGTTTTTAGCCTGGCCCAATGGTTTTTTGGGCACAGGAATTGTTGCCAACACTGGCATAGGTGATATAATTCTCATTTTTTAATAAGTAACAGATATTTTCAAAGGGTTAATAACCATTGGGCCACTGATTTCACTATGAATATATACAGGGTAGATCCCCCTCCATGCCATGCAATTGTTTTTATCCTGGCTCAATGGTGTTTTGGGCACCAAAATTGTTGCCAACACTGGCATAGGTGGCATAATTCTCATTTTTTAAAAAGTAACAGATGTTTTCAAAAGGTTAATAATCATTGGGCCACTGATTTCACTATGAATATAGACAGGGTAGATTCCCCTCCATTCCATGCAATTGTTTTTAGCCTGGCCCAATTGTGTTTTTGGCACAGAAATTGATGCCAACCCTGGCATAGGTGACATAATTCTCATTTTTGAATAAGTAACAGATATTTTCAAAGGGTTAATAACAATTGGGCCACTGATTTCACTATGAATATATACCCCCCTCCATGCCATGCAATTGTTTTTAGCCTGGCCCAATGGTGTTTTGGGCACAGAAATTGTTGCCAACACTGGCATAGGTGACATAATTCTCATTTTTGAATAAGTAACAGATATTTTCTGTTACAGAAGCATTAGTTATTTTGTTGTGAAGAGCTTATTTCCCAGCAGCAATGCCTGAACCAGCAAGCCAGCGCCTAAGAAGGGCTCCAAGAAAACCGTAACAAGTATCATTTCATAAAGAGTTAACTCTTTTTTTTCAGCTTTTAGAAACTATTGTCTAATCACCTCTGGAGCCAGACTGGTAATTGATAAGATGAACTTGTAAACTTGTTATCTTAAGTACTGTAATCCTATTGTGGCCTGTCAAAGGACAGTGCTCTCTATCTAAATGTGTGATGGGGGATTTTGTGCTTCCCCCCCTCTCCCCCTGGGAGTGCCCTGTGTGCATGTAACCTTAATAAAAAGCAGGCTGGGCATCCCAGTCCTGAGTTCTTGTTTGACCCTCAATCGCAGCGTTGACTCGTTTTTGTGGGCAGAAGGGTATCCTAGCGGTACTGCAGCTAAGGGAGATTATTCTATATTTGCGAGACTCATATAGAATACTATGGAAAGCAGCTTCTCCCCTCTTTAGCAATAGGGATCCAGGCTACTAAGCGGTCCATCTCTCAGCGAGACTAAGGGTAACCGTAACATTTGGCGGCAGCGGCGGGATTTTCCTGGATTTCCTAGGAGAGGTACAGAACGGATGGAGAGCGCTTACGAAAAATTGAAGCGTACAACCCAAAAGGATTTACTTGAAAGCAGAGGGGGGTACGCCAGCAACCGGCCGAGGAGAGAGCTGATCGCAGAATTGACCGAACTGGATCAGAGCTTCACAATGGCGGAAACACCGACCACGATTAGTGACGAAAAAACCAGGATTGTTCGGGAAAGGCTCTCATTATACGGGCCGAACCCCTCCATGGAATTGGTACAGCAGTTGATGGCAGAGGCGGACGAGGATATACGAGAGACTCGAGCCCACGAACTCAACCTAGCGAATGCACACCGCAATGCTGAAGCCCCGCAGGTAATCATCCCTGTCGAAAATGCTGGGAGGCCCAAGATACCCTATGCGGCATTTCGACCCTTCCTAGAGAGCGAGACAGGGATTGATGAATATTTGGCGGACTTCGAAAGGCAATGTGCCCTGCACCAGATTCCCAACAGAGAGTGGCCCACGATATTGTCTGGGAAACTATCCGGGCGAGCCCTGGAAGCCTTTCGTACTCTGGGTGCTGAGGAAGTGACACAGTATGAGCTAGTTAAGGAGACACTGTTGCGACGGTACGCTGTAACTCCGGACACGTATCGCCGACAGTTTCGGGGCACGGAAAAGAAGCCTAACGATACCCATATGGAATGGGCGCACCGAATGCGGAGAGCGGCAAATCACTGGCTGAGCGGAAGTAAAGCGGTGACTGGGGAGGAAATTTTACAATTGTTTCTCTTAGAACATTTTTATAATGGCATGGAACAGCAAGGGAAGGAATGGCTGCGAGACAGGCGGCCTTCTACCTTAGAAGAAGCAGCCAAATTGGCCGATGAACATTATGACTCCCGTCTTCACGAACCCATGAACTACCGAGCTCCAGCACGGGTCGAACCCAGAGAGGTTTACCGTGCACCCCCTCGTACTGAATTCCGAGCCCCGGTGCCCACAAGGCCCGTCCGACACTCAGGACCACCCAATAACAGCTCTGAGCGTCCCAGACCGACTTGCCACCGATGCAAGCAACCAGGGCATTTCATGGCTAGCTGCCCCCTTAATACGCACCAGACACCCAGGAATTACAATTACCCCTCTGGGTCCTATCGTCCGGCCCGGGCCCTCTGTGTTAACCAAGAGGCCCCTATGGAGGGATATGTGGGGCCGCTTCACGAGGCAGACCCTGTATATGCTGCCTCAGATAACCGCCAGCACCATCGGCAGAGGGTATGGCTCGAGGGGCGATCTACCGAGGGATTGCGAGACACAGGGGCTACTATCACGCTGGTACAGAGTCATTTGGTGCCAGAGCACAAGCGATCCGGACAGACTGTGGCCGTTAGAGTGGCGGGGGGGGATGTGTACAAAATTCCAACAGCTAAAGTGCATCTTGATTGGGGAGCGGGAAAGGGGGCTGTGAACGTGGGCCTAATGGATAATGTTACAGAAGCATTAGTTATTTTGTTGTGAAGAGCTTATTTCCCAGCAGCAATGCCTGAACCAGCAAGCCAGCGCCTAAGAAGGGCTCCAAGAAAACCGTAACAAGTTTCATTTCATAAAGAGTTAACTCTTTTTTTTCAGCTTTTAGAAACTATTGTCTAATCACCTCTGGAGCCAGACTGCTAATTGATAAGATGAACTTGTAAACTTGTTATCTTAAGTACTGTAATCCTATTGTGGCCTGTCAAAGGACAGTGCTCTCTATCTAAATGTGTGATGGGGGATTTTGTGCTTCCCCCCCTCTCCCCCTGGGAGTGCCCTGTGTGCATGTAACCTTAATAAAAAGCAGGCTGGGCATCCCAGTCCGGAGTTCTTGTTTTGACCCTCAATCGCAGCGTTGACTCGTTTTTGTGGGCAGAAGGGTATCCTAGCTGTACTGCAGCTAAGGGAGATTATTCTATATTTGCGAGACTCATATAGAATACTATGGAAAGCAGCTTCTCCCCTCTTTAGCAATAGGGATCCAGGCTACTAAGCGGTCCATCTCTCAGCGAGACTAAGGGTAACCGTAACATTTGGCGGCAGCGGCGGGATTTTCCTGGATTTCCTAGGAGAGGTACAGAACGGATGGAGAGCGCTTACGAAAAATTGAAGCGTACAACCCTAAAGGATTTACTTGAAAGCAGAGGGGGGTACGCCAGCAACCGGCCGAGGAGAGAGCTGATCGCAGAATTGACCGAACTGGATCAGAGCTTCACAATGGCGGAAACACCGACCACGATTAGTGACGAAAAAACCAGGATTGTTCGGGAAAGGCTCTCATTATACGGGCCGAACCCCTCCATGGAATTGGTACAGCAGTTGATGGCGGAGGCGGACGAGGATATACGAGAGACTCGAGCCCACAAACTCAACCTAGCGAACGCACACCGCAATGCTGAAGCCCCGCAGGTAATCATCCCTGTCGAAAATGCTGGGAGGCCCAAGATACCCTATGCGGCATTTCGACCCTTCCTAGAGAGCGAGACAGGGATTGATGAATATTTGGCGGACTTCGAAAGGCAATGTGCCCTGCACCAGATTCCCAACAGAGAGTGGCCCACGATATTGTCTGGGAAACTATCCGGGCGAGCCCTGGAAGCCTTTCGTACTCTGGGTGCTGAGGAAGTGACACAGTATGAGCTAGTTAAGGAGACACTGTTGCGACGGTACGCTGTAACTCCGGACACGTATCGCCGACAGTTTCGGGGCACGGAAAAGAAGCCTAACGATACCCATATGGAATGGGCGCACCGAATGCGGAGAGCGGCAAATCACTGGCTGAGCGGAAGTAAAGCGGTGACTGGGGAGGAAATTTTACAATTGTTTCTCTTAGAACATTTTTATAATGGCATGGAACAGCAAGGGAAGGAATGGCTGCGAGACAGGCGACCTTCTACCTTAGAAGAAGCAGCCAAATTGGCCGATGAACATTATGACTCCCGTCTTCACGAACCCATGAACTACCGAGCTCCAGCACGGGTCGAACCCAGAGAGGTTTACCGTGCACCCCCTCGTGCTGAATTCCGAGCCCCGGTGCCCACAGGGCCCGTCCGACACTCAGGACCACCCAATAACAGCTCTGAGCGTCCCAGACCGACTTGCCACCGATGCAAGCAACCAGGGCATTTCATGGCTAGCTGCCCCCTTAATACGCACCAGACACCCAGGAATTACAATTACCCCTCTGGGTCCTATCGTCCGGCCCGGGCCCTCTGTGTTAACCAAGAGGCCCCTATGGAGGGATATGTGGGGCCGCTTCACGAGGCAGACCCTGTATATGCTGCCTCAGATAACCGCCAGCACCATCGGCAGAGGGTATGGCTCGAGGGGCGATCTACCGAGGGATTGCGAGACACAGGGGCTACTATCACGCTGGTACAGAGTCATTTGGTGCCAGAGCACAAGCGATCCGGACAGACTGTGGCCGTTAGAGTGGCGGGGGGGGATGTGTACAAAATTCCAACAGCTAAAGTGCATCTTGATTGGGGAGCGGGAAAGGGGGCTGTGAACGTGGGCCTAATGGATAATTTACCTGCCGAAGTACTACTGGGCAACGATTTGGGCCCCATGACTTCTGCCTATGCTCCAGTATGCAACAACGAGGCGGACCCAGTGACTACACGGGCCCAAGCCCGGACGGAGCGAGAGCTTTCACCAGTGCGGGAGACACAGGTAAGACCTACCCCGACCTTGCCTGACAGGTTAGGCCCCATACCCTGGGACACCCCAGATGCTTTCGAGGCAGAGTCTAAGACTGACCCGACCTTACAAAAGTACCGGGAACGAGCAGAGACCGGAGGGGGCGGGGCAGATAACGAAACATTCTTATGGGAAAAAGGGAAACTATACCGCTGGACAGAGAAAAGGGGACAGCGTAGGCGACAGCTGGTAGTGCCCCACAAATACCGTCAAGAAATCCTCAAAATAGGCCACGACATCCCCTTAGCAGGCCACCTAGCCGTTACCCGTACCCTACACCGCATTACTCACACGTTCTTTTGGCCAGGGGTGCACGCTGACGTTAGAACTTACTGTAACACCTGCGATGTGTGTCAACGAGTAGGAAGGCGAGGCGATCACCCTAAAGCCCAGCTAGTAAATATGCCCATTGTAGAGGAACCCTTCAGCCGGGTTGCTATTGACCTAGTGGGACCACTGGCTACCCCTAGTCCCTCCGGTAAGCGATACATTCTTACCGTAGTGGACTACGCTACCAGGTACCCAGAGGCTGTCGCCCTATCCAACATACAAGCGGATACGGTAGCGAATGCACTAGTACAGGTGTTCTCCCGGGTAGGATTTCCAAAAGAAATCCTATCCGACCGAGGCACCCAATTTACGGCTGAATTGACCCAACAACTCTGGCAGGTTTGCAAAATTAAGTCCCTCCTAAGCTCCCCATACCACCCCCAGACGAACGGGCTGTGTGAGAGGTTCAATGGGACCCTCAAGCAAATGCTCAAGACGTTCACTCAGGAATACCGAGACTGGGAACGCTTCCTGCCGCACCTCCTATTTGCTTATCGGGAGGTGCCCCAGGAAACGACAGGGTTCTCTCCCTTCGAGTTGCTCTACGGAAGAAAGGTACGGGGACCCCTAAACCTGATCCGGGAGCACTGGGAGGGAGAGATGGAGGCTGACGGTGTCCCAATTGTGCCATACGTGCTGGAACTCAGGGACCGAATGGAGCAATTAGCCAAATCCGTGCGGGCTAATCTCCAGTTGGCCCAGAGAAGACAGAAAGTATGGTACGATCGGGGGGCCCGAAAGAGAATCTTCACCATAGGACAAAAGGTGTTAGTACTTAAGCCGGTGAAGACAGACAAATTGCAGGCGTCCTGGCAGGGTCCCTACCAGATCGTAGAGAAAAGGGGAGACACCACTTATGTGATAGCTAGCTGCCACGACAACAATCTTAGAAAGACATTCCATGTAAACATGCTCAAGGAATATTTTGAGCGACCAGAGAACGTGACGGCCGTATGTTGTTCCCCTCAGGAAGACCCCGACAGTTTACCCATTCCAGACCTATTAGAAAAGAGCCTCCCCACAGGTATAGTGGCGCAGGTTCAGATAGGGGACCGACTTAGCCCCACTGAAAGGGAGCAGCTCAACCAACTCCTCCAGTCCAAACACCTCACCTTCTCCCCGAAGCCAGGGTACACTACTTTAACCACCCACCAGGTAGATACTCCGGGACAAGCTCCCTTGCGCCAGGCTCCGTACCGAATCCCCGAAGCAGTTAGGACAGGAATGAAGAAGGAGATCGATGAGATGCTCCAGCTCAGGGTAATTGAGCCCTCCGATAGTCCCTGGGCCTCCCCAGTTGTCTTGGTGCCCAAGAAAGATGGGACCACCCGGTTCTGCGTAGACTATCGGAGGCTCAATGAAAATACCGTGACGGACGCTTACCCTATGCCCAGGGTAGACGAGCTACTCGATCGTATAGCCAGGGGAAATTACCTGACCACTATTGACCTCTGCAAAGGTTACTGGCAGATTCCCCTGGCCCCGGAGGCTATCCCCAAGTCGGCATTCGTCACCCCATTCGGCTTATATCAGTTTAGGGTAATGCCGTTTGGGATGAAGAATGCCCCAGCTACATTCCAGCGCTTGGTGGATAGGCTCCTGGATGGCTTCCAGAGTTTTGCTTGCGCCTACCTGGACGACATAGCGATCCACAGTGAGTCCTGGGAGGACCACTTAGCTCATGTGGGAATGGTTCTGGATCAGATCCGGGCTGCTGGCCTGACTCTGAAGCCAGAAAAATGCCACTTTGGGATGGCCGAGGTACAGTACCTGGGTCACCGGGTGGGGTGTGGAAAGCAGCGACCAGAGCCGGCCAAAATAGAAGCTGTCGCCAATTGGCCCACCCCCATCACTAAGACTCAGGTCCTAGCCTTCCTGGGCACGGCAGGGTACTATAGACGGTTCGTACCAGACTACAGCACACTTGCCAAACCCCTGACTGACTTGACCAAGAAGAACTTACCTCGACAGGTCCTGTGGTCTCCCCACTGTGAAACGGCTTTCCAGGCTCTCAAAAATGCTCTAATTAACGCTCCTGTCTTGGCGGCCCCAGCCCTTAACAAACGTTTTATCGTCCATACCGATGCTTCCATGTTCGGGCTGGGAGCCGTCCTCAGCCAAGTAGGCGAAGATGGAGGGGAGCATCCAGTTGCCTACATCAGCCGGAAGCTCCTGCCCCGCGAAGTCAGCTATGCAGCGGTCGAAAAGGAGTGTTTGGCTTTGGTGTGGGCATTAAAGAAATTGACTCCCTATTTATATGGTCAGGAGTTCACTCTGGTCACCGACCATAACCCGTTGGTGTGGCTGAACCGGGTCTCTGGAGATAACGGCAGGCTATTACGTTGGAGCTTATCGTTGCAAACCTTCAATTTCACCATTACTTACAGACCTGGGAAACAGAATGGCAACGCCGACGGGTTGTCCAGACAAACCGACCTCAGCCCCGCATAACCAGCGGTCTGGACAGCCTTAGTCTGCCCCGAAAAGGGGTCAGACCGTGTCTGCCAGAGTGTTCCACAGAAAGGGAGCAATGTTACAGAAGCATTAGTTATTTTGTTGTGAAGAGCTTATTTCCCAGCAGCAATGCCTGAACCAGCAAGCCAGCGCCTAAGAAGGGCTCCAAGAAAACCGTAACAAGTTTCATTTCATAAAGAGTTAACTCTTTTTTTTCAGCTTTTAGAAACTATTGTCTAATCACCTCTGGAGCCAGACTGCTAATTGATAAGATGAACTTGTAAACTTGTTATCTTAAGTACTGTAATCCTATTGTGGCCTGTCAAAGGACAGTGCTCTCTATCTAAATGTGTGATGGGGGATTTTGTGCTTCCCCCCCTCTCCCCCTGGGAGTGCCCTGTGTGCATGTAACCTTAATAAAAAGCAGGCTGGGCATCCCAGTCCGGAGTTCTTGTTTTGACCCTCAATCGCAGCGTTGACTCGTTTTTGTGGGCAGAAGGGTATCCTAGCTGTACTGCAGCTAAGGGAGATTATTCTATATTTGCGAGACTCATATAGAATACTATGGAAAGCAGCTTCTCCCCTCTTTAGCAATAGGGATCCAGGCTACTAAGCGGTCCATCTCTCAGCGAGACTAAGGGTAACCGTAACAGATAATTTACCTGCCGAAGTACTACTGGGCAACGATTTGGGCCCCATGACTTCTGCCTATGCTCCAGTATGCAACAACGAGGCGGACCCAGTGACTACACGGGCCCAAGCCCGGACGGAGCGAGAGCTCTCACCAGTGCGGGAGACACAGGTAAGACCTACCGCGACCTTGCCTGACAGGTTAGGTCCCATACCCTGGGACACCCCAGATGCTTTCGAGGCAGAGTCTAAGACTGACCCGACCTTACAAAAGTACCGGGAACGAGCAGAGACCGGAGGGGGCGGGGCAGATAACGAAACATTCTTATGGGAAAAAGGGAAACTATACCGCTGGACAGAGAAAAGGGGACAGCGTAGGCGACAGCTGATAGTGCCCCACAAATACCGTCAAGAAATCCTCAAAATAGGCCACGACATCCCCTTAGCAGGCCACCTAGCCGTTACCCGTACCCTACACCGCATTACTCACACGTTCTTTTGGCCAGGGGTGCACGCTGACGTTAGAACTTACTGTAACACCTGCGATGTGTGTCAACGAGTAGGAAGGCGAGGCGATCACCCTAAAGCCCAGCTAGTAAATATGCCCATTGTAGAGGAACCCTTCAGCCGGGTTGCTATTGACCTAGTGGGACCACTGGCTACCCCTAGTCCCTCCGGTAAGCGATACATTCTTACCGTAGTGGACTACGCTACCAGGTACCCAGAGGCTGTCGCCCTATCCAACATACAAGCGGATACGGTAGCGAATGCACTAGTACAGGTGTTCTCCCGGGTAGGATTTCCAAAAGAAATCCTATCCGACCGAGGCACCCAATTTACGGCTGAATTGACCCAACAACTCTGGCAGGTTTGCAAAATTAAGTCCCTCCTGAGCTCCCCATACCACCCCCAGACGAACGGGCTGTGTGAGAGGTTCAATGGGACCCTCAAGCAAATGCTCAAGACGTTCACTCAGGAATACCGAGACTGGGAACGCTTCCTGCCGCACCTCCTATTTGCTTATCGGGAGGTGCCCCAGGAAACGACAGGGTTCTCTCCCTTCGAGTTGCTCTATGGAAGAAAGGTACGGGGACCCCTAAACCTGATCTGGGAGCACTGGGAGGGAGAGATGGAGGCTGACGGTGTCCCCATTGTG
The DNA here is from genome assembly GCF_027579735.1 of Bombina bombina. Lineage (NCBI taxonomy): Eukaryota > Metazoa > Chordata > Amphibia > Anura > Bombinatoridae > Bombina > Bombina bombina. The sequence goes on from NC_069507.1 coordinate 152,088,673, forward strand.
CCATACGTGCTGGAACTCAGGGACCGAATGGAGCAATTAGCCAAATCCGTGCGGGCTAATCTCCAGTTGGCCCAGAGAAGACAGAAAGTATGGTACGATCGGGGGGCCCGAAAGAGAATCTTTACCATAGGACAAAAGGTGTTGGTACTTAAGCCGGTGAAGACAGACAAATTGCAGGCGTCCTGGCAGGGTCCCTACCAGATCGTAGAGAAAAGGGGAGACACCACTTATGTGATAGCTAGCTGCCACGACAACAATCTTAGAAAGACATTCCATGTAAACATGCTCAAGGAATATTTTGAGCGGCCAGAGAACGTGACGGCCGTATGTTGTTCCCCTCAGGAAGACCCCGACAGTTTACCCATTCCAGACCTATTAGAAAAGAGCATCCCCACAGGTATAGTGGCGCAGGTTCAGATAGGGGACCGACTTAGCCCCACTGAAAGGGAGCAGCTCAACCAACTCCTCCAGTCTAAACACCTCACCTTCTCCCCGAAGCCAGGGTACACTACTTTAACCACCCACCAGGTAGATACTCCGGGACAAGCTCCCTTGCGCCAGGCTCCGTACCGAATCCCCGAAGCAGTTAGGACAGGAATGAAGAAGGAGATCGATGAGATGCTCCAGCTCAGGGTAATTGAGCCCTCCGATAGTCCCTGGGCCTCCCCAGTTGTCTTGGTGCCCAAGAAAGATGGGACCACCCGGTTCTGCGTAGACTATCGGAGGCTCAATGAAAATACCGTGACGGACGCTTACCCTATGCCCAGGGTAGACGAGCTACTCGATCGTATAGCCAGGGGAAATTACCTGACCACTATTGACCTCTGCAAAGGTTACTGGCAGATTCCCCTGGCCCCGGAGGCTATCCCCAAGTCGGCATTCGTCACCCCATTCGGCTTATATCAGTTTAGGGTAATGCCGTTTGGGATGAAGAATGCCCCAGCTACATTCCAGCGCTTGGTGGATAGGCTCCTGGATGGCTTCCAGAGTTTTGCTTGCGCCTACCTGGACGACATAGCGATCCACAGTGAGTCCTGGGAGGACCACTTAGCTCATGTGGGAATGGTTCTGGATCAGATCCGGGCTGCTGGCCTGACTCTGAAGCCAGAAAAATGCCACTTTGGGATGGCCGAGGTACAGTACCTGGGTCACCGGGTGGGGTGTGGAAAGCAGCGACCAGAGCCGGCCAAAATAGAAGCTGTCGCCAATTGGCCCACCCCCATCACTAAGACTCAGGTCCTAGCCTTCCTGGGCACGGCAGGGTACTATAGACGGTTCGTACCAGACTACAGCACACTTGCCAAACCCCTGACTGACTTGACCAAGAAGAACTTACCTCGACAGGTCCTGTGGTCTCCCCACTGTGAAACGGCTTTCCAGGCTCTCAAAAATGCTCTAATTAACGCTCCTGTCTTGGCGGCCCCAGCCCTTAACAAACGTTTTATCGTCCATACAGATGCTTCCATGTTCGGGCTGGGAGCCGTCCTCAGCCAAGTAGGCGAAGATGGAGGGGAGCATCCAGTTGCCTACATCAGCCGGAAGCTCCTGCCCCGCGAAGTCAGCTATGCAGCGGTCGAAAAGGAGTGTTTGGCTTTGGTGTGGGCATTAAAGAAATTGACTCCCTATTTATATGGTCAGGAGTTCACTCTGGTCACCGACCATAACCCGTTGATGTGGCTGAACCGGGTCTCTGGAGATAACGGCAGGCTATTACGTTGGAGCTTATCGTTGCAACCCTTCAATTTCACCATTACTTACAGACCTGGGAAACAGAATGGCAACGCCGACGGGTTGTCCAGACAAACCGACCTCAGCCCCGCATAATCAGCGGTCTGGACAGCCTTAGTCTGCCCCGAAAAGGGGTCAGACCGTGTCTGCCAGAGTGTTCCACAGAAAGGGAGCACTGTTACAGAAGCATTAGTTATTTTGTTGTGAAGAGCTTATTTCCCAGCAGCAATGCCTGAACCAGCAAGCCAGCGCCTAAGAAGGGCTCCAAGAAAACCGTAACAAGTATCATTTCATAAAGAGTTAACTCTTTTTTTTCAGCTTTTAGAAACTATTGTCTAATCACCTCTGGAGCCAGACTGGTAATTGATAAGATGAACTTGTAAACTTGTTATCTTAAGTACTGTAATCCTATTGTGGCCTGTCAAAGGACAGTGCTCTCTATCTAAATGTGTGATGGGGGATTTTGTGCTTCCCCCCCTCTCCCCCTGGGAGTGCCCTGTGTGCATGTAACCTTAATAAAAAGCAGGCTGGGCATCCCAGTCCTGAGTTCTTGTTTGACCCTCAATCGCAGCGTTGACTCGTTTTTGTGGGCAGAAGGGTATCCTAGCGGTACTGCAGCTAAGGGAGATTATTCTATATTTGCGAGACTCATATAGAATACTATGGAAAGCAGCTTCTCCCCTCTTTAGCAATAGGGATCCAGGCTACTAAGCGGTCCATCTCTCAGCGAGACTAAGGGTAACCGTAACATTTTCAAAGGGTTAATAACCATTGGGCCACTGATTTCACTATAAATATATACAGGATAGATCTCCCTCCATGACATGCAATTGTTTTTAGCCTGGCTCAATGGTGTTTTGGGCACAGAAATTGTTGCCAACACTGGCATAGGTGACATAATTCTCATTTTTGAATAAGTAACAGATATTTTCAAAGGGTTAATAACCATTGGGCCACTGATTTCACTATAAATATATACAGGATAGATCCCCCTCCATGCCATGCATTTGGTTTCAGCCTTGCGAAATGGTGTTTTAGGCATGTAAATTGATGCCAACACTGGCATAGGTGGCATAATTCTCATTTTTGAATAAGTAACATATATTTTCAAAGGGTTAATAATCATTGGGCCACTGATTTCACTACGAATATATACAGGGTAGATCCCCTTCCATGCCATGCAATTGTTTTTAGCCTGGTTCAATGGTGTTTTTGGCACAGAAATTGATGCCAACCCTGGCATAGGTGACATAATTCTCATTTTTAAATAAGTAACAGATATTTTCAAAGGGTTAATAACCATTGGGCCACTGATTTCACTATGAATATATACATGGTAGATCCCCCTCCATGACATGCAATTATTTTTAGCCTGGCCCAATGGTGTATTGGGCACATACATTGATGCCAACCCTGGCAAAGGTGACATAATTCTCATTTTGTAATAAGTAACATATATTTTCAAAGGGTTAATAACCATTGGGCCACTGATTTCACTATGAATATATACAGGGTAGATCCCCATCCATGCTATGCAATTGTTTTTAGCCTGGCCCAATGGTGTTTTGGGCACAGAAATTGATGCCAACACTGGTAAAGGTGACATAATTCTCATTTTTGAATAAGTAACAGATATTTTCAAAGGGTTAATAACCATTGGGCCACTGATTTCACTATGAATATAGACAGGGTAGATTCCCCTCCATTCCATGCAATTGTTTTTAGCCTGACCCAATTGTGTTTTTGGCACAGAAATTGATGCCAACCCTGGCATAGGTGACATAATTCTCATTTTTGAATAAGTAACAGATATTTTCAAAGGGTTAATAACAATTGGGCCACTGATTTCACTATGAATATATACAGGGTAGATCCCCCTCCATGCCATGCAATTGTTTTTAGCCTGGCCCAATGGTTTTTTGGGCACAGAAATTGTTGCCAACACTGGCATAGGTGACATAATTCTCATTTTTGAATAAGTAACAGATATTTTCAAAGGGTTAATAACCATTGGGCCACTGATTTCACTATAAATATATACAGGATAGATCTCCCTCCATGACATGCAATTGTTTTTAGCCTGGCTCAATGGTGTTTTGGGAACAGAAATTGTTGCCAACACTGGCATAGGTGCTCTAATTCTCATTTTTGAATAAGTAACAGATATTTTCAAAGGGTTAATAACCATAGGGCCACTGATTTCACTATGAATATATACAGGTAGATCCCCCTCCATGCCACTGGCATAGGTGCTCTAATTCTCATTTTTGAATAAGTAACAGATATTTTCAAAGGGTTAATAACAATTGGGCCACTGATTTCACTATGAATATATACAGGGTAGATCCCCCTCCATGCCATGCAATATTTTTTAGCCTGGCCCAATGATGTTTTCGGCACAGAAATTGATGCCAACTCTGGCATAGGTGACATAATTCTCATTTTTGAATAAGTAACAGATATTTTCAAAGGGTTAATAACCATAGGGCCACTGATTTCACTATGAATATATACAGGTAGATCCCCCTCCATGCCATGCATTTGGTTTCAGCCTTGCGAAATGGTGTTTTGGGCATGTAAATTGATGCCAACACTGGCATAGGTGCTCTAATTCTCATTTTTTTTAATAAGTAACAGATATTTTCAAAGGGTTAATAACCATTGGGCCACTGATTTCACTATGAATATATACAGGGTAGATCCCCCTCCATGCTATGCAATTGTTTTTTGCCTGGCCCAGTGGTGTTTTGGGCACAGAAATTGATGCCAACACTGGCATAGGTGACATAATTCTCATTTTTGAATAAGTAACAGATATTTTCAAAGGGTTAATAACCATTGGGCCACTGATTTCACTATGAATATAGACAGGGTAGATCCCCCTCCATTCCATGCAATTGTTTTTAGCCTGGCCCAATTGTGTTTTTGGCACAGAAATTGATGCCAACACTGGCATAGTTGCTCTAATTCTCATTTTTTTAATAAGTAACAGATATTTTCAAAGGGTTAATAACCATTGGGCCACTGATTTCACTATAAATATATACAGGTTAGATCTCCCTCCATGACATGCAATTGTTTTTAGCCTGGCTCAATGGTGTTTTGGGCACAGAAATTGTTGCCAACACTGGCATAGGTGCTCTAATTCTCATTTTTGAATAAGTAACAGATATTTTCAAAGGGTTAATAACAATTGGGCCACTGATTTCACTATGAATATATACAGGGTAGATCCCCCTCCATGCCATGCAATATTTTTTAGCCTGGCCCAATGGTGTTTTCGGCACAGAAATTGATGCCAACTCTTGCATAGATGACATAATTCTCATTTTTGAATAAGTAACAGATATTTTCAAATGGTTAATAACCATTGGGCCACTGATTTCACTATGAATATACACAGGGTAGATCCCCCTCCATGACATGCAATTGTTTTTAGCCTGGCCCAATGGTGTTTTGGGCACAGGAATTGTTGCCAACACTGGCATAGGTGATATAATTCTCATTTTTGAATAAGTAACAGATATTTTCAAAGGGTTAATAACCATTGGGCCACTGATTTCACTATGAATATATACAGGGTAGATCCCCCTCCATGCCATGCAATTGTTTTTATCCTGGCTCAATGGTGTTTTGGGCACCGAAATTGTTGCCAACACTGGCATAGGTGGCATAATTCTCATTTTTGAAAAAGTAACAGATGTTTTCAAAAGGTTAATAATCATTGGGCCACTGATTTCAATATGAATATAGACAGGGTAGATTCCCCTCCATTCCATGCAATTGTTTTTAGCCTGGCCCAATTGTGTTTTTGGCACAGAAATTGATGCCAACCCTGGCATAGGTGACATAATTCTCATTTTTGAATAAGTAACAGATATTTTCAAAGGGTTAATAACCATTGGGCCACTGATTTCACTATAAATATATACAGGATAGATCTCCCTCCATGACATGCAATTGTTTTTAGCCTGGCTCAATGGTGTTTTGGGAACAGAAATTGTTGCCAACACTGGCATAGGTGCTCTAATTCTCATTTTTGAATAAGTAACAGATATTTTCAAAGGGTTAATAACCATAGGGCCACTGATTTCACTATGAATATATACAGGTAGATCCCCCTCCATGCCACTGGCATAGGTGCTCTAATTCTCATTTTTGAATAAGTAACAGATATTTTCAAAGGGTTAATAACAATTGGGCCACTGATTTCACTATGAATATATACAGGGTAGATCCCCCTCCATGCCATGCAATATTTTTTAGCCTGGCCCAATGATGTTTTCGGCACAGAAATTGATGCCAACTCTGGCATAGGTGACATAATTCTCATTTTTGAATAAGTAACAGATATTTTCAAAGGGTTAATAACCATAGGGCCACTGATTTCACTATGAATATATACAGGTAGATCCCCCTCCATGCCATGCATTTGGTTTCAGCCTTGCGAAATGGTGTTTTGGGCATGTAAATTGATGCCAACACTGGCATAGGTGCTCTAATTCTCATTTTTTTTAATAAGTAACAGATATTTTCAAAGGGTTAATAACCATTGGGCCACTGATTTCACTATGAATATATACAGGGTAGATCCCCCTCCATGCTATGCAATTGTTTTTTGCCTGGCCCAGTGGTGTTTTGGGCACAGAAATTGATGCCAACACTGGCATAGGTGACATAATTCTCATTTTTGAATAAGTAACAGATATTTTCAAAGGGTTAATAACCATTGGGCCACTGATTTCACTATGAATATATACAGGGTAGATCCCCCTCCATTCCATGCAATTGTTTTTAGCCTGGCCCAATTGTGTTTTTGGCACAGAAATTGATGCCAACACTGGCATAGTTGCTCTAATTCTCATTTTTTTAATAAGTAACAGATATTTTCAAAGGGTTAATAACCATTGGGCCACTGATTTCACTATAAATATATACAGGTTAGATCTCCCTCCATGACATGCAATTGTTTTTAGCCTGGCTCAATGGTGTTTTGGGCACAGAAATTGTTGCCAACACTGGCATAGGTGCTCTAATTCTCATTTTTGAATAAGTAACAGATATTTTCAAAGGGTTAATAACAATTGGGCCACTGATTTCACTATGAATATATACAGGGTAGATCCCCCTCCATGCCATGCAATATTTTTTAGCCTGGCCCAATGGTGTTTTCGGCACAGAAATTGATGCCAACTCTTGCATAGATGACATAATTCTCATTTTTGAATAAGTAACAGATATTTTCAAATGGTTAATAACCATTGGGCCACTGATTTCACTATGAATATACACAGGGTAGATCCCCCTCCATGACATGCAATTGTTTTTAGCCTGGCCCAATGGTGTTTTGGGCACAGGAATTGTTGCCAACACTGGCATAGGTGATATAATTCTCATTTTTGAATAAGTAACAGATATTTTCAAAGGGTTAATAACCATTGGGCCACTGATTTCACTATGAATATATACAGGGTAGATCCCCCTCCATGCCATGCAATTGTTTTTATCCTGGCTCAATGGTGTTTTGGGCACCGAAATTGTTGCCAACACTGGCATAGGTGGCATAATTCTCATTTTTGAAAAAGTAACAGATGTTTTCAAAAGGTTAATAATCATTGGGCCACTGATTTCACTATGAATATAGACAGGGTAGATTCCCCTCCATTCCATGCAATTGTTTTTAGCCTGGCCCAATTGTGTTTTTGGCACAGAAATTGATGCCAACCCTGGCATAGGTGACATAATTCTCATTTTTGAATAAGTAACAGATATTTTCAAAGGGTTAATAACAATTGGTCCAATGATTTCACTATGAATATATACCCCCCTCCATGCCATGCAATTGTTTTTAGCCTGGCCCAATGGTGTTTTGGGCACAGAAATTGTTGCCAACACTGGCATAGGTGACATAATTCTCATTTTTGAATAAGTAACAGATATTTTCAAAGGGTTAATAATCATTGGGCCACTGATTTCACTATGAATATATACAGGATAGATCTCCCTCCATGACATGCAATTGTTTTTAGCCTGGCTCAATGGTGTTTTGGGCACAGAAATTGTTGCCAACACTGGCATAGGTGCTCTAATTCTCATTTTTGAATAAGTAACAGATATTTTCAAAGGGTTAATAACCATAGGGCCACTGATTTCACTATGAATATATACAGGTAGATCCCCCTCCATGCCATGCATTTGGTTTCAGCCTTGCGAAATGGTGTTTTGGGCATGTAAATTGATGCCAACACTGGCATAGGTGCTCTAATTCTCATTTTTTTAATAAGTAACAGATATTTTCAAAGGGTTAATAACCATTGGGCCACTGATTTCACTATGAATATATACAGGGTAGATCCCCCTCCATACCATCAATTGTTTTTTGCCTGGCCCAATGGTGTTTTGGGCACAGAAATTGTTGCCAACACTGGCATAGGTGGCATAATTCTCATTTTTGAATAAGTAACATATATTTTCAAAGGGTTAATAATCATTGGGCCACTGATTTCACTATGAATATATACAGGGTAGATCCCCTTCCATGCCATGCAATTGTTTTTAGCCTGGTTCAATGGTGTTTTTGGCACAGAAATTGATGCCAACCCTGGCATAGGTGACATAATTCTCATTTTTAAATAAGTAACAGATATTTTCAAAGGGTTAATAACCATTGGGCCACTGATTTCACTATGAATATATACATGGTAGATCCCCCTCCATGACATGCAATTATTTTTAGCCTGGCCCAATGGTGTATTGGGCACATACATTGATGCCAACCCTGGCAAAGGTGACATAATTCTCATTTTTTAATAAGTAACATATATTTTCAAAGGGTTAATAACCATTGGGCCACTGATTTCACTATGAATATATACAGGGTAGATCCCCCTCCATACCATGCAATTGTTTTTTGCCTGGCCCAATGGTGTTTTGGGCACAGAAATTGTTGCCAACACTGGCATAGGTGGCATAATTCTCATTTTTGAATAAGTAACATATATTTTCAAAGGGTTAATAATCATTGGGCCACTGATTTCACTATGAATATATACAGGGTAGATCCCCTTCCATGCCATGCAATTGTTTTTAGCCTGGTTCAATGGTGTTTTTGGCACAGAAATTGATGCCAACCCTGGCATAGGTGACATAATTCTCATTTTTAAATAAGTAACAGATATTTTCAAAGGGTTAATAACCATTGGGCCACTGATTTCACTATGAATATATACATGGTAGATCCCCCTCCATGACATGCAATTATTTTTAGCCTGGCCCAATGGTGTATTGGGCACATACATTGATGCCAACCCTGGCAAAGGTGACATAATTCTCATTTTTTAATAAGTAACATATATTTTCAAAGGGTTAATAACCATTGGGCCACTGATTTTACTATGAATATATACAGGGTAGATCCCCCTCCATGCTATGCAATTGTTTTTAGCCTGGCCCAATGGTGTTTTGGGCACAGAAATTGATGCCAACACTGGCATAGGTGACATAATTCTCATTTTTTAATAAGTAACAGATATTTTTAAAGGGTTAATAACCATTGGGCCACTGATTTCACTATGAATATAGACAGGGTAGATTCCCCTCCATTCCATGCAATTGTTTTTAGCCTGACCCAATTGTGTTTTTGGCACAGAAATTGTTGCCAACCCTGGCATAGGTGACATAATTCTCATTTTTGAATAAGTAACAGATATTTTCAAAGGGTTAATAACAATTGGGCCACTGATTTCACTATGAATATATACAGGGTAGATCCCCCTCCATGCCATGCAATTGTTTTTAGCCTGGCCCAATGGTTTTTTGGGCACAGAAATTGTTGCCAACACTGGCATAGGTGACATCATTCTCATTTTTGAATAAGTAACAGATATTTTCAAAGGGTTAATAACCATTGGGCCACTGATTTCACTATAAATATATACAGGATAGATCTCCCTCCATGACATGCAATTGTTTTTAGCCTGGCTCAATGGTGTTTTGGGCACAGAAATTGTTGCCAACACTGGCATAGGTGCTCTAATTCTCATTTTTGAATAAGTAACAGATATTTTCAAAGGGTTAATAACCATAGGGCCACTGATTTCACTATGAATATATACAGGTAGATCCCCCTCCATGCCATGCATTTGGTTTCAGCCTTGCGAAATGGTGTTTTGGGCATGTAATTTGATGCCAACACTGGCATAGGTGCTCTAATTCTCATTTTTTAATAAGTAACAGATATTTTCAAAGGGTTAATAACCATTGGGCCACTGATTTCACTATGAATATATACAGGGTAGATCCCCCTCCATGCTATGCAATTGTATTTTGCCTGGCCCAATGGTGTTTTGGGCACAGAAATTGATGCCAACACTGGCATAGGTGACATAATTCTCATTTTTGAAAAAGTAACAGATATTTTCAAAGGGTTAATAACCATTGGGCCACTGATTTCACTATGAATATAGACAGGGTAGATCCCCCTCCATTCCATGCAATTGTTTTTAGCCTGGCCCAATTGTGTTTTTGGCACAGAAATTGATGCCAACACTGGCATAGGTGCTCTAATTCTCATTTTTGAATAAGTAACAGATATTTTCAAAGGGTTAATAACAATTGGGCCACTGATTTCACTATGAATATATACAGGGTAGATCCCCCTCCATGCCATGCAATATTTTTTAGCCTGGCCCAATGGTGTTTTCGGCACAGAAATTGATGCCAACTCTGGCATAGGTGACATAATTCTCATTTTTGAATAAGTAACAGATATTTTCAAAGGGTTAATAACCATAGGGCCACTGATTTCACTATGAATATATACAGGTAGATCCCCCTCCATGCCATGCATTTGGTTTCAGCCTTGCGAAATGGTGTTTTGGGCATGTAAATTGATGCCAACACTGGCATAGGTGCTCTAATTCTCATTTTTTTAATAAGTAACAGATATTTTCAAAGGGTTAATAACCATTGGGCCACTGATTTCACTATGAATATATACAGGGTAGATCCCCCTCCATACCATCAATTGTTTTTTGCCTGGCCCAATGGTGTTTTGGGCACAGAAATTGTTGCCAACACTGGCATAGGTGGCATAATTCTCATTTTTGAATAAGTAACATATATTTTCAAAGGGTTAATAATCATTGGGCCACTGATTTCACTATGAATATATACAGGGTAGATCCCCTTCCATGCCATGCAATTGTTTTTAGCCTGGTTCAATGGTGTTTTTGGCACAGAAATTGATGCCAACCCTGGCATAGGTGACATAATTCTCATTTTTAAATAAGTAACAGATATTTTCAAAGGGTTAATAACCATTGGGCCACTGATTTCACTATGAATATATACATGGTAGATCCCCCTCCATGACATGCAATTATTTTTAGCCTGGCCCAATGGTGTATTGGGCACATACATTGATGCCAACCCTGGCAAAGGTGACATAATTCTCATTTTTTAATAAGTAACATATATTTTCAAAGGGTTAATAACCATTGGGCCACTGATTTCACTATGAATATATACAGGGTAGATCCCCCTCCATACCATGCAATTGTTTTTTGCCTGGCCCAATGGTGTTTTGGGCACAGAAATTGTTGCCAACACTGGCATAGGTGGCATAATTCTCATTTTTGAATAAGTAACATATATTTTCAAAGGGTTAATAATCATTGGGCCACTGATTTCACTATGAATATATACAGGGTAGATCCCCTTCCATGCCATGCAATTGTTTTTAGCCTGGTTCAATGGTGTTTTTGGCACAGAAATTGATGCCAACCCTGGCATAGGTGACATAATTCTCATTTTTAAATAAGTAACAGATATTTTCAAAGGGTTAATAACCATTGGGCCACTGATTTCACTATGAATATATACATGGTAGATCCCCCTCCATGACATGCAATTATTTTTAGCCTGGCCCAATGGTGTATTGGGCACATACATTGATGCCAACCCTGGCAAAGGTGACATAATTCTCATTTTTTAATAAGTAACATATATTTTCAAAGGGTTAATAACCATTGGGCCACTGATTTTACTATGAATATATACAGGGTAGATCCCCCTCCATGCTATGCAATTGTTTTTAGCCTGGCCCAATGGTGTTTTGGGCACAGAAATTGATGCCAACACTGGCATAGGTGACATAATTCTCATTTTTTAATAAGTAACAGATATTTTTAAAGGGTTAATAACCATTGGGCCACTGATTTCACTATGAATATAGACAGGGTAGATTCCCCTCCATTCCATGCAATTGTTTTTAGCCTGACCCAATTGTGTTTTTGGCACAGAAATTGTTGCCAACCCTGGCATAGGTGACATAATTCTCATTTTTGAATAAGTAACAGATATTTTCAAAGGGTTAATAACAATTGGGCCACTGATTTCACTATGAATATATACAGGGTAGATCCCCCTCCATGCCATGCAATTGTTTTTAGCCTGGCCCAATGGTTTTTTGGGCACAGAAATTGTTGCCAACACTGGCATAGGTGACATCATTCTCATTTTTGAATAAGTAACAGATATTTTCAAAGGGTTAATAACCATTGGGCCACTGATTTCACTATAAATATATACAGGATAGATCTCCCTCCATGACATGCAATTGTTTTTAGCCTGGCTCAATGGTGTTTTGGGCACAGAAATTGTTGCCAACACTGGCATAGGTGCTCTAATTCTCATTTTTGAATAAGTAACAGATATTTTCAAAGGGTTAATAACCATTGGGCCACTGATTTCACTATGAATATATACAGGTAGATCCCCCTCCATGCCATGCATTTGGTTTCAGCCTTGCGAAATGGTGTTTTGGGCATGTAATTTGATGCCAACACTGGCATAGGTGCTCTAATTCTCATTTTTTAATAAGTAACAGATATTTTCAAAGGGTTAATAACCATTGGGCCACTGATTTCACTATGAATATATACAGGGTAGATCCCCCTCCATGCTATGCAATTGTATTTTGCCTGGCCCAATGGTGTTTTGGGCACAGAAATTGATGCCAACACTGGCATAGGTGACATAATTCTCATTTTTGAAAAAGTAACAGATATTTTCAAAGGGTTAATAACCATTGGGCCACTGATTTCACTATGAATATAGACAGGGTAGATCCCCCTCCATTCCATGCAATTGTTTTTAGCCTGGCCCAATTGTGTTTTTGGCACAGAAATTGATGCCAACACTGGCATAGGTGCTCTAATTCTCATTTTTGAATAAGTAACAGATATTTTCAAAGGGTTAATAACAATTGGGCCACTGATTTCACTATGAATATATACAGGGTAGATCCCCCTCCATGCCATGCAATATTTTTTAGCCTGGCCCAATGGTGTTTTCGGCACAGAAATTGATGCCAACTCTGGCATAGGTGACATAATTCTCATTTTTGAATAAGTAACAGATATTTTCAAAGGGTTAATAACCATAGGGCCACTGATTTCACTATGAATATATACAGGTAGATCCCCCTCCATGCCATGCATTTGGTTTCAGCCTTGCGAAATGGTGTTTTGGGCATGTAAATTGATGCCAACACTGGCATAGGTGCTCTAATTCTCATTTTTTTTAATAAGTAACAGATATTTTCAAAGGGTTAATAACAATTGGGCCACTGATTTCACTATGAATATATACAGGGTAGATCCCCCTCCATGCCATGCAATATTTTTTAGCCTGGCCCAATGGTGTTTTCGGCACAGAAATTGATGCCAACTCTGGCATAGGTGACATAATTCTCATTTTTGAATAAGTAACAGATATTTTCAAAGGGTTAATAACCATTGGGCCACTGATTTCACTATGAATATATACAGGGTAGATCCCCCTCCATGCTATGCAATTGTTTTTTGCCTGGCCCAATGGTGTTTTGGGCACAGAAATTGATGCCAACACTGGCATATGTGACATAATTCTCATTTTTGAATAAGTAACAGATATTTTCAAAGGGTTAATAACCATTGGGCCACTGATTTCACTATGAATATAGACAGGGTAGATCCCCCTCCATTCCATGCAATTGTTTTTAGCCTGGCCCAATTGTGTTTTTGGCACAGAAATTGATGCCAACACTGGCATAGGTGCTCTAATTCTCATTTTTGAATAAGTAACAGATATTTTCAAAGGGTTAATAACCATTGGGCCACTAATTTCACTATGAATATATACAGGGTAGATCCCCCTCCATGCTATGCAATTGTTTTTAGCCTGGCCCAATGGTGTTTTGGGCACAGAAATTGTTGCCAACACTGGCATAGGTGACATAATTCTCATTTTTTAATAAGTAACAGATATTTTCAAAGGGTTAATAACCATTGGGCCACTGATTTCACTATAAATATATACAGGTTAGATCTCCCTCCATGACATGCAATTGTTTTTAGCCTGGCTCAATGGTGTTTTGGGCACAGAAATTGTTGCCAACACTGGCATAGGTGCTCTAATTCTCATTTTTGAATAAGTAACAGATATTTTCAAAGGGTTAATAACAATTGGGCCACTGATTTCACTATGAATATATACAGGGTAGATCCCCCTCCATGCCATGCAATATTTTTTAGCCTGGCCCTATGGTGTTTTCGGCACAGAAATTGATGCCAACTCTGGCATAGGTGACATAATTCTCATTTTTGAATAAGTAACAGATATTTTCAAAGGGTTAATAACCATTGGGCCACTGATTTCACTATGAATATACACAGGGTAGATCCCCCTCCATGACATGCAATTGTTTTTAGCCTGGCCCAATGGTTTTTTGGGCACAGGAATTGTTGCCAACACTGGCATAGGTGATATAATTCTCATTTTTGAATAAATAACAGATATTTTCAAAGGGTTAATAACCATTGGGCCACTGATTTCACTATGAATATATACAGGGTAGATCCCCCTCCATGCCATGCAATTGTTTTTATCCTGGCTCAATGGTGTTTTGGGCACCGAAATTGTTGCCAACACTGGCATAGGTGGCATAATTCTCATTTTTGAAAAAGTAACAGATGTTTTCAAAGGGTTAATAATCATTGGGCCACTGATTTCACTATGAATATATACAGGGTAGATCCCCTTCCATGCCATGCAATTGTTTTTAGCCTGGCCCAATGGTGTTTTGGGCATAGAAATTGATGCCAACACTGGCATAGGTGCTCTAATTCTCATTTTTGAATAAGTAATAGATATTTTCAAAGGGTTAATAACCATTGGGCCACTGATTTCACTATGAATATAGACAGGGTAGATCCCCCTCCATGCCATGCAATTGTTTTTAGCCTGGCCCAATTGTGTTTTTGGCACAGAAATTGATGCCAACCCTGGCATAGGTGACATAATTCTCATTTTTGAATAAGTAGCAGATATTTTCAAAGGGTTAATAACCATTGGGCCACTGATTTCACTATGAATATATACAGGGTAGATCCCCCTCCATGTCATACATTTGGTTTCAGCCTTGCCAAATGGTGTTTTGGGCATGTAAATTGATGCCAACACTGGCATAGGTGCTCTAATTCTCATTTTTTTAATAAGTAACATATATTTTCAAAGGGTTAATAACCATTGGGCCACTGATTTCACTATGAATATATACAGGGTATTTATTCATAGTGAAATCAGTGGCCCAATGGTTATTAACCCTTTGAAAATATCTGTTACTTATTAAAAAATGAGAATTAGAGCACCTATGCCAGTGTTGGCATCAATTTCTGTGCCCAAAACACCATTGGGAAAGGCGAAAAACAATTGCATGTCATGGAGGGGGATCTACCGTGTATATATTCATAGTAAAATAAGTGGCCCAATGGTCATTAACCCTTTGAAAATATGATTTACTTATTCAAAAATGAAAATTAGAGCCCTATGCCAGTGTTGGTATCAATTGTTGTGCTCAAAACACAATTGGGCCAGGCTAAAACAATTGCATGTCATGAAGGGGGGGGTCTACCTTGTATATATTCATAGTGAAATCAGTGGCCCAATGGTTATTAACCCTTTGAAAAAATATGTTACTTATTTAAAAATGGTAATTAAAGCACCAATGCCAGTGTTGACATCAATTTATGTGCCCAAAACACCATTGGGCTAGACTAAAAATAATTGCATGTCATGGAGGGAGATCTATCCTGTATATATTTATGATGAAATCAGTGGCCCAATGGTTATTAACCCTTTAAAAATATATGTTACTTATTCAATAAAGAGAATTAGAGCACCTATGCCGGAGGTTGGCATCAATTTCTGTGCCAAAAACTCCATTGGGCCAGGATAAAAACAATTGCATGGCATGGAGGGGGATCTACCCTGTATATATTCATAGTGAAATCAGTGGCCCAATGGTTATTAACCCTTTGAAAATATATGTAACTTATTAAAAAATGAGAATTAGAGCCCCTAAATCAGTGTTGGCATCAATTTCTTTGTCGAAAACACCATTGGGCCAGGCTAAAAACAATTGCATGGCATGGAAGGGAATCTACTCTGTATATATTCATAGTGAAATCAGTGGCCCAATGGTTATTAACCCTTTGAAAATATATGTTACTTATTCAAAAATGAGACTTATGTCACCTATGCCAGGGTTGGCATCAATTTCTGTGCCAAAAACACAATTGGGCCAGGCTAAAAACAATTGCATGTCATGGAGAGCGATCTATCCTGTATATATTTATAGTGAAATCAGTGGCCCATTGGTTATTAACCCTTTGAAAATATCTGTTACTTATTCAAAAATGAGAATTATGTCACCTATGCCAGGGTTGGCATCAATTTATGTGCCAAAAACACCATTGGGCCAGGCTTAAAACAATTGCATGGCATGTAGGGGGTCTACCCTGTATATATTCATAGTGAAATCAGTGGCCCAATGGTTATTAACCCTTTGAAAATATCTGTTACTTATTCAAAAATGAGAATTGTGTCACCTATGCAAGGGTTGGCACCAATTTCTGTGCCCAAACCACCATTGGGCCAGGCTAAAAACAATTGCATGTCATGGAGGGAGATCTAACCTGTATATATTTATAGTGAAATCAGTGGCCCAATGGTTATTAACCCTTTTAAAATATCTGTTACTTATTCAAAAATGAGAATTGGAGCACCTATGCCAGTGTTGGCATCAATTTCTATGCCCAAAACACCATTGAGCCAGGCTAAAAACAAATGCATGGCATGGAGGGGGAAATAGTGAAATCAGTGGCCCAATGGGTATTAACCCTTTGAAAATATCTGTTACTTATTCAAAAATGAGAATTCTGTCACCTATGCCAGGGTTGGCACCAATTTCTGTGCCAAAAACACCATTGGGCCAGGCTAAAAACAATTGCATATCATGGAGGGAGATCTAACCTGTATATATTTATAGTGAAATCAGTGGCCCAATGGTTATTAACCCTTTTAAAATATCTGTTACTTATTCAAAAATGAGAATGATGTCACCTATGCCAGTGTTGGCATCAATGTATGTGCCTAAAACACCATTGGGCCAGGCTAAAAACAATTGCATGTCATGAAGAGAAATCTAACCTGTATATATTTATAGTGAAATCAGTGGCCCAATGGTTATTAACCCTTTAAAAATATATGTTACTTATTCAAAAATGAGAATTAGAGCACCTATGCCAGTGTTGGCATCAATTTCTATGCCCAAAACACCATTGGGCCAGGCTAAAAACAAATGCATGGCATGGAGGGGGATCTACCCTGTATATATTCATAGTGAAATCAGTAGCCCAATGGGTATTAACCCTTTGAAAATATCTGTTACTTATTCAAAATGAGAATTATGTCACCTATGCCAGTGTTGGCAACAATTTCTGTGCCCAAAACACCATTGGGCCAGGCTAAAAACAATTTCATGTCATGGAGGGGGATCTACCCTGTATATATTCATATTGAAATCAGTGGCCCAATGGTTAATAACCCTTTGAAAATATCTGTTACTTATTCAAAAATGAGAACTATGTCACCTATGCCAGGGTTGGCATCAATTTCTGTGCCAAAAACACAATTGGGCCAGGCTAAAAACAATTGCATGGCATGGAGGGGGATCTACCCTGTCTATATTCATAGTGAAATCATTTGCCCAATGGTTATTAACCCTTTAAAAATAGCTGTTACTGATTAAAAAATGAGAATTATGTCACCTATGCCAGTGTTGGCATCAATTTCGGTGCCCAATACACCATTGGGCCAGGCTAAAAATAATTGCATGTCATGGAGGGGGATCTACCCTGTATACATTCATAGTTAAATCAGTGGCCCAATGGTTATTAACCCTTTGAAAATATCTATTACTTATTCAAAAATGAGAATTAGAGCACCTATGCCAGTGTTGGCATCAATTTCTATGCCCAAAACACAATTGGGCCAGGCTAAAAACAATTGCATGGCATGGAGGGGGATCTACCCTGTAAATATTCATAGTGAAATCAGTGGCCCAATGGTTATTAACCCTTTGAAAATATCTGTTACTTATTCAAAAATGAGAATTATGTCACCTATGCCAGGGTTGGCATCAATTTCTGTGCCAAAAACACCATTGGGCCAGGCTAAAAACAATTGCATGGCATGGAAGGGGATCTACCCTGTATATATTCATAGTGAAATCAGTGGCCCAATGATTATTAACCCTTTTCAAATATCTGTTACTTATTCAAAAATGAGAATTATGCCACCTATGCCAGTGTTGGCAACAATTTCTGTGCCCAAAACACCACTGGTCCAGGCTAAAAACAATTGCATGGCATGGAGGGGGATCTACCCTGTATATATTCATAGTGAAATCAGTGGCCCAATGGTTATAAACCCTTTGAAAATATCTGTTACTTATTCAAAAATGAGAATTATGTCACCTATGCCAGGGTTGGCATCAATTTCTGTGCCACAAGCACCATTGGGCCAGGCTAAAAACAATTGCATTGCATGGAGGGGGATCTACCCTGTATATATTTATAGTGAAATCAGTGGCCCCATGGTTATTAACCCTTTGAAAATATATGTTACTTATTCAGAAATGAGAATTAGAGCACCTATGCCAGTGTTGGCAACAATTTCTGTGCCCAAAACTCCATTGAGCCAGGCTAAAAACAATTGCATGGCATGGAGGGAGATCTAACCTGTATATATTTATAGTGAAATCAGTAGCCCAATGGTTATTAACCCTTTGAAAATAGCTGTTACTTATTCAAAAATGAGAATTATGTCACCTATGCCAGTGTTGGCAACAATTTCTGTGCCCAAAACACCATTGGGCCAGGCTAAAAACAATTGCATGGCATGGAGGGGGATCTACCCTGTATATAATCATAGTGAAATCAGTGGCCCAATGGTTATTAACCCTTTGAAAATATCTGTTACTTATTCAAAAATGAGAATTATGTCACCTATGCCAGGGTTGGCATCAATTTCTGTGCCACAAGCACCATTGGGCCAGGCTAAAAACAATTGCATGGCATGGAGGGGGATCTACCCTGTATATATTTATAGTGAAATCAGTGGCCCCATGGTTATTAACCCTTTGAAAATATATGTTACTTATTCAGAAATGAGAATTAGAGCACCTATGCCAGTGTTGGCAACAATTTCTGTGCCCAAAACTCAATTGAGCCAGGCTAAAAACAATTGCATGGCATGGAGGGAGATCTAACCTGTATATATTTATAGTGAAATCAGTAGCCCAATGGTTTTTAACCCTTTGAAAATAGCTGTTACTGATTAAAAAATGAGAATTATGTCACCTATTCCAGTGTTGGCATCAATTTCTGTGCCCAAAACTCCATTGAGCCAGGCTAAAAACAATTGCATGGCATGGAAGGGGATCTACCCTGTATATATTCATAGTGAAATCAGTGTCCCAATGATTATTAACCCTTTGAAAATATCTGTTACTTATTCAAAAATGAGAATTATGTCACCTATGCCAGTGTTGGCAACAATTTCTGTGCCCAAAACACCATTGGGCCAGGCTAAAAACAATTGCATGGCATGGAGGGGGATCTACCCTGTATATAATCATAGTGAAATCAGTGGCCCAATGGTTATTAACCCTTTGAAAATATCTGTTACTTATTCAAAAATGAGAATTATGTCACCTATGCCAGGGTTGGCATCAATTTCTGTGCCACAAGCACCATTGGGCCAGGCTAAAAACAATTGCATGGCATGGAGGGGGATCTACCCTGTATATATTTATAGTGAAAACAGTGGCCCAATGGTTATTAACCCTTTGAAAATATCTGTTACTTATTCAAAAATGAGAATTAGAGCACCTATGCCAGTGTTGGCAACAATTTCTGTGCCCAAAACACCATTGAGCGAGGCTAAAAACAATTGCATGGCATGGAGGGAGATCTAACCTGTATATATTTATAGTGAAATCAGTAGCCCAATGGTTATTAACCCTTTGAAATTATCTGTTACTTATTCAAAAATGAGATTTATGTCACCTATGCCAGGGTTGGCATCAATGTATTTGCCAAAAACACCATTGGGCCAGGCTAAAAACAATTGCATGGCATGGAGGGGGATCTAGCCTGTATATATTCATAGTGAAATCAGTGGCCCAATGGTTATTAACCCTTTGAAAATATCTGTTACTTATTAAAAAATGAGAATTAGAGCACTTATGCCAGGGTTGGCATCAATTTCTGTGCCAAAAACAGCATTGGAACAGGCTAAAAGCAATTGCACGTCATGGAGGGGGATCTACCCTGTATATATTCATAGTGAAATCAGTGGCCCAATGGTTATTAACCCTTTGAAAATATCTGTTACTTATTCATAATAGTAATATTTGTATTGGTGCCAACGTATGCCCTTTTTTCAAGTTTGTATATTCAATTGTTGTATAAAGGGATTCCACCTCTGTGTGACTACATTATATGAATCCTATTATATAAATAAAACCTATAGTTTTTATTTTAAAGTCAATTTTTAAAACAGTCTGACAAAAAAATGAATAAGAAACCAACTTCCGTGAATAAGAAACAGAATTTCACGAATAAGAAACAGCTTGAATAAGAAACCAACTTCCTTGTCGTAAGCAGGAGAAGTTTCTAAACAGACCAGGCTGTTAAAGACACAGACAGTGTACTGTAGAACCACACATAGTGCTAAAATGTAATTGGCCCTTATTTCAATGCTGATGGTGTCCCAGGCACACAGAGTGCCGCCCGGCCAGCAAATTGGCAATGAAAATTTGCAATAACATTCAATCAAGCTCTGTCTATAACTTGTCCCTGTGTTGACTAGAGATCCCCCCCCCCCACATCACTGCCAGTGCCACCTATCCATGATTTTTCGAAACAGTAAGTAACCTGGCTGCTCTCTCTCGAGACAAGGCCTCCTCACTCTCAACTTCAGACAGTCTTTGCGTCTGTCTGCACAGTCTCTTCTGCCACTCTGCCAGTGCCTGGTCATCTGATGATCTGCGATTGCATGCGGGCACTCACACCTTGACCTCCTCACGTAGCTCAGAGATGATGACTGGCTGCCTGTGTCACATGGAGATGTTCCCTCTCACTCAGAGTGAGTGACGTGACATCATCAGGTAGGCAGTCAGTCAGACTAGAGTCAGCCACTCACTGGCAGGCTGTGTGCTGCGCAAGGCAAGTAAGCTCCGCCTCCGCGTTCCTCATCATCACCACCAGTCCTCCACTGAGCTCCTCTGACCGTGCGTTGCGGTGTGTGTGTGATGTTGTGATCAACAATATCTATGTCAACAATCAATCACAGTCATCACATAGGGCTATAATGCAGTGCGGGGGGGGGGGGCACACAGAGAGCTCAAATTTAAATATATATATATAGGGCAGCAGTCGGCAATTCAGCACTGCTCTCAGCGCCCCCAGGCTGAGCTCTCTCCCTTCCATAGGAGGTTGAGTTCTGCTGCTGCCTCTTGCTTACATAGCTGTTCAATAACCAATACTGCAGTATTAAAATGTTCAGTATAGGTGGTGGTTTCAACAACCAACAGCAGATATTTTAAATGAAACAATTATGGTAAAGGTCATATTTGTAAACAATCTAATAAACTCCAGCATGTAAAATCAATCAATTGGAACACACTGACAGGGAGAAAACTTTATAGTAGATTGTCCTTTTAACTCAATATAATCCCTTATTTAAAAAAATAATAATAAAATGCTCTTAAAGGACCATTAAATACTGTATAATTGCCTAATCCAGAATAATATTTATCCATTATTTATGAATTTATAAATATATTTATTTTTGAATTAGTGTTGGATATTGCTCGAATGGTTCCCTGTTGGTTACTGATGCAATATACTGACTCTTTTTTAAAAAAATAAGATATATTTAGAAATAAGATTTATTTTGAATTTTTAAAAAAAAATTAGATAGATTTGAATATTTAGTTTTTGTTAGACTGGCCAGTCTTTAAATGATTCATTTATTTATGCATTTATTTATATTTTAATATAATTGAGGGATATTTTATTGAATAAAATTATATTGATTTAACCATATCTTTGTATAGTCATTTATGAAGTTTTAAAATACATTTATTCATATTATTACATATTATGGTTTGAATATATTTTAGAACTGTATAATCCCCTTTTAGACTTTTCTATTTTCCCATTTAAAGGTTAATAGTCACTGGCGCAACCACGCTTTCTTTATTGTCTCCATAATTGTCTAATCAACAAATGTACAATAACAAGACAATACAATAGCAACTCTGAATTTCAAATGAACAGTAGATTTTCTTTTCTGACACTGTAAAATTTACAACAGCCATCAGCCAATCACAAAAGCATATACGTATACACTGTGAACTCTTGCACATGCTCAGTAGGAGCGAGAGCCCCAGAAAGTGTGAAAATAAAAGACTTTGAACAATTTTGTAAGTGAATTGAAAAGTTGTTTAAAATTAAATTTTGACTTTAGTGGTCCTTTAAAATGATTATTACATTTTTATGTCCCTTTAACTCCAGGTGATCATTGACTGTGAGGTAATGCATACAACCAGACAGCATCTATGTTTTTACCTTTTCCCAAACTCTCCTGTGTTCCGGCCATTTTGTGTAATTTTCTGATGCTATCGATAACTTTGTTAAATAAGCAATCTGCAAAGAAATAATTTAATATACATTAGTCATTTTAGTGCCCAAATGAGCCTGGTACTTTAACATATTATTGTCTGCCTCATTAACCAGGGCGTATACCAAATCTATCTAAGGTTTAAAGAGACAGTAAACCTAGAGATGTTTAATTCAGTAATCAAAAGGGCTTAATATGAAAATTAAATGTTTATATATGTTTATATATATATATATATATATATATATATATATACAGGGCTGGCCCTAGCCATTGCGGGGCCCAAAGCAGGATGACAAAATGGGGCCCCCTTTCTCTCCACCCCCAACCCTACCCAATCTCCACCCCAACCCGCCCAATCTCTGCCCCAACCCCGCCCAATCTCTGCCCTAACCCTGCCCAATCTCCGCCCCACAGCTTTTATAATGAAAAAAAAAAAAATCTTTTAAGGTAATGCACAACATTTTATATATAAAAAAACATAAATCAACTAATGTGGAGCACTATAACATTGTATATATTGCAATATACCATTTGTACTATTGGAATAACTGTTTATGTATATAATGAAGAATTATGCTGACAATTGGGAACATTTGAGTTGAACTGGGCCTTATTTTTATGTGTTTTCTTATGATAACAAGAACATTAGAGACGCCAGGCTGGGCCTGGCAAGTGCAGGTCGCTAGGCAGACAGACAGCCTAGGGCCTCTACCCAGAACAAAAAATACTTAAAAGGAATGGGGCAATGCACTGTACCACACAAACACACAGATATAATACACAGAGAGATATTTATATATACATATATCCACACACTCGGACACATACGCAGGAACACAGGTGTACACAGCCCACACACACACACAGTCACACAGCCCACACACACAGCCCACACACACACAGCCACATAGCCACACACACAGCCACACAGCCCACACACACACACACAGCCCCCACACACACCCTACACACACACAGCCCCCACACACACACAGCCTACACACACACACACTGCCCACACACACAGCCCACACACACACAGCCCACACACACACACGCACATAGCCCACACACAGCCCACACACACACAGCCCACACACAGCCCACAGCTCACACACAGCTCCCCCCCAGACACACAGCCCACACACACACACAGCCCACACACACATGCAATAAATAAATAAAATAAATGGTGCCCCCAGCAATAAAATGAAGCCCCCAGCCCTCCTGCAATAAAATGAAGCCCCAGCACAAAAATTATGCCGCAGCACAAAATTGATGCCCCATCTCCCCTGAAATAATATAATGCCCCCAACAAAAGTATGATGCCCTCAACAAAAGTATGATGCCCCCAACAATAAATGATTGTCCCAGCCCCACTGCAATGATGCCCCCAGCAATAAAATTAAACCCCCAGCCCCCTGCAATAAAATGTTCCCCACAGCAATAAATGATTACCCTAGCCCCACTGCAATGATGCCCCCAGCAATAAAATGATGCCCAGCCCCCATGCAATAAGATGCCCCTGCAATAAAATGATGCCCCCAGCCCCCCTGCAATAAATGATTCCCCCAGCCCCACTGCAATGATGCCCCCAGCAATAAAATGTTGCCCAGTCCCCCTGCTATAAAATGATGCCCCCAGCAATAAAGTGAAGCCCCCAGCAATAAAATGAAACCCCCCTGCAATAAAATGATGCCCCCAGTCCCCCTGCAATAAAATGATGCCCCCAGCCTTTGCAATAAATTGATGCCCCCAACAAAAATATTATGCCCCCAGCACCCCTGCAATAAATTATGCACCCAGCAATAAAATTATGCCCCCAGCGCCCCTGCAATAAATTATGCACTCAGCAATAAAATTAAGCCCCAGCTCCCCTGCAATAAAATGATGCCCCCAGCCCCTGCAATAAAGTGATGCCCCCAACAAAAATATGATGCCCCAGCACCCCTGCAATAAATGATGCACCCAGCAATAAAATGAAGCCCCCAGTCCCCCTGCAATAAAATGATGCCCCCAGCCCCACTGCAATAAAATGATGCCCCCAGCAATGCAATGAAGCCCCCCTGCAATAAAATGATGCCCAGCCCCCCTGCAATAAGATGATGCTCCTGCAATAAAATTATGCCCCCAGCCCCCTGCAATAAATGATTACCCCAGCCCCACTGCAATGATGCCCCAGCAATAAAATAATGCCCAGTCACCCTGCAATAAAATGATGCCCCATCCCCACTGCAATAAATGATGCCCCTAGCAATAAAATAATGCCCAGTCCACCTGCAATAAAATGATGCCCCCAGCCCCCCTGGAAAAAAATGATGCCCCAGCAATAAAATTATGCCCCAGCTTCCCTGCAATAAAATGATGCCCCCAACAAAAATATGATGCCCCCAGCACCCCTACAATAAAAGATGCACCCAGCAATAAAATGAAGCCCCCAGCCCCCCTGCAATAAAATGATGCCCCAGCCCAATTGCAATAAAATAGTGCCCCCAGCCCCACTGCAATAAAATGAAGCCCATTGCAATAAAATGATGCCCCTTGCAATAAAAATATGCCCCCTGCAATAAAATGATGCCCCCAGCACAAAAATGATGCCCCAGCAATAAAATTGCCCCATCTCCCCTGCAAAAAAATGATGCCCCCAACAAAAATATGATGCCCCCAGCAATAAAATGATTCCCCCAGCCCCCAACAATAAAATTAATCCCCCCTTCATTTGCCCCCAGCAATAAAATGAAGCCCCCCTGCAATAAGATGATGCTCCTGCAATAAAATTATGCCCCCAGCCCCCCTGCAATAAATGATTACCCCAGCCCCACTGCAATGATGCCCCCAGCAATAAAATGATGCACAGTCCCCCTGCAATAAAATGATGCCCCAGCCCCCCTTCATTTGCCCCCAGCAATAAAATGAAGCCCCCCTGCAATAAAATGAAGCCCAGCCCCATGCAATAAAATTATGCCCAGGGCCCAGCCCACCTGACAGAGTACCTTTGAATAATTAAAATGTGGCACTAGTCACACTCACTGTGTCTGACTGTCTGGGGGCCACTATAGACACACTCAGGCCATCTCTCCCCAGCACTTGTACAAAAACAGCACCTTATACACAGACATATATCACTATAGAGAAGTACCAGAGTCTCACACACACATTACACATATACACAGACACATATACAGCACATCCCCAGCACCGTAAAAACACAGACATATAACACTACAGAGAGGTACCATCTGTCTCTCTTACACATAGCTTCTTATACACCGATATATAACACTATAGAGAGGTACCATCAGTCTCGCACACACAGCCCCTCCCCAGCACCTTATAAACAGACATATAACAGTAGACACACACACAGAGCACCTTATACACAGGCATATAATACTATAGAGAGATAACATGTGTCTCACACACAGACAAATAACACTACAGAGAGGTACCATCTGTTAAACACACACAGCCCCTTTTATATATATATATATATATATATATATATATATATATATATATATATATATATATATATATACAGCAGGTATTGGCAGGTGCACTCTCACTAACACTTTAGTTCCAAATGCCAGGGTGCTAGAATATGGTGTAGAATATGGAAATCAGGAGATAGCACTCACTGGTCTTGACAATACTGGATTTATTCAGTGACGTTTCGGGGTCTGATGAAGGGGTGTATTCCCCGAAACGTCACTGAATAAATCCAGTATTGTCAAGACCAGTGAGTGCTGTCTCCTGATTTATATATATATATATATATATATATATATATATATATATATATATATATACTTCCCTTGCAATTCTATATTGAATATCTAATTATCTCCAAGCCTTCTGTGATAATTATTCTTTACCTATCATGAAGGGCTACTCGGGTACCTTGCACGTAACCGTTCTTAGTACCCGGCACATGCTCCATACAATACCGCCAACATCACTGCTTACGTCACCATGTATCGACCATGCACACTGTCAAGAATTGGCAAGCATGGTACAGGACACCTGCACAGGCTGCACCCCCCACTCACCCGGACTCACTCCGCTTGTTTTTTCCTTTATCGCCATGTGTTCAGGAGTGAGCAGGAATATTAACAAATATGCTAATTAGCATTATGTATAGCGCAGCAAATGGATAATTTTAATCCAAGCCTCTCCTGCTTAATGAATTTATTTAGTAAAGAAAAATATATAAAATGTATCCTACATAATGAATATTTATACTATATCTTCACAATTATATGTTTAAAATATAATACTAGGGGCCCGATCCGATATGCAGCGTCGCCCGCAAAAGCCGGCAACACCAAATTTTGCGCTGGTTTGGTATCACATATACGGCGTAACATAGAAGTTACGCTCGTATATTTCTGCCTTCGGCCGTAGTTTTTTGGCCCATAGACAGGTATATCAAACCAGCGCAGTTTGATATCCAATATACAGCGTAAGGACTTACGTGGCCAAAATGGAGAAATCTTACTCCATTTTCACCTTGCCACAAAATGCAGGCGTAGTAAGCCTTACGCTGAGTATTGGAGCCCCGTAACTCCCTAAACTACCTGCAAAATAAAACCTAACACCTAATGCATGCGCAATGTCTACCTGTCAACCCCAATCCCCCGCTGCAATCCCTAATAAAGTGTTTAACCCCTAAACCGCCGCTCCCGGACCCCGCCGCCACCTACATTAAATGTCTAACCCCCTAATGCGATCCCCCTACACCGCCGCCACCAACATTAAAATTATTAACCCCTAATGTAATCCCCCTACACCGCCGCCATCTATTTTAACTACATTACCCCCTAATCTAATCCCCCTACCCCGCCGCCACCTATTTTAACTACATTACCCCCTAATCTAATCCCGCTACACCGCTGCCACCTATTTTAACTATATTACCCCCTAATGTGAGCCCCCTACACCGCCGCCACCTACATTAACTATATTACCCCCTAATGTGAGCCCCCTACCCCGCCGCCACCTACATTAACTATATTACCCCCTAATCTAATACCCCTACCCCGCCGCCACCTATATTAAAATGATTAACCCCTAATCTAATCCCCCTCACCGCCGCCACCTATAATAAATGTATTACCCCCTAAAATACTAAAATGCCCCTACCCTAAACTAAATTACAAACAGCCCTGAAAAGGGCCTTTTGCGGGGCATTGCTCCAAAGTAACCAGCTCTATTACCAGCCCTTAAAAGGGCCTTTTGCGGGGCATTGCCCCAAAGTAACCAGCTCTATTACCAGCCCTTAAAAGGGCCTTTTGCGGGGCATTGTCCCAAAGTAATGAGCTCTTTTACCTGTAATCTGACCCCCTACACCGCTGCCACCTATATTAACTATATTAACCCCTAATCTAATCCCCCTACACCGCCGCCACCTATATTAAATATATTAACCCCTAATCTGACCCCCCTACACTTCCGCCACCTATATTAACTATATTAACCATAATTATATTAGGGTTAATATAGTTATTATATTATATATATTATTAATATAGTTAATAATTAATATAGTTATTATATTATATATATTAACCCTATCTAACCCTAACACCCCTAACTTAATTATTATTGCAATAAAGCTAAATAATATTAATATTATTAACTAAAATATTCCTATTTAAAACTAAATACTTACCTATAAAATAAACCCTAAGATAGCTACAATATAATTAATAATTACATTGTAGCTATTTTAGGGTTTATATTTATTTTACAGGTAACTTGGTATGTATTTTAACTAGGTACAATAGCTATTAAATAGTTAATAACTATTTAATAGCTACCTAGTTAAAATAATTACTAATTTACCTGTAAAATAAAACCTAGCCTAAGTTACAAATACACCTACACTATCAATAAATTAATTAAATAAACTGCAATGATCTAAACTAAAATATAATTAAATACACTAAACTAAATTACAAAAACAAACCCTAAATTCCAAAAAATAAAAAAAGATTACAAGAATTTTAAGCTAATTACACCTAATCTAAGCCCCCTAATAAAATAACAAAGCCCCCCAAAATAAAAAAATGTCCCTACCCTAAACTAAATTACAAAAAGTAATCAGCTCTATTACCAGCCCTTAAAAGGGCCTTTTGTGGGGTATTGCCCCAAAGTAATCAGCTCTTTTACCTGTGGAAAAAAGAACAACCCCCCCCCCATTACAACCCACCACCCACACACCCCTACTATAAAACCCACCCTATCCCCCCTTAAAAAAAGTTAAGTCTAACCCCCAAGTGCTCCTCACCTTTCCTGAAGACCGGCGGAGAAGGTCCTGTTCCAGGTGGAGAAGTCTTCTTCCAGGCGGCGACCTCTTCTTCTTCCAGGAACCAGCCGGCGCGGAGCGGAGGAGTTGAAGACCGATGACCGCGGAGCTGAAGACCGTCCTCTCTGGAACTGAAGACCGGCTATGCAGGAACTGAAGATCGGCAACGCTGGAACCGAAGACCGGAGCCATGGAGCATGGAGGATCCTCTTCATACGATAACCGCCGTACACTGAATTGGAATTTAAGGTACGCGATTAAATATGGCGTCCCTTGAATTCCTATTGGCTGATTTGAGCCTTCAAATTCAAATCAGCCAATCAGATGAAAGCTACTTTAATTCTATTGGCTGATTTGAATAGCCAATAGAATAAGAGCTACTGTAATTCTATTGGCTGATTAGAATAGCCAAAAGAATTACAGTAGCTCTTATTCTATTGGCTAATCAAATCAGCCAATAGAATTAAAGTAGCTCTCATCCGATTGGCTGATGTGAATTTGAAGGCTCAAATCAGCCAATAGGAATTCAAGGGACGCCATTTTTAATTCCGATTCAGTGTACAGCGGCGATCGTATGAAGAGGATCCTCCACGCTCCATGGCTCCGGTCTTCAGTTCCAGCGTCACCGATCTTCAGTTCCTGCATCGCCGGTCTTCAGTTCCAGAGAGGACGGTCTTCAGCTCCATGGTCATCGGTCTTCTACTCCTCCGCTCCGTGCCGGCTGGTTCCTGGAAGAAGAAGAGGTCGCCGCCTGGAACAAAATTCTTGTAATCTTTTTTTATTTTTTGTAATTTAGTGTTTGTTTTTGTAATTTAGTTTAGTGTATTTAATTATATTTTAGCTTAGATAATTGTAGTTTATTTAATTAATTTAGTGATAGTGTACTTGTATTTGTAACTTAGGTTAGGATTTATTTTACAGGTAAATTGGTAATTATTTTAGATAGGTAGCTATTAAATAGTTAACTATTTAATAGCTATTGTACCTAGTTAAAATAAATACCAAGTTACCTGTAAAATAAATATAAACCCTAAAATAGCTACAATGTAATTATTAATTATATTGTAGCTATCTTAGGGTTTATTTTATAGGTAAGTATTTAGTTTTAAATAGGAATATTTTAGTTAATAATATTAATATTATTTAGATTTATTGCAATAATAATTAAGTTAGGGGTGTTAGGGTTAGATAGGGTTAATATAGTTAATATATATAATATAATAACTATATTAACTAGATTAACCCTAATATAATTAGGGTTAATATAGTTAATATAGGTTGCGGCGGTGTAGGGGGGTCAGATTAGGGGTTAATATATTTAATATAGGTGGCGGCGGTGTAGGGGGATTAGATTAGGGGTTAATATATTTAATATAGGTAGTGGCAGTGTAGGGGGATGTTATGAATGTAATTACTTATTTGATTATTGTGGAACACAACTGCAGAGTTAATTAAATGTAATGGTTGTTTGCACTGAATCAAATGAATTCTCTATGGATAGAGAGGATTCTGTAGATTAGTGTAAGTTATTCAATGGTTAGTATGTTCAATCTGTATATGATAGATACGCAGAAAGTTCAGTAGCTTTAAGGGTTAACTATATGGTTAGTTTAGATAGTAAAATCCAGTCAGTCAATAGTTAAATTGAAAGCAAACATATAAAGTTCAGTAGATGTTAAAGTTATCAATTGGTTAGTTTGAGTAGCAATGTCCAAACTGTAAATAGATAAGTAGTTTTCTGTTATTTTGTATTTTCCAAACCGGAGTAAGCAAACATACAGGAATCCCTTCCAATCAAGATAAGTTCCCTTGTATTAATATTGATAGAATTGTTAAAGAAAAAGTCTTAAGTGCAATTTAGCACATACCTGAAAGCTTTCCCTAAGCTCTGTGAGATAAAGTGAGAGCTGCCGCGGTGACTTTGTATCTGCGTTTCTTCAGAATAGACAGTGAGACGTCTTGCAGCTGTGAGACACGATCCGAACTGACTCTGTTCCGTGCATGGAACAAACAGGAAGTGACGTGACGGCTGTGTTTCTTAACTTGAATCCGTGCTTTCTTTCTCCAACAAGTTGTAACAGAGGAACTTAAGGTGAGACAGTCTTTAGAATAAATATGTTGCAGTTATCCCACTGATGTTATCCGAAGTGATCCCTTCCAACAGGGTTGTTTCCTTGTATACGGTACTTGAATCCAAAATGATATGAAACTCCTTGAACCAGGAGAACTAGTGTTGTAGCATTAATCAATCTCTTGACAGAAAATTAGCAATACGACTTATCACAGGAACAAATCCAAAATACTGAGCAAGGTGCCTTGATTGTACACCTGCTTTAAGGGAGGGACATCCAATCAGAGAAAGTTCTAAGCAAATCTTAAAGGTGTAGTAACAAAACCTTGACATGACCCCCTTCTCAAGGATGCTGTTCCACAGCGGTAGGACGAGGATGGTCTGGGTGTCTATGATGGTATATAGACAATAGTCTAGGAGCATTAAGATTAGAGACTGGTTCCCAGGTGTCATCATCTGGTGAGTAATTCTTCCACCTAACAAGATATTGAAGAACCCCCTTATGGTATCTAGAATCTAGAATGGATTCCGCCTCAAATTCGTCATCTTCAAGAGCTGGTACTGTTGGAGGTAATAAAACTTGATTGTCTCTAGTACGGATGTATGTTTTTAATAGAGAAACATGTATTGTCTGAATGAATTTTGATAGATTTAGGTAGCATCAATCTAATAGCGTTTTCATTAATAATCCTTTCTACAGGGAAAGGTCCAATGTAAAGACTGGCCAATTTCTTTGAAGGTATTTGTAGTTTTAGATTTTTCGTGGAAAGCCATACAAGATCACCAATAGCATATTTAGGCGGAACTCTTCTACGGAGATTATAGTAGTGCTTTTGAACTTCTTGAGCTTTCTGGATGTTTTCTTTGATGTGTTTAAAGTTTTCTTGCAAAGAATTAAAGATATCATCAACTAAAGGTGAATCAGGACAACCTTGAGATGACATATTGAACTCAGGATGGTATGCGTAATTTGAGTAAAAGGGTGTCATTTTTGTGGAGGAATTAACTGAATTATTATAAGCAAATTCTGCCATAGCTAAAAACTTCAACCAATCTGTTAGGTGATATGAACAATAACATCTAAGATAATGTTCTAGCCATTGATTTAATTTTTCCGATTGTCCATTAGTCTGAGGGTGAAAAGCGGTGGTGAAACGATGGTTTATTTGAGTCATTTCACATAATTTTGTCCAAAACTTTGAGGTAAATTGTGTTCCCCTATCTGTAGTTAGAATAGGGGGAATTCCATGTAATTTCACAATATTATCGATAAACAAATGAGCTGTTTCTGAAGATGTGGGGAGTTTATGATATGGAAAAAATGTGCCATTTTAGTGAAGAGATCGATAACTACTAATATGGTGGTTTGTTTGTTAGAAGGTGGTAGATCAACAATAAAGTCCATTGACACATGTGCCAAGGTCTTTCTGGTATTGGAAGAGGCATAAGAAGGCCATAAAGTGCCTTTCTTTCGGGTTTGGAAGTAGTACAAATTTTACATGTCTTAATGTAATTTTGTATAGTGGATTTCATTTCAGGCCACCAAAAACTCTTAGAAACATGTTCAAGGGTGTGTTTTACTCCAGGGTGTCCGGAAAGTGGAGAATCATGAGAGGAGTCTATCACCTGCATTCTCATATGAGGAGGTAGAAACATTTTAGTTCCGTGGTAATAAATTCCTGAAGATTTAAGGAGATTGGGTACTGGAGATTTAGGAATCTTCCTGCAGTAGTCTCTGAGTTCAGATATTATAGGTGCAGTGAGTCCAATGAAACAGTCTGGTGGGAGAATGGAATTCCTGAAAGGTTTGTTAATTGGTTTATCTGGGCAACGGGATAAGGCATCTGCTTTTCCATTCTTTTCAGCAGGTCTGTAAATGATGTTGAAATTAAAACAATCAAAATAAAGACTCCAACGTACCCGGCAGGCTGAAAGGGTTTTATTATTTTGCAGATACTGCAAATTTTTATGGTCCGTATAAATATTAATTGGTCATTTTGTTCCTTCAAGGAGATGTCGCCAATGTTCGAGTGAACGACGTATAGCCAGCAATTCCTTATCTCCTATGGCATAATTTCTTTCTGCAGGTGACATGACTTTTGAATAATAGGAAATAGGATGTAGCGGTTCCTTTAAAGATTTTTGTTGAGAAAGTACAGCACCAATAGCAAAATCCGATGAATCTACTTCTAATTTATATTGATATTGAGGATTAGGCAATTGTAATATAGGAGCTGTTGTGAATTTGGTTTTCAACAAATTAAATGCTTTGTTGGCCTCAGAATCCCAAGTAAATGATGTTAAACTGCCAGTTAATTTGGTTAAAGGTTTAACCACTGTAGATACATTTTTAATAAACTTTCTATAGTAATTAGAAAAACCTAGAAAGCGTTGTAACTCCTTCTTTGTCCTTGGTACAGGCCAATCTTCTACTGCGGTAACTTTTTCTTTCTGCATTTGGATGCCATTTGGATCAATATTATAACCCAAGAAAGAAACATGATTAGTGTGAAATTTACACTTTTCTGGTTTCGCAAATAATTTATGTACTCTCAATCTTGAAAGCACCCATCGAACATGTTTTATATGTTCTTCTTTAGATCTGGAATAGATAAGGATGTCATCCAGATAAATGACTACGCACACGTCCAACAAATCACGAAAAACATCATTAATGAAATGTTGGAATGTGGCAGGGGCATTACATAGCCCAAACGGCATGATGAAATATTCAAAGATGCCGTACCTTGTTCTGAAAGCGGTTAAGCACTCGTGGCCCTCTTTTATCCGTATAAGGTTGTACGCCCCTCTTAAGTCTAATTTAGAAAATATTGTGGCTTCAGATAATCTTTCTATCATCTCTGGGATGAGGGGTAGCGGATATTGATTTTTTTATTGTGACTTTATTTAGTTCTCAATAATCTATTATTGGTCTGAGGGATGAATCCTTATTACGGACGAAGAATATTCCTGCCCCAGCAGGTGATGTAGAAGGTCTAATGAAACCCTTCTTCAAATTATCCTCTAAATATTCTTTTAAATGATCTAGTTCAGGATGACTTAACGGATATAAGTGCCCCACAGGAATTCTGGCTCCAGGTTGAAGCTCTATGGGGCAATCGTAAATCCTATGTGGAGGCAAATTCTCAGCCTCAGTTTTGCTGAAAACATCTTTGAAATCTTTATACTCATCAGGTAAAACATCAATTTCTGAATTTGTATGTAACAAAATATGATCACGGAAACATGTATCTTTGCAATAATCTGAAAGAAACTTTGGCCTAGATTTAGAGTTGGGCGGTAGCCGTCAAAACCAGCGTTAGAGGCTCCTAACGCTGGTTTTTACCGCCCTCTGGTATTTGGAGCCAGTCATTAAAGGGTCTAACGCTCACTTTCCAGCCGCGACTTTTCCATACCGCAGATCCCCTTACGTCAATTGTGTATCCTATCTTTTCAATGGGATCTTTCTAACGCTGGTATTTAGAGTCGTGGCTGAAGTGAGCGTTAGAAATCTAACGACAAAACTCCAGCCGCAGAAAAAAGTCAGTAGTTAAGAGCTTTCTGGGCTAACGCCGGTTTATAAAGCTCTTAACTACTGTGCTCTAAAGTACACTAACACCCATAAACTACCTATGTACCCCTAAACCGAGGTCCCCCCACATCGCCGCCACTATATTTACATTTTTTAACCCCTAATCTGCCGCTCCATACACGGCCAAAACCTACGTTATCCCTATGTACCCCTAATCTGCTGCCCCTAACACCGCCGACCCCTATATTATATTTATTAACCCCTAATCTGCCCCCCACAACGTCGCCGCCAGCTACCTACAATTATTAACCCCTAATCTGCCGACCGGAGCTCACCGCTAGTATAATAAATGTATTAACCCCTAATCCGCCTCACTCCCGCCTCAATAACCCTATAATAAATAGTATTAACCCCTAATCTGCCCTCCCTAACATCGCCGACAGCTAACTTCAAGTATTAACCCCTAATCTGCCGATCGGAGCTCACCGCTACTCTAATAAATTGTTTAACCCCTTAAGCTAATTCTAACCCTAACACTAACACCCCCCTAAGTTAAATATATTTTTTATCTAATGAAATAAATTGTCTTATTAAATAAATTATTCCTATTTAAATCTAAATACTTACCTGTAAAATAAATCCTAATATAGCTACAATATAAATTATAATTATATTTTAGCTATTTTAGGATTAATATTTATTTTACAGGCAACTTTGTAATTATTTTAACCAGGTACAATAGCTATTAAATAGTTAATAACTATTTAATAGCTACCTAGTTAAAATAATTACAAAATTACCTGTAAAATAAATCCTAACCTGTTACAATTAAACCTAACACTACACTATAAATAAATTAATTAAATAAACTACCTACAATTATCTACAATTAAACCTAGCACTACACTATCAATAAATAAATTAAATACAATTCCTACAAATAAATACAATTAAATAAACTAACTAAAGTACATAAAATAAAAAAGAACTAAGTTACAAAAAATAAAAAAATATTTACAAACATTAGAAAAAAATTACAACAATTTTAAACTAATTACACCTACTCTAAGCCCCCTAATAAAATAACAAAGACCCCCAAAATAAAAAAATGCCCTACCCCATTCTAAATTACAAAAGTTCAAAGCTCTTTTACCTTACCAGCCCTTAAAAGGGCCCTTTGCGGGGCATGCCCCAAAGAATTCAGTTCTTTTCAGTTCAATCCGATTGGCTGATCCGATCAGCCAATCAGATTGAGCTCGCATTCTATTGGCTGATCGGAACAGCCAATAGAATGCGAGCTCAATCTGATTGGCTGATTGAATCAGCCAATCGGATTGAACCTGATTCTGATTGGCTGATTCCATCAGCCAATCAGAATTTTCCTACCTTAATTCCGATTGGCTGATAGAATCCTATCAGCCAATCAGAATTCGAGGGACGCCATCTTAGATGACGTCCCTTAAAGGAACCGTCATTCGTTGGGAAGTCGTCGGAAGAAGAAGATGGGTCCGCGGTGGAGGTCTTCAAGATGGAGCCGGTCCACATCAGATGAAGATAGAAGATGCCGCTTGGAAGAAGATGCTTGCCGGTCTGGATCTACTCTTCTTCCCAGATAGGATGAAGACTTTGGAGCCTCTTCTGGACTTCTTCAGCCGTCGGATGATGGATGTCTAGCCCCTGCTTGGGCTTGGATGAAGATTTCGGAGCCTGGAACGATCGGTGATACCTGGCATGGTGAAGACAAGGTAGGAAGATCTTCAGGGGCTTAGTGGTAGGTTTATTTAAGGGGGGTTTGGGTTAGATTAGGGGTATGGGGGTGGTGGGTTGTAATGTTGGGGGGGGTATTGTATGTTTTTTTTACAGGCAGAAGAGCTGAATTCTTTGGGGCCCATCCCGCAAAGGGCCCTTTTAAGGGCTGGTAAGGTAAAAGAGCTTTGAACTTTTGTAATTTAGAATAGGGTAGGGCATTTTTTTATTTTGGGGGTCTTTGTTATTTTATTAGGGGGCTTAGAGTAGGTGTAATTAGTTTAAAATTGTTGTAATTTTTTTCTAATGTTTGTAAATATTTTTTTATTTTTTGTAACTTAGTTCTTTTTTATTTTTTGTACTTTAGTTAGTTTATTTAATTGTATTTATTTGTAGATATTGTATTTAATTAATTTATTGATAGTGTAGTGTTAGGTTTAATTGTAGATAATTGTAGGTATTTTATTTAATTAATTTATTGATAGTGTAGTGTTAGGTTTAATTGTAACTTAGGTTAGGATTCATTTTACAGGTAATTTTGTAATTATTTTAACTATTTTAGCTATTAAATAGTTCTTAACTATTTAATAGCTATTGTACCTGGTTAAAATAAATACAAAGTTACCTGTAAAATAAATATAAATCCTAAAATAGCATAATATAATTATAATTTATATTGTAGCTATATTAGGGTTTATTTTACAGGTAAGTATTTAGCTTGAAATAGGAATAATTTATTTAATAAGACTTAATTTATTTTGTTAGATTTAAATTATATTTAATTTAGGGGTGTGTTAGGGTTAGGGTTAGACTTAGCTTTAGGGGTTAATCCATTTATTACAGTAGCGGCGAGATTCGGTCGGCAGATTAGGGGTTAATAATTGAAGTTAGGTGTCGGCGATGTTAGGGAGGGCAGATTAGGGGTTAATACTATTTATTATAGGGTTATTGAGGCGGGAGTGAGGCGGATTAGGGGTTAACAACTTTATTATAGTAGCGGTGCGGTCCGCTCGGCAGATTAGGGGTTAATAAGTGTAGGCAGGTGGAGGCGACGTTGAGGGGGGCAGATTAGGGGTTCATAAATATAATATAGGGGTCGGCGGTGTTAGGGGCAGCAGATTAGGGGTACACAGGGATAATGTAGGTAGCGGCGGTTTACGGAGCGGCAGATTAGGGGTTAAAAAAATATGCAGGTGTCAGCGATAGCGGGGGCGGCAGATTAGGGGTTAATAAGTGTAAGGTTAGGGGTGTTTAGACTCGGGGTTCATGTTAGGGTGTTAGGTGCAGACGTAGGAAGTGTTTCCCCATAGAAAACAATGGGGCTGCGTTAGTAGCTGAACGCTGCTTTTTTGCAGGTGTTAGGTTTTTTTTCAGCTCAAATGGCCCCATTGTTTTCTATGGGGGAATCGTGCACGAGCACGTTTTTGAAGCTGGCCGCGTCCGTAAGCACCGCTGGTATCTAGAGTTGCAGTGGCGTTAAATTATGCTCTACGCTCCCTTTTTGGAGCCTAACGCACTGAAAACCCAGCCATTCTGTGAACTCTAAATACCAGCGGAAGTGACGTGACGGCTGTGTTTCTTAACTTGAATCGGTGCTTTCTTTCTCCATCAAGTTGTAACAGAGGAACTTAAGGTGAGACAGTCTTTAGAATAAAAATGTTGCAGTTATCCCACTGATGTTATCTGAAGTGATCCCTTCCAACAGGGTTGTTTCCTTGTATACGGTACTTGAATCCAAAATGATACGAAACTCCTTGAAGCAGGAGAACTAGTGTTGTAGCATTAATCAATCTCTTGACAGAAAATTAGCAATACGACTTATCACAGGAACAAATCCAAAATACTGAGCAAGGTGCCTTGATTGTACACCTGCTTTAAGGGAGGACATCCAATCAGAGAAAGTTCTAAGCAAATCTTAAAGGTGTAGTAACAAAACCCTGACAGGGGATTAAAATAGGGGTTAATATATTTAATATAGGTGGCGGCGGTGTAGGGAGGTCAGATTACAGGTAAAAGAGCTGATTACTTTGGGGCAATGCCCCGAAAAGGCCCTTTTAAGGGCTGGAAATAGAGCTCATTACTTTGGGGCAATGCAGTGTAGGGACACTTTAGTATTTTAGGGGGTAATACATTTATTATAGGTGTCGGCGGTGTAGGGGGATTAGATTAGGGGGTAATGTAGTTAAAATAGGTGGCGGCGGGGTAGGGGGCTCACATTAGGGGGTAATAATTTTAATAGAGGTGGCGGCGGTGTAGAGGGCTCACATTAGGGGGTAATAATTTTAATAGAGTTGGCGGCGGTGTAGAGGGCTCACATTAGGAAGTAATAATTTTAATAGAGGTGGCGGCGTTGTAGAGGGCTCACATTAGGGGATTAGATATATAATAGAGATGGCGGCAGTGTAGAGGGCTCACATTAGGGGGTTAGATATGTAATATAGGTGGTGGTGGTGTAGAGGGCTCACATTAGGGGGTTAGATATGTAATATAGGTGGTGGCAGTGTAGAGGGCTCACATTAGGGGGTAATATAGTTAATGTAACTGGCGGCGGAGTCCGGGAGTGGCGGTTTAGGGGTTAATATATTTATTGTTAGGAGTGAGAGGGGGGATTGCGGATAGAGGGATATACGTGCCGGGCTATGTTTGGGAGGTGTGTTAGACAGTTACGGGAGATTTTATAATTTAGTCAGTTTTTTTATGCGGTTGCAGTTTCTAAAGTGCCGTAAGTCACTGGCAACTCCAGAAATTTGTACTTATGCAGATTTCTGGACATCGCTAGTTTGTCAGACTTACGGCACTTTAGCAACTGTCGGCGCCGTATATGAGATAGCTTGATGTGCGAGCTGAAACTACGTGCGGCGCAGGTTTCCACGCTTGCGCCAAAACCTGCGCCGTATATCGGATCGCTCCCTTTAATCTTAGTTTACTGGTCATTTAAATATGCAGTTCCCCTAATCATAACTGGAAAATAACAAGCGTGCCCTGGACTATTGCTGCACGCAACTCCTTAATCTAGTAGTGCACAAAGCATATAAAATATACTAGCGTTACTGTATATTCTCTTACCTGGGAGCAGCCTTTTTAATTCTTATAAATCTTCCCAGAGCTAAAAACCCTCCCTCCTCAGTAATGATCAATAAGCAGTAAATAAAACACCTTTAGGCATTTAAGCTTGCATTGTGTGGCTGTTTTAGGGTCTCAGGTATTGGAAAGGGCCTTGACGCGGTACCTGAGCTTGTCCCATTTGGCCAGATGCGGTGACTAACCTTTCCATTTTTGCTTTTAAATCTTAGCTGAGAGCTTGTAAGTTAGTGCTGGGTTTTCTCTGTGTGTTGTATTAATTTGTTTTGTAATTTTCCCTATGGTTCTTGCACCCAGACCTGTCTGGGGTTAACTGCTTGTGGCTCTGGGGACAGCACAGCTTCCTGTGAGTGCCAGTGGCACCCAGGGCTGAGTATGTTGCAGGGTCATGGGATGTGTACCCGGTCCGGTATGAGAGTGCAGTTCCCTTCCGGGTTTTGTATATGTCTAGGGTGATTACATATTCCTGTGCACCCTTCCCTTGTTTTCAGTTTGTTTGGATTTGAAAGCTTGCATTGTGTGGCTGTTTTAGGGTCTCAGGTATTGGAAAGGACCTTGACGTGGTACCTGAGCTTGTCCCATTTGGCCAGATGCGGTGACTAACCTTTCCATTTTTGGTTTTAAATCTTAGCTGAGAGCTTGTGAGTGCTGGATTTTCTCTGTGTGTTGTATTAATTTGTTTTGTAATTTTCCCTATGGTTCTTGCACCCAGACCTGTCTGGGGTTAACTGCTTGTGGCTCTGGGGACAGCACAGCTTCCTGTGAGTGCCAGTGGCACCCAGGGCTGAGCATGTTGCAGAGTCATGGATGTGTACCTGGTCCGGTATGAGAGTGCAGTTCCCTTCCGTGTTTTGTATATGTCTAGGGTGATTACATATTCCTGTGCACCCTTCCCTTGTTTTCAGTTTGTTTGGATTTGAAAGCTTGCATTGTGTGGCTGTTTTAGGGTCTCAGGTATTGGAAAGGACCTTGACGTGGTACCTGAGCTTGTCCCATTTGGCCAGATGCGGTGACTAACCTTTCCATTTTTGCTTTTAAATCTTAGCTGAGAGCTTGTAAGTTAGTGCTGGGTTTTCTCTGTGTGTTGTATTAATTTGTTTTGTAATTTTCCCTATGGTTCTTGCACCCAGACCTGTCTGGGGTTAACTGCTTGTGGCTCTGGGGACAGCACAAATTCCTGTGAGTGCCAGTGGCACCCAGGGCTGAGCATGTTGCAGGGTCATGGGATGTGTACCCGGTCCGGTATGAGAGTGCAGTTCCCTTCCGTGTTTTGTATATGTCTAGGGTGATTACATATTCCTGTGCACCCTTGTTTTCAGTTTGTTTGGATTTGAAAGCTTGCATTGTGTGGCTGTTTTAGGGTCTCAGGTATTGGAAAGGACCTTGACGTGGTACCTGAGCTTGTCCCATTTGGCCAGATGCGGTGACTAACCTTTCCATTTTTGCTTTAAATCTTAGCTGAGAGCTTGTAAGTGAGTGCTGGGTTTTCTCTGTGTGTTGTGTGTATATATATATATATATATATATATATATATATATATATATATTGGGGCAAAAAAGTATTTAGTCAGCCACCAATTGTGCAAGTTCTCCCACTTATATGAGAGAGGCCTGTAATTTTCATCATAGGTATGCCTCAACTATGAGAGACAAAATGTGGAAACAAATGCAGACAATCACATTGTCTGATTTGGAAAGAATTTATTTGCATATTATGGTGGAAAATAAGTATTTGGTCACCTACAAACAAGCAAGGTTTCTGGCTCTCACAGACCTGTATCTTCTTCTTTAAGAGGCTCCTCTGTCCTCCACTCATTACCTGTATTAATGGCACCTGTTTGAGCTTGTTATCAGTATAAAAGACACCTGTACACAACCTCAAACAGTCTCCAAACTCCACTATGGTGAAGACCAAAGAGCTGTCGTAGGACACCAGAAACAAAATTGTAGACCTGCACCAGGCTGGGAAGACTGAATCTGCAATAGGCCAGCATCTTGGTGTGAAGAAATCAACTGTGGGAGCAATAATTAGAAAATGGAAGACATACAAGACCACTGATGATCTCCCTCGATCTGGGGCTCCACGCAAGATCTCACCCCGTGGGGTCAAAATGATGACAAGAACGGTGAGGAAACAACCACATGGGGGGACCTAGTGAATGACCTGCAGAGAGCTGGGACCAACGTAACAAAGGCTACCATCAGTAACACACTACGCCGCCAGGGACTCAGATCCTGCAGTGCCAGACATGTCCCCCTGCTTAAGCCAGTACATGTCCGGGCCCGTCTGAAGTATGCTAGAGAGCATTTGGATGATCCAGAAGCGGCTTGGGAGAATGTCATATGGTCAGATGAAACCAAAGTAGAACTGTTTGGTAGGAACACAACTCGTCGTGTTTGGAGGAGAGAGAA
Source organism: Bombina bombina (assembly GCF_027579735.1). Classification (NCBI taxonomy): domain Eukaryota; kingdom Metazoa; phylum Chordata; class Amphibia; order Anura; family Bombinatoridae; genus Bombina; species Bombina bombina. Next base: position 152,130,625 of record NC_069507.1, read on the forward strand.
TGCTGAGTTGCAACCAAAGAACACCATACCTACTGTGAAGCATGGGGGTGGCAACATCATGCTTTGGGGCTGTTTCTCTGCAAAGGGAACAGGACGACTGATCCGTGTACATGAAAGAATGAATGGGGCCATGTATCGTGAGATTTTGAGTGCAAACCTCCTTCCATAAGCAAGGGCATTGAAGATGAAACGTGGCTGGGTCTTTCAGCATGACAATAATCCCAAACACACCACCCGGGCAATGAAGGAGTGGCTTCGTAAGAAGCATTTCAAGGTCCTGGAGTGGCCTAGCCAGTCTCCAGATCTCAACCCCATAGAAAACCTTTGGAGGGAGTTGAAAGTCCATGTTGCCCAGCGACAGCCCCAAAACATCACTGCTCTAGAGGAGATCTGCATGCAGGAATGGGCCAACATACCAGCAACAGTGTGTGACAACCTTAAAAGACTTACAGAAAACGTTTGACCTCTGTCATTGCCAACAAAGTATATATAACAAAGTATTGAGATGAAATTTTGATATTGACCAAATACTTATTTTCCACCATAATTTGCAAATAAATTCTTTCCAAATTAGACAATGTGATTGTCTGGATTTGTTTCCACATTTTGTCTCTCATAGTTGAGGCATACCTATGATGAAAATTACAGGCCTCTCTCATCTTCTTAAGTGGGAGAACTTGCACAATTGGTGGCTGACTAAATACTTTTTTGCCCCACTGTATATATATATATATATATATATATATATATATATATATATATATATATATAAATACAAAAGGGAAAAAGAGCACACAACGGAACTCTAAGTGTAGTACTATTTATTACAAATGATTTCCACATAAAAAGTGTCTCAATCCCTTTTAGTGAACTACTCACAAAAGGTGCCCTCAAACATATGAGGTATGTAAAAGCATTCAATGGTCCAAACACCGTGGTATTGGAAAGATGGATTGACGTCTGTGCAGAGGTTCCTACTTGGCCCAGTCAACTGAGCCAAGTAGGAACTCCGTCCTCACACGATCTTTCGTCTCTCACGATTCTCACCGGTAAGTTGGTCCCAAACAAACAAACACCCTGGGTTTCCGTAACCACGTAGCAGCGTCAATGACGTAAAGGGGGGCGTGCCTGATGCGTTTCACGGAAGTGACTCCGCTTCATCAGAGGCTATCCACACCTCCCCCTTCATGCGATATTTGTATTGTATACACAGTGGTAAGTCGGCCTACCCTTCACGTCATTGTATCAGAAAGAATGTCTCTCTTTCTAATTGCATTAAACCGCTTCTGTTTACATAAACATATTTCAATACAACAATTCACATAACAATTCATTTCAATAAATTATTCTATAAAACTTACTCATAAAATACTTAATAAAAAATCTTCATTTGTTATAAATTCTCATCTAATTATTAGTGGACAAAGACATAATTTTCTAATAGGAAAAACACACAATTTGATTTGAAAAAATGAGAAAATAAATTACTACTTACTTGTTGTGATATTTAAAATTACACAGAAATATATTAAAATAAAATTCATAGTCTCCGGTATCTGAATAAGAAAAATTCATATAAATAATAAGTATTCATATATAATTAACAACGTTAACGTTGAAAATAAAAAATATACTATATACTAACAGTTACTATAAAAAATTCCCATAAAACCAGTTGTCAGAATGAGGAAATAGATGAAAAACTGCATGTAACCATTATTTATAGAAGAAAGGCTTGTAAATCTACCTCCCTATTGAGTCCATTAGGTTCCATGGTCCTAAGCCTATGGATCCAAAAAGTCTCTCTTTGTCTGAGGGTCAAAAGTCTATCTCCCCCTCTTTTATCTAGATTTACTTGTTCAATAGCTAAAACTTTTAAATTCATTATAATTTTTGTTATGATGTTTCAAAAAAATGATCAGATACCCCATGTGTAGTTATACCCTGCTCTATATTTTTTATGTGCTCCATTACCCTTCTTTTTATGGTCCGCTTCGTTCTTCCTATGTACCTCTTTTGGCACGAGCACTCAAGCATGTATACTACAAACTTGGATTGGCATGTTAAATGTGTTTTAATTTTAAATTCCACCCTGTCATGATGGCAAAAAAAACTTTTATTATTTTGTTGGTCAATTAATGTACAAACAGTGCAATTTTTTCTCTTGCACCCAAAAAAACCCCTCTGTTTTTAACACTGGGTTCAACCAATTTGTAGTTTTAATTTCTTTCTCTGTTAAAGGTCCTAGATTGCTAGGGGACAGATGTTGTTTTAGATTCATGTTTTGTCAAAAGACAATTTTTGGTCTTTCATCTAAAATGTCTTTTAACACTTCATCTTATTTAAGAACTCCCCAATGTTTTTTCACAATCTCTTCTATTTTTCCTGCTCCACTATTGTATTTTGTGAGAAAAAGAGTGGTATTTTCAGTTTTGTAGGTTTTCTTAAGAACTTTATTACTTTGCCCTTTTATTAGATTAGTCCTATTTAGAGCTTTTGCTTTCTCATAACCGTTAATAATTAAATCTTCTGGATATTTTTTAGCCCTAAATTTTTGTTTGAGTAGATTCGATTCCACCTCAAAATCATCCACTCTTATACAGTTTCGCCGTAGACATTAAAAAAGTGCCCATAGGGTATATTGTGGATCCATTTTTTATGGTGGCAACTGGTAGCATACAGATAGCTATTCGAATCTGTAGTTTTCCTGAATAAATTACTCACAATTTTCTTATTTTCCTGTGTTAAAGTAATATCTAGAAAATCAATTTTGGTGGAATCATAATTACCAGTAAATTTTAAATTTAATTGATTGTTATTAGCATATTGCATAAAATCCTCCAAAGTTTCATTACTACCTTCCCAAATTATTACAATATCGTCGATAAAACGACGCCATAATTTAATATTAAATGCAAATGGATTATTCTGCCAGATGTAATTTGTTTCCCAAAAACCCATGCAAAGGTTTGCATAATTGGGGGCAAAGCGAGTACCCATCGCTGTGCCCCCAATTTGCAAATAGTACCTTTCTTCAAAAAGAAATACATTATTGTATAGAATAAATTCTATACTATCCAAGATAAAATCTTGTTGCAACTATGGTAGATCATCAATTTCTCTCAAAAAATATTATATATATATATATATATATATATATATATATATATATATATATATATATATATATATATATATATATATATATATATATATTGTGTATATATAGCTTTTATTTGCATTTTATTTATTTATCCATGTTAATGTACTACTTGAATATTCCACATAGGTACCTTTGCAAATTATTTATTGTTTTAAACTTTTGTTTTAATTGTTTTAACTGTCATCATTTATTGTTATTAATAAATACATGTGTACTACCTATTCACATCCTAGCCCACTTCTAGTTGAGGCACTCAGGCTACATCCAAATAATAAAAGTAAATTAGAAAGTTGTTTAAAATTGCATGCTCTACCTGAATCATGAAATTAAAAATGTTGGTTTCAGTCTTAGGCATTTTACGAGATGGCGTTCGTTTGTGCCTCAGTTGGGTAATTCCTGGGATGTTTCTGGACAGTAACAGCCTCACTAAATAGGAGAAGGGAGCTGGATGGTGGGGTGCTTATAAAATCCCCTCAATATCAGTTCCCTTAACTCCTACAAACCCCAAGACCCACCGTTGGAAAGGTAATCGCCTGCTTGTCTTGGGGACATACAATGTATAAAAAAATTTTAAAAAATATAACATATTTTTTAAGAATGTGCCTGTAATGTGATCAAAATGGCTTAGAGACCCCCATGTACCCTTGTTTAAAAGCCCATCACCCCCTCTGTAAAAGTAAGCCCCTATATAATTTTTAATAGCCAGGTGATCACTGTAGTAATACAGGAATATAATTTGTTGTCTCAAAACAGAAAAGGAGTAAAAAACAACAAAAAAAGGAACTGGAAATATAATTGTGCTTTATACAAAAAAACATAACCACCATAAAAGGGGTGGGTCTCATGGACTCTTGCCAATATGAAAGAAATTAATTTATCAGGTAAGTTCTTACAAAAATTATGTTTTCTTTCATGTAATTGGCAAGAGTCCATGAGCTAGTGACGTATGATATAGTAATACCCAAGATGTGGAACTCCACAGAAGAGTCACTAGAGAGGGAGGGATAAAATAAAAACTGCCATTTTCCTCTGAAAAAATTAAATCCACAACCAAAAAGAAAGTTTTTCTCATAATTAAAAAGAAAAAACTTAAAACATAAGCAGAGGAATCAAACTGAAACAGCTGCCTGAAGAACTTTTCTACCAAAAACTGCTTCCGAAGAAGCAAATACATCAAAACGGTGGAATTTAGTAAATGTATGCAAAGAAGACCAAGTCGCTGCTTGGCAAATCTGATCAACTGAAGCTTCATTCTTAAAAGCCCATGAAGTGGAGACTGATCTAGTAGAATGAGCTGTGATTCTCTGAGGCGGGGCTTGACCCGACTCCAAATAAGCCTTACGAATCAAAAGCTTTAACCAAGATGCCAGGAAATGGCAGAAACTTTCTGACCTTTCCTAGAACCGGAAAAGACAACAAATAGACTTGAAGTCTTCCTGAAATCTTTAGTAGCTTCAACATAATGTAAGGATCTCTCCAAAGAATTCTTAGGATTAGGACACAAAGAGGGGACAAGAATTTCCCTATTAATGTTGTTAGAATTCACAACTTTAGGTAAAAATTTAAATGAAGTCCGCAAAACTGACTTATTTTGATGAAAAATCAGAAAAGGTGACTCACAAGAAAGATCAGATAATTCAGAAACTCTTCTAGCAGAAAAGATAGCCAAAATGAACAACACTTTCCAGGAAAGTAGTTTAATATCCAAAGAATGCATAGGCTCAAAAGGAGGAGCCTGTAAAGCTTTCAAAACCAAATTAAGACTACAAGGAGGAGAGATTGATTTAATGACAGGCTTGATACGGACCAAAGCCTGAACAAAACAGTGAATATCACGAAGTTTAGCAATCTTTCTGTGAAATAAAACAGAAAGAGCAGAGATTTGTCCCTTCAAGGAACTTACAGACAAACCTTTATCCAAACCATCCTGAAGAAACTGTAAAATTCTAGGAATTATAAAAGAGTGCCAGGAGAATTAATGAGAACACCATGAAATATAAGTCTTCCAAACTCGATAATAAATCTTCCTAGAAACAGGTTTATGAGCCTGTAACATAGTATCAATCACTGAGTCAGAGAAACCATTATGACTAAGCACTAAGCGTTCAATTCCCATACCGTCAAATTCAATGATTTGAGATCCTGATGGAAAAAAACGGTCCTTGAGACAGAAGGTCTGGTCTTAAAGGAAGTGGCCAAGGTTGACAACTGGACATCCGGACAAGGTCCACATACCAGAACCTGTGAGGCCATGTTGGTGCTACCAGAAACACAAACAAATGTTTCATGATGATCTTGGAGATCACTCTTGGAAGAACTAGAGGCGGGAAGATATAAGCAGGTTGGTAAAACCAAGGAACTGCTAATGCATCCACCGACTCCACCTGAGGATCCCTGGACAGGTACCTGGGAAGTTTCTTGTTTAGATGGGAAGCCATCAGATCTATTTCTGGAAGACCCCACATCTGAACAATCTGAAAAAACACATCTGGATGGAGAGACCACTCCCCCCGATGTAAAGTATAAAGGCTGAGATAATCCATTTCCAATTGTCTACACCTGGGATATGTACCGCAGAAATTAGACAAGAGCTGGATTCTGCCCAAGAAAGTACCCAAGATACTTCTTTCATAGCTAGGAGACTGCGAGTTTAAGACTAAATACTTACCTGTAAAATAAAACCTAAGCTAGCTACAATATAACTAATAGTTACATTGTAGCTATCTTAGGTTTTATTTTTATTTCACAGGTAAGTTTGTATTTATTTTTACTAGGTAGACTAGTTAGTAAATTGTTATTAACTATTTACTAACTACCTAGCTAAAATAAATACAAATTTACCTGTAAAATAAAACCTAACCTGAGTTACACTAAGGGCTAGATTTATCAAGCCCCTACGGCAGCAAGTTCTCACAAGAACTTGCTCGCCGTGATTTATCAAGCAGTGGTCACCAGACTGCTGCTTCCCTAAGCTCTTCGCCACCTCAAAGGTGGCAAAATTCAATCTCCTCGGTCGAGTCGGGCAGGGGCGGTATTGCACGCTAGCGCAAAATTGCGCTTGTGCGCAATGTTAATTACCTATGGGTAATTTAGCCCCGCCACAGGTGAGCTGAGGCATAAAGGGGCATGTATACATGCCCCTGTACGCCTCAGCTATGATAAATCTAGCCCTAACACCTAACCTTACACTACAATTAAATAAATTACATTAATTAAATCCAATTAACTAAATTAAAAAAAAAAAACACTAAATTACACAAAATAAAAAAGAAATGATCAAATATTTAAACTAATTACACCTAATCTAATAGCTCTATCAAAATAAAAAAAGCCCCCCAAAATAAAAAAAAAACCTAGCTTACACTAAACTGCCAATAGCCCTTAAAAGGGCCTTTTGCGGGGCATTGCCCCAAATAAATCAGCTCTTTTACCTGTAAAAAGAAAAATACAAACAACCCCCAACAGTAAAACCCACCACCCACACAACCAAAACCCCCAAATAAAATCCTATCTAAAAAAACCTAAGCTCTCCATGAAAAGGGCATTTGGATGGGCATTGCCATAAAAAGGGCATTTAGCTCTTTTTTTCGGTGCCCAAACCCTAATCTAAAAATAAAACCCATCCAATAAACCCTTAAAAAAACCTAACACTAACCCCTGAAGATCCACTTACAGTTTTTGAAGACCGACATCCATCCTCAATGAAGCGGCAGAAGTCCTCAGAGAAGCCGGCCAAAGTCTTCATCCAAGCCGGCAGAAGTCTTCATCCAGACGGCATCTTCTATCTTCATCCATCCAGCGCGGAGCGGCTCCATCTTCAAGACATCCGGCACGGAGCATCCTCTTCTTATGACGGCTACTGAAGAATGAAGGTTCCTTTATGGGACGTCATGCAAGATGGCGTCCCTTGAATTTCGATTGGCTGATAGAATTCTATCAGCCAATCGGAATTAAAGGGGAAAAAATCCTATTGGCTGATGCAATCAGCCAAAAGGATTGAGCTTCAATCCTAGTGACTGATCCAATCAGCCATTAGGATTGAGCTCGCATTCTATTGGCTGATTGGAACAGCCAATAGAATGTGAGCTCAATCCTATTTGCTGATTGGATCAACCAATATGATTTTTTCACCTATAATTCTGATTGGCTGATAGAATTCTATCAGCCAATCGGAATTCAAGGGACACCATCTTGCATGACGTCCCTTAAAGGAACCTTCATTCTTCAGTCGCCGTTGTAAAAAGAGAATGCTCCATGCTGGATGGATGAAGATAGAAGATGCCTTCTGGATGAAGACTTCTGCGGGCTTGGATGAAGACTTCGGCTGCTTGGATGAAGACTTCGGCTGCTTGGATGAAGACTTCGGCCGCTTGGATGAAGACTTCGGCCGCTTCGTTGAGGATGGATGTCTGGTCTTCAAAAACTACGAGTGGATCTTTGGGGGTTAGTGTTAGGCTTTTTTAAGGGTTTATTGGGTGGGTTTTATTTTTAGTTTATTGGTTTGGGCACTTTAAAAAGAGCTAAATGCCCTTTTAAGGACAGTGCCCATCCAAATGCCCTTTTCAGGGGAGCTTAGGTTTTTTTAGTTAGGATTTTATTTGGGGGGTTGGTTCTGTGGGTGGTGGGTTTTACTGTTGGGGGGATGTTTGTATTTTTTTTTTTTACAGGTGAAAGAGCTGATTTCTTTGGGGCAATGCCCCACAAAAGGCCCTTTTAAAGGCTATTGGCAGTTTCGTATAATAAGGTGTAATTAGTTTAAATATCTGATCATTTATTTTTTTATTTTGTGTAATTTAGTGTTTGTTTTTTTGTAATTTAGGTAATTGAATTTAATTTAGATAATTTATTTAATTGTAGTGTAAGGTTAGCATAATACAGGTTAGGTTTTATTTTTTACAGGTAAATTTGTATTTATTTTAGCTAGGTAGTTAGTAAATAGTTAATCGCTATTTAGTAACTATTCTACCTAGTTAAAATAAATAAAAACTTGCCTGTGAAATAAAAATAAAACCTAAGATAGCTACAATATAACTATTAGTTTTTGCATCCCTTATGGAAAAAGAATTAGAACATATCTGTAAAAAGAAAAATGAGAACAATAAATACACCCCAAGAAATCTTACCTATGCAGAAAATATAGCCCTGCAGAATTTAAGGAAAGATGACCTGGGAGGATATATTTGTCTTCAATAATAGGAATCCATTTATAAATAAGATAATTAGATGGTTTAGATATATAGATGATATTTTGGTAATTTGGCAAGGGGAGGTAGAGGAGGCAGAAGAGTTAGTACGATATGTGAATTTAAATACTATAAACCTTACCTTTACACATACAATTGATAAGAATAAGATCACATTTCTGGATCTGGAACTGATGCATAGGGGGAATGAGATAGTCATAAAGTTGTATAGGAAGGAGACTGATACTAATGGCTATCTACATGCGCAGAGCGTACACCATGCTAAATGGTTAAAAAATATTCCCTATGGTAAGTTTCAGTGAGCCAGAAGGAATTGCACAGATGTGGAAGTATATGAAAAGGAAGCAGAAATCATACAGAAAAGATTTATGGCCAAAGAGTATCCTGTGGAACTAATAACACAAGCACGAGAGAGGGCTAAAAAAGCAAAAGAAGGTTCATCCTTGCAGGTTTATAAATGCAAACAAAAGAATGGAAACAATAATGGTATACATTTTGCCACCGGATATAATAATGCACATAAGAGCATTGAAAGAACCCTGAAAAAACATTGGCCTATACTTCTACAAGATCCTGTGTTAAAAGACACTATCCCAGAAAAGAGTCATATCATCTATAGGAAAAATCAATCAATAAAAAATATGGTGGCCCCAAGTAAACTTAAGTAAAAAAAGAGGGGGGCTCGAATTGGTTGAGACAAGCACAGGGTTTTTAGAGATGTGGAAGAGCAGGGTGTACTTGTTGTTTGCATATGCACCCTGATAACAAACATTTTCACTCCAGTAAAGATGGCAAACGACATGACATACGAGAACTAATGAATTGTAAGTAAAACTATGTTGTTTACCTCCTGGAGTGTTCATGTGGAAAAAAGTACGTGGGGAGAACGAAAAGGAGAATGAAGTATAGATTAACTGAACATCTTAGAAATATAGACATAGGACTCACCACCCATGGAGCATCAGCCCACTTTCTAGAGACACATGGGAAAGATAGAAGGGATCTAAAAATCAAAGCGATCAAACATGTAAAGAGAAAGGAAAGGGGTGGTGATTGCCTAAGACTCTTGAGACAGAGAGAGACATATTGGATTCAGACATTGGGCACACTTGAACCATATCTAATGAATAGAGAGGTGGATTTAGCAGCCTTTATTGATTCCTAATGTGTGTCTCCAATATTATATATATTTGTACTAGCTCCCTTTTGTCTTCAATATGAAGGGTAATATGAAGGGTCCCTCTAGGTATTTACCTGTATCTTTTAATATTTAATAATAAAAATAAAGATATCCTGGAAGTTATCTAGGCAAAATAGTATAAATTTAATGATTTATAATATGCATTTACAGATTTACAGGTTTTTAATCTAGAGAATGTTTTTAAATTTAAATATATTTTTAATATGTTTAGCTATTAATTGATATATTGTCTTTTAAGCTTTCTATGTCATTTTATGTTTTGTGTCGTGCATATAGATAAATATATATATATATATTTTTTTTTATACATATATATATTTTTAATGTATTTTGTATGGGTAGTTCTATGTAAACTTTCAAACATGTGAATAGCTATAAGTTTGTTAGACAAATAAGGCTACCAGTGTGTGCTTTTTTTAAATTCTTAATTTTCGATTTATAAGATTGATAATATTCGATAACAATCATATATGCCTTTAAAGGGCAATATGGAGGTACAGCAAGTATGCAATATAAGAATATCGAATAAATAGAGTTCAACCGTGGTATAATGTGAAAAACACGCTTTGTAACAATGCAAATATAATATAAGGAATGTATGTATTTTTCACTGGTATATTTACGTGGTAGTCATTGTTAAGGAGTTTACCATAGCAAAGAGAATCAATGTTACTTTAGACATACATGTGTCTTTTTCTCCTTAACGTTGTTGTTCAGACAATAGGGAAATCCTATAAAAGGTAGCTGTCTAGGTATGTGGGCATACCTCTGATGAAGTGGGGAGGAGCCCCACAAAATGCATTCGGCCACGCCCACATCGATATACGCTTGCAGCAATCGGACACACAGCGTTCTAGCCAGCTTGTGAACGTCTGTAGGAGTCTGTTTGGCGACCAGTGTCTTGTGTTTTTTAAAATATATGTAAGAGGACATTGGGACACTGAGACATTGGACTTTTGTGCTAAAATCCCAGGGAGTCATCACGGACAGATTAATGCAAAGGTAGCAGCACAGCTGTTCCTGTAGACACGCTACTGATAGAAGTGATCTGAAAAAGAGACTGTCATCCTGGGTTCGTACAGAGCTGTATTGGTCCTCTTAATATTGTGCCTTTTCATACCTCATATGTTTGAGGGTTAAAAGTGTGAGCGAATTTTTATATTTGTAAATTAAATTTATTTTAAAAACAATACTACTCTTAGATCAGTCCCTTGCGCTCCTGTCTTTTTTGTTTTTTTTTATATTGTAGCTAGCTTAGGGTTTATTTTATAGGTAAGTATTTAGTTTTAAATAGGAATTATTTAGTTATTAATAGTAGGTTTTATTTATATTTATTTTAATTATATTAAAGTTAGGGGGTGTTAGGGTTAGGTTTAGGGGTTAATATGTTTATTCTAGTGGCGGCGATGTCCGGAGTGGCAGATTAGGGGTTAATAACTTTATTTTAGTGTTTGCAATGCGGGAGGGCCTAGGTTTAGGGGTTAATAGGTAGTTTATGGGTGTTGGTGTACTTTTTAACTCTTAAGTTGTGAGTTTTATGCTACAGCTTTGTAGCACAAAACTCATAACTACTGACTTTAGATAATGTCCCGTTAAAAAAAGGACTTTTTGAAAGGTGCGATAGTTAATTTGTTTTACAGCCAAAAAAGTGTGCGGTACAGCACACAAGACTCGTAATAGCAGCGGTAGTTAAAAAGCAGCGTTATGACCCATAACACTGCTTTTCAACTCATAACGCAAGACTCGTAATCTAGCCGTTTATTTCCGAAGACCCAGTGCCATAACATCACATACCTTTACGACCCTATATATTAATGCTTGGTCTGTAAAATTTCTGAAGTAATATATAACAAGATGCCTACAATTTTTGGCAAAGTGACTAAAATGTGCATACTTTATTCCTGAATTTAGCCAAAATTGAAAGTGTTGTAGAAGGTAAAAGCACACAGTCACACTCTCACTCTCATATAACAGACACACACACTCTCATTCAACACACACACTCATACAACACAGAAACACACCACACACACTCTCATACAACACACACACTCTCATACAACACACACCACATACTCTCATACAACACACACACACACCACATACTCTCATACAACACACACACCCACCACACACTCTCATACAACACACACACACAACACACACGCTCTCATACCACACACGCTCTCATACAACACACACACACCACACACCCTCTCATACAACACACACACATGCTCTCATACAACACACACACAAGCTCTCATGCAACACACACATGCTCTCATACAACACACACACACTCTCATACAACACACACACACCACACACGCTCTCATACAACACACACGCTCTCATACAACACACACACGCTCTCATACAACATACACACACACACCACACATGCTCTCATACAACACACACACAAGCCGTGACCCAGTAAACATGGTGTTGTGAACCAGTAATGGGTCCCGACCCGTGGTTTGAAGAACCCTGATTTAGAGCATAATAGTGGGAGGTATATTGTGTAATGAAGTTCATATAATGTTAGTAGAACAACAATTGAGAAGACATTTAGTAAAAGTTAAGTTAACGTTATTATATGATTAAATAATTGTTGGAGCAAATCTTACATATTTGTCTCAATATATAACATATCAACTGTACATCTCTAATATCAAGCTATACTGTATATGGCTTGTATTATAAATATAATTATCAGAGAAATATGAAAAGACCCCAGTGAGTTTTTATATCTTAACTCACTTGTTAAGATGAGGTTAATATTGGAATTCAAAAAGTGAAGGATGTGGAGTGTTAAGTTCAATAATCAATAGTAAGTGACTATTCATCGTAAACAATAAATTATTTTCAATATTGTGTTATGAATACATGTATACATCTGAATTTTCTTTTTAAGAAATTATTTTTTGAGTAGTTATCCCTTTAATTTTCCCTACTAGCGATCAGTACTAACACTTTAATTACATACTGAAAAGTGTCTGATATTGCAATAAAGTTTGTGAGAGGTATTTTTGAAAATGTAAGCATAGAAAATTTATAGAAAAGATTCTCTAAATGGAGAATGCCTATTTATGGCTGCTAAGTACTCTTTAGACGTGCACTCTATCTCTCCCCCCATATCTCTCTCTCTCTCTCTCTCTCTCTGTCTGTCTTTCTCTCTCTCTCTCTCTCTCTCTCTCTCTCCCTCTCTATCTCTGTCTCTGTGTGTGTCTCTCTTTCTCTCTCTTTCTCTCATTTCTCTGTGTGTGTCTCTCTTTCTCTGTGTGTGTGTGTGTGTCTCTTTCTCTCTCTTTCTCTGTGTGTGTCTCTCTCTTTCTCTGTGTGTCTCTCTCTCTTTCTCTTTCTCTGTCTCTCTCTCTCTTTCTCTGTGTCTCTCTGACTCTCTCTCTTTCTCTGTCTCTCTCTTTCTCTCTCTTTCTCTGTCTCTCTCTCTCTCTTTCTCTGTCTCTCTCTCACTCTCTCTCTCTCTCTCTGTCTCTCTCTCTCTCTCTGTCTTTCTCTTTCTCTCTGTCTCTCTCTCCGTGTCTCTCTCTCCGTGTCTCTCTCTGTCTCTCTCTGTCTCTCCGTCTTCCTCTCTCTGTGTCTCTCTCTGTCTCTCTCTCTCTCTCTCTCTCTGTCTCTCTATCTCTCTTTCTCTCTCTCTCTGTGTCTCTCTCTCTTTCTCTGTGTGTGTCTCTCTCTCTGTCCTCTGTCTCTCCCCTGTCTCTCCCCTGTCTCTCCTCTGTCTCTCTCCCCTGTCTCTCTCTGTCTCTCTCCCCTGTCTCTCCCCTGTTTCTCTCTCTCCCCTGTCTCTATTTTAATGGGCCTGGATTTCTAGATCTCATAATCAGAGCAAGCATTTTGTTATCTGGCAAGAGGTTCTGTTACAATTCTTTAGACTAAAATCAGATGCTTACTAAGGTGACCAGTTTTCCAAGATGCATTTAAAGGGACATGAAACCCATATGTTTTATTTCATGATTTAGAAAGAGCATGCAATTTTAAATAACTTTCCAATTTACATCTAATATCTAATTTTCTTCATTCTCTTGGTATCCTTTGTTGAAAATCATACCTAAATATGCTCAGTAGCTGCTGATTGGTGGCTGCACATACATATCTCATGTGATTGGCTCACCCATGTGCATTGCTATTTCTTCAACAAAGGATATCTAAAGAATGAAGAAGCATCCTAGCCAGTGCCGCACCAGCCTTTGACCTCACTGCACATCACTGCTTTATAATTGTCGCAAGATGTTATAGGATTACTAGTGTTATAGTGTTACGATATGGGGTCAATTTATCAAGCTACGTCAGACAAGGTGCATACATACGCACCCCTGTTCCCCACAGCTCGCCTTTGACAGCTGAATTCCACTGCCACCTCCTGACCATGCAAGCCAATCACGCACAGGTAGGAGCTGTCAATTTTCCCGGTTGGACGAGATTGTAATTCACCACCTGAGAGGTGTCAAATAGCTGAGGGAAACAGCGGTCTGATGACCACTGCTTCATAAATACAGACTACAGATTCTCTTATGAGAACCTGCAGTCATAGGGGGGCGAAGGCTGGCAAAGTATTTGATCAATCGACCCCATATGTATTTGATATTGCAAAGCTGTTTTGGTGCAGACCGGGTGAAGTCAGGCGGTCATGTAAATTATCCATTCGGTTCTTCGCGGAACTACAATATTGTCAGCTCACACATGTAAATAATAGAGGTCCGGTATTTGTTTACTAAGAGTATGATTAGTTTTTACCACATGATGTAATTAGGGGAGCAAACAGGGTTCTGGGTCTAGTGCGATTATGTTTATTTATACTTGTGTGATTCGGCATCATGAGTGATTGTTTTGCCAATTCAGGTGATGTGATGTATGTCTATGTCATGCAGTCCTCTCTTTGGCAAACAATTAAGATTTGTGGTTGTGAAAAGGATGGTTTTTATTCTTGTTTTGTAAATTCTGCTTGCACACGCTTCTTTCTGTTCTTTTGCACATATTGCTTCCTGATTGAAATTTTGCTTCAAAATAGATTGTGATTGGATTAGATGGGGTGTTGTGGTAGTTGGGGTACTATATCTGGGACATTTTTGCTTGTTTGTGGTTGTCTAAGGAAGGGAAACTGTGCTGTCCCAAATCTTTACCAATACGGAAGTCCATGGTTAGAAAAAAAAAAAAAAATATATATATATATATATATATATATATATATATATATATATATATATATATTGATTTTGAAGTATGATTCAGGACTATCCAATATGGATATGACTGAGGAGAAATCCATATGATTTTGAAGTATGACTCAGGATTGTTGCTTTACCTTTGCCCTAGGCCGTTAACTGTAAGACCATGATTACATGTTTACTTACAGTGACATTTACAGATTACTCTTTAAATTCTATTTCCAGCAATGCTTGATTACAAAAATACCATAAGTTTTATTCTGACTAACACAAGTGATAGACTCTATTGAACACACGACTATTACGTAAACTCAGCTTTTTCCAGCAGGACATGGTGTATCAATATTACTGAGAAAAATACTGCACTTTGCTTAAGATGTAATTGTTGCAACTTTGTGTATAGATCTTATTGAAGGGAGACAACCCTATTCTAATATCTCAATTTCCATTTTAGGATGTTTTATCTTTTTATGACAATTGATAAATTCTTAACATATAGTCAATTCATAGCAGTTTTTATGATATGTGATATTTTAATTAATAAATAATATTATTACCTATATAATTAGAGGGTATATATGAATAATTTTGATAGATCCTAGCTTTTTAGCGCTGCTTCTCATATTTTTTTTTAATGTTTCATTTTTATTTAGGGTAGATAGACATGTTGTTTAGGATCAGATTGTAGCACACTTATTTTGTCTATTTTTCTTTAAATGTTTTGATTCTTGAAGCTTTTTGGGGAAAACATGCCTGAATAAGTACAGCCACAAAGAATAGATGATGATATTTTTATGTAGAGAGAAAAAAAGATAATATTATAACAGATATTGCACAAAATGAGATAATTATAACACAAGCAGAACTCTTAAATAAAAAACAGACAATATTAAATCTAGAAAAGAATATGACTAATGAATTGAAACAAAAGACTGTATTAAAATTTATGAATAAATATATTGAAATGGATTTGATCCCTAGAGGTTTAAGACTAAGAAAAAAATGTAAATTTGAATTGAAAGATAATTTTCAGACAGAATAGAATAAGGCTCTAGAAAAAGCTTCTTTAACTCTGATGGATATAATAAAAAGATCACAGGACGATTCCCTAATACAAATAGAAAATAAGATATCAAAATTAAAGGAAGAATTGAGTGCTAAAATAGAAAATAGAGAGTATAAAGAAAAACAGAATGGAAATAATCATAACATTAAAAAATCTAAACAGAGACCTGCAAGAAGTGAAGTGGAGGAAACTAAGGAGAGATGAAGGATGCTACTCAGAAATGGGGGGAAATCATGCACAATAAGGAGAAGCAGATGGAGCTGTTTATAATAGAGACAACAGAAAATAATTAGGTTAGAAATACACCATATAAGGGATCTTATAACAATTGGAGCATGGAAACTACAAATAGATTTCAAGAGTTAGATGATGATAGAACATATCCAGAAAGTGTGACTTATTTTTAAGAGATAAATCCACAAAGACAGGGGACATCAAGAGATTTAGAAATAAAAATAGATACACCCCCCCTCTGTAAGAATAAGAACAAGAGAGGGTCAAGAGGAGGAAGAAATGGTAAGATAAATACATCAAGAGACATATTTAATCTAAGTAGTAAGATGCTTAATAAAGAAGAGAACGGTTTTTTTAGTTTTGGTTTAAGCTTTTCCCCCACAACCCGATAAAATAAATGTAATACACATATAATTTGTTAGAAAACTAACATTAAAAAGATATTTCATGAAAAAAAAACAGTAGACTGAAACATTGCAACAAACAACATAAACTCAAATTCATATAAAGAGACATAGCAGATAATTCATACAAATTTGAAATTTAATTTCAAGTTCTATCCAACGAATGAGAACAGTAGGAATTTGGAATTATTTGAAAAACTAGTACATAAGGATATTGCCAAAATAAAGTTAAAAAAACATTGACATATAAAGAAAGACAAACAATAATAGATTTACAAAACTATTAAGACATAAGAATAAAACCAGCTGATAAAATTGTCATTTTAGATGCAGTTAAAGGGACACTGAACACAAATATTTTCTTTCATGATTCAGATAGATCATGCAATTTTAAGCAACTTTCTAATTTATTCCTATTATAACATTTTCTTCATTCTCTTGGAATCTTTATTTGAAATGCAAGAATGTAAGTTTAGATGCCGGCCCATTTTTGGTAAACAACCTAGGTTGTTCTTGCTGATTGGTGGATAAACTCACCCACCAATAAACTGCTGTCCAGTGTACTGAACCAAAAAATAGCTTAGATGCATTCTTTTTCAAATAAAGATAGCAAGAGAATGAAGAAAAATTGATAATAGGAGTAAATTTGAAAGTTGCATGCTCTATCTCAATCATGAAAGAAAGAATTTGGGTTGTGTCACTTTAAATATTTAGCAGAATCTGAAAGACTTCTTAGTAACCGAGAGACATAAAAGGAATTAAAACTTGATCCAATGAAAAAAAAATCCAAAATGTTAGATGAAGCTAAACAAAAATACATATTATATAAAAAGGAATATGATTTCCTGAATGCCAAAAATCCCTATTTTCTATTTCTTACCAAAAATCCATAAAGATCCAGTTAATCCACCAGTTGGACCAATTATATCAGGGATTGGATCATTAACATCAAATCTTTCACAATACATAGATTTTTTTGTACAAAAATTTGTTAGAGGACTACCTTCATATCTGAGAGATACAACAGAGATATTAAGATGTCTAGATACATTAAAATGGGAAGACAAATGCTTTAATATGTGCAGCAATCAGAGCAGAATAACAATAAATCTGAATGGATCAAGCTTTGATATGCTGCAACAGATTATTGCAAGTTGTGAACAATTGTTTACAGGTACCTACAAAATATAACTTAGCATGCAAATGGACTATAGCTATATGATAATTGAAAAAGCTTTTACCAGTTTTTAGACGCACAGAGATTCACAAGCAGAGATGTTCAGTGAAGCTTGACTGACAGGCAGGAGAGTTCAGTGCATCCAGGCAGTTTGTTTATGATGCATGCAATCAGCTGATCAGTATCCTTGTGAGAATGCAGGTCAGGAGGAAACAGCTTTAATGATGTTTAGCAAAAGTCACAGCAAAAAAGAACAAATAAGAAATTAGCAGTATTAAACTATTACAGGAATTGATTTAGCACAATAAAAAATACAGGGCTTAGTATTGAAAGCCCACAGGACAAGGAAAACCAAGCAAAGTGGAAAGGAAGGGGAGGGAATTTATACAGCTAGATTACAAGTTTGTGCATTCATCTTTTAATGCTGAAAATATGGTCACTTCAGCGTTAAAACAGCACTGCAGCCATCAAAAGTCTTGTCGGTATAGGTGTAACGCAAGCCTTTTAGCCTGTAACGCAATGTCAGTACTGCACTCGTAAAAATTACGTTTTTTTCATGGGATTCCCATAGTGCTGGTATTACGAGTTTTGTGGTCAGGCTAAAAAGCTTGAAATACTTTTTTCTGTGCTATATAAATTAGTTATGTGACATTATTTTGACACTGGGATTAGTGTCTTTATTTTCTTTAAGAAAAGAAGGATTAAAGGGACCTAGAATAAAAGTTTCATTCTTCAGAAAGAGCAAATACTTTTAAAGAACTCTCCAACTTATAAAATATAGCTCCGGAGTGTGTAAACATCTTAATCACTACATGACAGCAGTGTTTGCAACAATGTTACACATTTAGGTCTAAATTATAAATGGAGAACAAACATTTTAGAGCTATTGTGCAATAACTGCTAAGATGACACACGTCACAAGTGTGTGAGTGAATTTCAAATTTGAATATAAAATGTAACTTTTATTATTATTACTTTAAAAAGATAGCTTGAATCTTATAATATTTTGCTGTCCTCACTTTTTATTAAAAACACTTCTCCTTCAAGTCAATATACATTATCCGTATTGTCTACAGTTGGTTACAAAAGAAGGAGCTATAGGGTATAATATATGAAGTTGATAACTCCTGAATTATATTTCCTAACTAATTGCTTGCCATAAGTCTGGCTTGTTTGAAATATACACTATGTTAGCTTCACATATAGTAATTAACCGGTTTGAAATTCCTGTATTTATCTTATAGTCCTAATATAGTATTTAAATTAAGAAGTAATAGACAAGTAGTAATGTGGCTGTTGTGGTTATAGAAATTGGTAGTAATTTTGGTAATTTACTGAAGTCAGAATATTCCTATGGTATGATGTTTGTGCACACTTGGGTAGTGAATTGTTACAATAACTTCACAATGTATAACCATACCAAATAGGTAAATGCTCTATAATGAGCTGATGTGGAAATGAGTTGATAGGATTGTGCAATAACATCGCTTAAAGTGAATGTAAATGTTGATGCTAAAGTGCCCGGTTTTTAAAAATTTGATTAAAATCAGGGGCACGTTAATTCATCAAAATTTACATTTCACTTGTGCTGTGAAAATACTTACCTTTTAAACTTGACAGCTGCTCCAGCTTCCTCTGGTCGTCGCAAGCCATTTCTGATGTCAGAAATGATGGATAGGTCATCCTCCAATCATAGCTTCCCCCCTGGGGGAATCAGTGTCTGATTCAACGCCGCGATTGGAGGAAGCCTGGGGCCCGATATAAATCGTCTGCCGCAAAATCGGGCGACGCCAAAATTTGCGCTGGTTTAGTATGACATATACAGCGTAACATAGAAGTTCCAATCGTATATTTCTGCCTTCGGCCGTAGTTTTTTGGCCCATAGACAGGTATACCAAACCAACGCAGTTTGGTATCCAATATACAGCATAAGGACTTACGTGGCGAAAATGGAGAAATCTTTCTCCATTTTCACCTCGCCACAAATTGCAGGCGTAGTAAGCCTTATGCTGTGTATCAGAGCCCCATAGCTCCCTAAACTAGCTACAAAATAAAACCTAACACCTAACGCATGCGCAATGTCTATCTACCTGTCAACCGCGATCCCCCATCGCAATCCCTAATACAGTGTTTAACCCCTAAGCCGCCACTCCCGGACCCCGCCGCCACCTACATTAAATGTCTAACCCCCTAATGTAATCCCCCTACACCGCCGCCATCTAAATTAAAATTATTACCCCCTAATGTGAGCCCCCTACCCCGCCGCCACCTATTTTAACTATATTACCCCCTAATCTAATCCCCCTACCCCGCCGCCACCTATTTTAAATGTATTAACCCCTAATCTAATCCCCCTACACCGCCTCCACCTATTTTAAATGTATTAACCCCTAATCTAATCCCCCTACACCGCCGCCACCTATTTTAAATGTATTAACCCCTAATCTAATCCCCCTACACCGCCGCCACCTATAATAAATTTATTACCCCCTAAAATACTAAACTGTCCCTACCCTAAACTAAATTAAAAATAGCCCTGAAAAGGGCTTTTTGCGTGGCATTGCCCCAAAGTAGCCAGCTCTATTACCAGCCCTTAAAAGGGCCTTTTGCAGGGCATTGCCCCAAAGTAACCAGCTCTTTTACCAGCCCTTAAAAGGGCTTTTTGCGGGGCATTGTCACAAAGTAATCAGCTCTTTTGCCTCTAATGTAATCTAATCCCCCTACACCGCCGCCACCTATATTAAATATATTAACCCCTAATCTAATCCCCCTACACCACCACCACCTATATTAAAATTATTAACCCCTAATCTAATCCCCCTACACCACCGCCACCTATATTAAAATTATTAACCCCTAATCTAATCCCCCTACACCACCGCCACCTATATTAAATTAATTAACCCCTAAAATGCTAAAATTTCCCTACCAAGTCTAACCCTACAAATAGCCCTGAAAAGGGCTTTTTGCATGGCATTGCCCCAAAGTAACCAGCTCTATTACCAGCCCTTAAAAGGGCCTTTTGCGGGGCATAGCCCCAAAATAACCAGCTCTTTTGCCTGTAATCTAAATCCCCCTATACCGCCGCCACCTATAATAAATGTATTACCCCCTAATCTAATCCCCCTACACCGCCGTCACCTATATTAAATATATTAACCCCTAATCTGACCCCCCTACACCGCCGCCACCTATATTAACTATATTAACCCTAATTATATTAGGATTAATATAGTTAATATAGTTATTATATTATATATATTAACTATATTAACCCTATCTAACTCTAACACCCCTAACTTAATTATTATTAAAATAAATCTAAATAATATTAATAATGTTAACTAAATTATTCCTATTTAAAACTAAATACTTACCTATAAAATAAACCCTAAGATAGCAACAATATAATTAATAATTATATTGTAGCTATTTTAGGGTTTATATTTATTTTACATGTAACTTGGTATTTATTTTATCTAGGTACAATAGCTATTAAATAGTTAATCCCCTTCTCCATTAAAATACCTTGTCATATACAGGGCTGGACTGGGACCAAAAAAAGGCCTGGGCATTTGAGGGCAAATAGGCCCATTCCCCCCCACCACTTCGCTCACCAATTCTTATTTAACCGTAGACCAAACATGGCAAGTATAATACTTGTTTAAGTGACAAAAACATTTTTACATTTCCAACACCCTATAATCACTGTATTTTGTCAATTGGTTGGTATGAAAAAATAAATTAAAATATAAAAAACACAACAAAACCAAAATAAAGTGCTAGTTTCTCATGAAAAACAAGTGCGTTCTTAAAAGATTCCATCTGAATCAGCCAAACTTTAATCTATATATTAAAGGGATAGTAAACCCAATTTTTTTTTCTTGATTCAGATAGAGCATGAAATTGTAAGCAACTTTCTAATTTACTCCTATTATCAATTCTTCTTCTTTCTCTTGGTATCTTTATTTGAAAAACAAAAATGTATATGTAAGAGCCGGCCCATTTTTAGTTCAGAACCTGGGTTGCACTTGCTGATTTGTTAATTACATTTAGCCACCAATATGGTTATGTTAGGATAAAGATGCAGTATAAGAAGGCATGAGTGGGTTTTTGTGTGTGAGAGAAAGGAATGAGTGAAGAGAAGAAAAGGAGAGGAAAAAAGGGGAAAAAAAAGGAGATAAGGGAGGGAAATAGAGAAGGAAGGGGAAGAAGGAAGAGAAGAAAGAAGGGAGAGAAAGAGAGAAGGGAAGAAGGGAGGGAGGGTAGAGAAAGAGAGAAGGGGGGAGAGAGAGAAGAAAGGGAGGATGAGAAAGATGGAGCCATTTGGCTATCTGTAAATTGTGGCATATAAATTAAGCTATTTGTATAGCAATATATAAAATTCTAGGTAAACACTAAAAAATGTGGGAGCCATGGGCGCGATCCGATATACAGCGTAGTTTTCGGCGCAAGGGATGGAACCCGCACCGCCCGTAGTTTCACCTCGCACATCGGGGTATTCCATATACCCCGGCGGCAGTTGCTAAAGTGCCGTAAGTCGGATAAACTAGCGATGTCCAGAAATGAGCGTAACTACACTTTAGAAACTGCCTGCGCCTAAAAAAACTAACTAAAATATTAAATCTCCCGTTACTGTCTAACACGCCTCCCAAAAATCAGCCCGACACGTATACCCCTATATCCGCAATCCTCCCTCTCACTCCTAATAATAAATGTATTAACCCCTAGACCGACAACCCCCCACAACACAATAAGCCTAATTATTAACCCCTAAACCGCCATAGCCCACACTGCAATAAACCTATCCTAGTATTAACCCCTAAACCGCCGCTCCCGGAGCCCATCGCCACTTACATTATATGCATTAACCCCTAAACTGCCTCTCCCGGACCCCGCCGCCACCTACATTAAATATATTAACCTCTAATCTGACCCCCCTACACTGCCGCCACCTAAATAAATATATTAACCTCTAATCTGACCCCCCTACACTGCCGCCACCTACATTAAATGTATTACCCCCTAGACCTAAGTCTAACCCTAACACCCCCCTAACTTAATTATTATTTAAATAAATCTAAATAATATAACTATTATTAACTAAATTATTCCTATTTAAAACTAAATACTTACCTATAAAATAAACCCTAAGATAGCTACAATATAATTAATAATTACATTGTAGCTATTTTAGGATTTATTTTTATTTTACAGGCAACTTTGTATTTATTTTAACTAGGTACAATAGCTATTAAATAGTTAATAACTATTTAATAGCTACCTAGTTAAAATAATTACAAAATTACCTGTAAAATAAATCCTAACCTAAGTTACAAATACACCTAACACTACACTAACAATAAATTAATTAAATAAATTAACTAAAATTATCTAAAATAAAATATAATTAAATAAACTAAACTATATTACAAAAACAAACAAACACTAATTTAGAAAAAATTAAAAAATATTACAAGAAGTTTAAACTAATTACACCTAATCTAAGCCCCCCTAATAAAATAAAAAAGCCCCCCAAAATAATAAAATGCCCTACCCTATACTAAATTACAAATAGCCCTTAAAAGAGCCTTTTGCGGGGCATTGCCCCAAAGTAATCAGCTCTTTTACCTGTAAAAAAAAGAACAATCCCCCCCCAACATTACAACCCACCACCCACACACCCCTACTCTAAAACCCACCCGATCCCCACTTAAAAAAACACTAACCCATTGAAGATCACCCTACCTTGAGCCATCTTCACCCAGCCGGGCTGAAGTCTTCATCCAATGGGGCAGAAGAGGACATCCAGACCGGCAGAAGTCTTCATCCTATCAGCCAATCGGAATTAAGGTAGGAAAAATCCGATTGGCTGATCCAATCAGCCAATCGGATTGAATTTCAATCCGATTGGCTGATTAAATCAACCAATCGGATTTTTCCTACCTTAATTCCGATTGGCTGATAGAATCCTATCAGCCAATCGGAATTTGAGGGACGCCATCTTGGATGACGTCGTTTAAATCACCAGCCATACGTCGGGTAGTCGTCGTGCAGGAAGGATGCTCCGTGCCGGAGGTCTTCAAGATGGAGCCGCTCCTCGCCGGAAGGATGAAGATAGAAGATGCCGCTTTGATGAAGATGTCTGCCGGTCCGGATATCCTCTTCTGCCCGGATAGGATGAAGACTTCTGCCGGTCTGGATGTCCTCTTCTGCCCCATTGGATGAAGACTTCGGCCCAGCTGGGTGAAGACGGTTCAAGGTGGGGTGATCTTCAATGGGGTAGTGTTAGGTTTTTTTAAGGGGGGATCAGGTGGGTTTTAGAGTAGGGGTGTGTGGGTGGTGGGTTGTAATGTTGGGGGGGATTGTTCTTTTTTTACAGGTAAAAGAGCTGATTACTTTGGGGCAATGCCCTGCAAAAGGCCCTTTTAAGGGCTGTTTGTAATTTAGTATAAGGTAACAGGGATGAAAGTGCTAAGAATAGTACTACTTAACACAACCTTACCATGGGTCCCAGAACGCATGTTTTATTATTATATTTTGTAAGGGTAATCATGCAGGCCATATAGAACTCCCCCGATAGGGTGAGTAACAGGTATTAAAATGCTAAGAACAGTACTACTTAATACAACCTTACAATGGGTCCCAGAACGCATGTTTTATTATTATATTTTGTCAGGGTAATCATGCAGGCCCTATAGACCTCCCCCGATAGGGGGAGTAACAGGGATGAAAGTGCTAAGAATAGTACTACTTAACACAACCTAGTTACCATCGATCCCAGACCGCATGTCTTGTTATTATACTTTGTAAGGGTAATCATGCAGGCCCTATAGACCTCCCCCGATAGGGGGAGTAACAGGGATGAAAGTGCTAAGAATAGTACTACTTAACACAACCTAGTTACCATGGGTCCCAGACCGCATGTTTAATTATTATACTTTGTCAGGGTAATTATATATCTATCAAATCTATCTATTTATCTTCTATTGATTCTATCTAACTATCAATCTATGTATATCTATCTATCAAATCTATCTATCTCGTGTCCGGAACTGTTTTGAGACAGCCACTTGTGTTTAGGCCAAATTTTTATGTAGGAGGACAGACCAATCACAGGGATTAAACTGCTAAGAATAGTACTACTTCAGACAACCTAGTTACCAGTACCACCATGGGTCCCAGACCGCATGTTTTGTTGTTATACTTTGTCAGGGTAATCATGCAGGCCATATAGACCTCCCCTGATAGGGGGAGTAACAGGGATTAAAGTGCTAAGAATAGTACTACTTAACACAACCTAGTTACCATGGGTCCCAGACCGCATGTCTTGTTATTATACTTTGTAAGGGTAATCATGCAGGCCATATAGACCTCCTCCGATAGGGGGAGTTACAGGGATTAAAGTGCTAAGAATATTACTACTTAACACAACCTAGTTACCATGGGTCCCAGACCGCATGTTTAATTATTATACTTTGTCAGGGTAATTATATATCTAACAAATCTATCTATGTATCTTCTATCGATTCTATCTAACTATCAATCTATGTATATCTATCTATCAAATCTATCTATCTTGTGTCCGGACTGTTTTGAGACAGCCACTTGTGTTTTTGCCAAATTTGAAGTAGGAGGACAGACCAATCACAGGGATTAAACTGCTAAGAATAGTACTACTTAAGACAACCTAGTTATACCAGTACCACCATGGGTCCCAGACCGCATGTTTGGTTGTTATACTTTGTCAGGGTAATCATGCAGGCCATATAGACCTCCCCCAATAGGGGGAGTAACAGGTATTAAACTAATAAGAACAGTACTACTTAACACAACCTAGTTACCATGGGTCCCAGGCCGCATGTTTTGTTGTTATACTTTGTCAGGGTAATCATGCAGGCCATATAGACCTCCCCTGATAGGGGGAGTAACAGGGATTAAAGTGCTAAGAATAGTACTACTTAACACAACCTAGTTACCATGGGTCCCAGACCGCATGTCTTGTTATTATACTTTGTAAGGGTAATCATGCAGGCCATATAGACCTCCTCCGATAGGGGGAGTTACAGGGATTAAAGTGCTAAGAATATTACTACTTAACACAACCTAGTTACCATGGGTCCCAGACCGCATGTTTAATTATTATACTTTGTCAGGGTAATTATATATCTAACAAATCTATCTATTTATCTTCTATCGATTCTATCTAACTATCAATCTATGTATATCTATCTATCAAATCTATCTATCTCGTGTCCGGACTGTTTTGAGACAGCCACTTGTGTTTTTGCCAAATTTGAAGTAGGACTACAGACCAATCACAGGGATTAAACTGCTAAGAATAGTACTACTTAAGACAACCTAGTTATACCAGTACCATCATGGGTCCCAGACCGCATGTTTGGTTGTTATAATTTGTCAGGGTAATCATGCAGGCCATATAGACCTCCCCCAATAGGGGGAGTAACAGGTATTAAACTAATAAGAACAGTACTACTTAACACAACCTAGTTACCATGGGTCCCAGGCCGCATGTTTTGTTGTTATACTTTGTCAGGGTAATCATGCAGGCCATATAGACCTCCCCCGATAGGGGGAGTAACAGGTATTAATAAACTAATAAGAACAGTACTACTTAACACAACCTAGTTACCATGGGTCCCAGACCGCATATTTTGTTGTTATACTTTGACAGGGTAATCATGCAGGCCATATAGACCTCCCCCGATAGGGGGAGTAAGAGGGATTAAACTGCTAAGAACAGTACTACTTAACACAACCTAGTTACCATGGGTCCCAGACCGCGTGTCTTGTTGTTATACTTTGTCAGGGTAATCATGCACGCCATATAGACCTCCCCCGATAGGGGGAGTAACAGGGATTAAAGTGCTAAGAATAGTACTACTTAACACAATCTAGTTAACATGGGTCCCAGACCGCATATAATTACTTTGTCAGGGTAATTATATATCTATCAAATATATCTATTTATCTTCTATCGATTCTATCTAACTATCAATCTATGTATATCTATCTATCAAATCTATCTATCTCGTGGCCGGACTGTTTTGAGACAGCCACTTGTGTTTAGGCCAAATTTGAAGTAGGAGGACAGACCAATCATCTTCTTCCATCTCCCTGTTCCAAAAATGCAGGCTATATAGACCTCCCCCGATAGGGGGAGTAACAGGTAGTAGTAAACTGCTAAAAATAGTACTACTTAATACACCACGGGTCCCAGACCGCATGTCTTATTATTATACTCTGTCAGGGAAATTATATATCTTTCAAATTTATCTATCTATCGAATCTATCTAACTATCAATCGTATCTATCAAATGTATATTGCATCTATTGATCTATGTAATTCGTATCTATCAAATGTATATTGCATCTATTGATCTATGTAATTTGTATCTATCATATGTATATTGCATCTATTGAGCTATGTAATCTATGTATCTATCTATCAAATCTATCTCGTGGTTGTGCAAATGGACTGTTTACTGTTGTTTGCGGTGCGTTACACAGGGAGTTTGGTCTGTCACTGTGAAGCGGGCGTAACCCTTACACTACCTGATCGATACAACATCATACCTGATGTTTTAAAGCATGTTATTCCAAACAATTTAGTTTAGTTAGGTGATTTAGGCCCTTTATGGGTTAAAACCAGACTCTGCATCAACTATGTAATTTTCCATGGGAGTTTTGCCATGGATCCCCCTCCAGCATGCCACAGTCCAGGTGTTAGTACCCTTGAAACAACTTTTCCATCACTATTGTGGCCAGAAAGAGTCCTTGTGGGTTTTAAAGTTCGCCAGCCTATTGAAGTCAATTGCGGTTCGCCGGTTCGCGAACAATAGCGGAAGTTCGAGTCCGCGAACCAAAATTTTTAAGTTTGCGACATCACTATATATATATATATATATATATATATATTTATTCCTTGATGTATTTATATGTATGTATCTATATACATATGTATCTATTTAAATGTAAAAATATAAGATGTATTTATGTATATATCTAAATAAAGATATATATGAATATATATTTATTATTATTATTATTTTTTTTTTTTATAAAATAATTCCAAAATTAAAGGGACACCAATATCATAGAAGAACATCTCAAGCAAGATTATAACCCTTGAACTTTTATTAAAGGGACACTAAGCACAATTATTAACTTTCAGGATTCAGATAGAACATTCAATTTAAATCAACTTTCAAAATTACTCCTATTATCAATTTTTATATGTTCTATTGTTATCTTTATGTGAAAAATAAGGCATCTAAGCTAAGGAAACAGATAAATTCAGTTTAACCACCCTGGACAGCACTTGTTTATTGGTGCTGTTCAATCAGCAAGTTCAACCCAGGTTGTTCTTCAAAAATTTGCCTGCTCAGAAATTTACATTCTCGAAATTCAAATCAAGATACAAATAGAATGAAGAAATTTGGATAATAGGAGTAAATTATAAAGTTGCTTAAAATTGCACGCTCTATCTGAAGCATGAAAGATAAAATTGAGGTGCAATTTCACTTTAATCCTCAGATATCCTTTTTAGTAGAAATAGCAATGCACATGTGCAAGCCAATCATATGAGGCATCTATGTGCAGTCATCAATCAGCAGCTATATAGTTTATCTGCATATGCTCTTCATCAAAGTTTATTTCAAAGATTAAGTGAAATGAATTACATTTAAAAAATAATTATAAAAAAATATATAATTTAACACATTGCATGCTATTTATACATCATTCAACAACTTTAAAATATATACATATTTTTTTTAAATAAATTAATAAAAATTAATTTACATCGGTCATAGCCTCCTGCAGGGTCTGCACAGCCTGGGATACAATATCCAGCCCCTTTGCCAGCTGGTGAAATATTTCGGCAAGAAAGGGCTCTGTTTGTGTGCCCTGATCCATATCTATAAAAAGACCAAAAAATATATTTTATACAAATTTATTATCAAGATACAATTGTTAAAACCTTATATTAAGTTTTCTTACATTCGACTGCAGCCACCTCCTTATCTGGCAGTGCTGGTGAAAAGGCTGGGGCAGGATCCTCTACCGGTACTTGGTCGTCTGTCAGAGATGAAGCACAAACACATATCGGCCTCCATTACATATGCAACGTCGCCCGCAAAATCCTCTGCCGCCAGATTTTACACGATTTTGGTATTACATATACGGCGTAGCATACAAGTTACGCACGTATATTTCACCCGTCGCCCGCAACTATTACTCCCATAAGCTAACATAGAACCGCGTCGCAAATCGGTATCCAATATCCAGTGCAAGGACTTACGTGGCGAAAATGGAGAAATCTTACTCCATTTTTACCTCGCCGTAAAAGGCAGCAGCAGCAAGCCTTGCGCTGAGTATGGGAGCACCGTAACTCCCGAAAATGCCTGCAAAAATAAACTAACACCTAACACATGCGCAATGTCTATCTACCTGTCAACCACAATCCCCCACTGCAATAACTAATAAAGTCTATTAACCCCTATATCTGCCATCAAACCCACACCGCAATTAATAACTAAATTATTAACCCCTAAACTGCCATAGCCCAAAATGCAATTAACCTATTCAAGTATTAACCCCTAAACCGCCATAGCCCACATAGCCTATTAAATGTATTAACCCCTAATCTGCTGCCGCCAACGTCGCCGCCACTATAATAAAGTTATTAACCCCTAAACCTAAGTCTAACCCTAACCCTAACACCCCCCTAACTTAAATATTATTTAAAGAGACAGTAAACCTTAAAAATAATGTTATATAATTCTGCACATAGTGCAGAATTATATAACATTATTTAGGTGCTATAGCCATAAACGCCTTTTTAATTTGTCACAGGAGCGAGCTGCACTTAGTCTTATGGCGCGGTCGGGCCGGGCTGTCACTATACAGCTGGCCCGATGCGCTGACTAAAAATAACAGACCCGCTCAGCAGAGAGCAGAGAGCGGGTCTGTAAAAGCGCCATATTTTTAGCAAATTAAAAGGTAAAAAAGGCGTTTATGGCTATAGCACCTAAATAATGTTATATAATTCTGCACTATGTGCAGAATTATATAACATTATTTTTAAGGTTTACTGTCCCTTTAAATAAATCTAAATAAATTTACTATTATTAACTAAATTATTCCTATTTTAAACAAAATACCTATAAAATAAACCCTAAGATAGCTACAATATAATTAATAATTACATTGTAGCTATTTTAGGATTTATTTTTATTTTACAAGCAACTTTGTATTTATTTTAACTAGGTACAATAGTTATTAAATAGTTAACTATTTAATAGCTACCTAGTTAAAATAATTACAAATTTACCTGTAAAATAAATCCTAACCTAAGTTACCATTACACCTAACACTACACTATCATTAAATAAATTAAATTAATTAACTACAATTACCTAAAATTAAATACAATTAAATAAAATTAACTAAAGTACAAAAAACCCCCCACTAAATTACAGAAAATAAAAAAAATTACAAGAAGTTTAAACTAATTACACCTAATCTAAGCCCCCTAATAAAATAATAAAGCCCCCCAAAATAATAAAATTCCCTACCCTATACTAAATTACAAATAGCAGTTAAAAGGGCTTTTTGTTGGGCATTGCCCCAAAGTAATCAGCTCTATAACCTGTAAAAAAAGAAATACAACCCCCCAACATTAAAACCCACCACCCACACACCCAACCTTACTCTAAAACCCACCCAATCCCCCATTAAAAAATCCTAACACTAACCCCTTGAAGATCACCCTACCTTGAGCCGTCTTCACCCAGCGGGCAGAAGTCTTCATCCGATCCAGGCAGAAGTCTTCATCGAATCCGGGCAGAAGAGGTCCTCTGGACGGGCAGAAGTCTTCATTCAAGCGGCTTCTATCTTCTTCCATCCGACGAGGAGCGGCTCCATCTAGAATTCTATCAGCCAATCGAAATTAAGGTAGGAAAAACCCTATTGGCTGATGCAATCAGCCAATCAGATTCAAGTTCAATCCGATTGGCTGATTGGATCAGCCAATCAGATTGAGCTTGCATCCTATTGGCTGTTCCAATCAGCCAATAGAATGCGAGCTCAATCTGATTGGTTGATTGGATCAGCCAATCCGATTGAACTTGAATCGGATTGGCTGATTCAATCAGCCAATCAGATTTTTCCTACCTTAATTCCGATTGGCTGATAGAATCCTATCAGCCAATCGGAATTCGAGGGACGCCATCTTGGATGACGTCATTTAAAGGAACCTTCATTCAGTGTTAGGACGTCGGAAGAAGAGGATGGATCCGCGCCGGCTGCTTCAAGATGAACCCGCTCTGCTCCGGATGGAAGAAGATAGAAGATGCCGCCTGGATGAAGACTTTGTACCCTCTGGAGGACCTCTTCTTGCCGGATAGGATGAAGACTTTGGACCCTCTGGAGGACGGATCGGTGATACCCGGCTGGGTGAATACAAGGTAGGGAGATCTTCAGGAGCTTAGTGTTAGGTTTACTTAAGGGGGTTTGGGTGGGTTAGATTAGGGGTATGTGGGTGATGTGTTGTAATGTTGGGGGTATTGTATGTTTTTTTTTACAGGCAAAAGAGCTGATTTCTTTGGGGCATGCCCCGCAAAAAGCCCTTTTAAGGGCTGGTAAGGTAATAGAGCTGTTAACTTTTTATTTTAGAATAGGGTAGGGCATTTTTTTATTTTGGGGGGCTTTGTTATTTTTTTAGGGGGCTTAGAGTAGGTGTAATTAGTTTAAAATTTTTGTAATCTTTTTTATTTTTTGTAATTTAGTGTTTGGTTTTTTTGTAATTTAGTTTAGTTGATTTAATTGTAGGTCATTTTAGGTAGTTTATTTAATTAATTTATTGATAGTGTAGTGTTAGGTTTAATTGTAACTTAGGGTAGGATTTATTTTACAGGTAATTTTGTCGTCGGATCAAGAAAGAAGAGGATGCTCCATGACGGATGTCTTCAGGATGCTGCCGCTCCGCTCCGGATGGATGAACATAGAAGATGCCGCCTGGATCAAGACTTCTGCCAGTCTGGATGTCCTCTTCTGCCCCATAGGATGAAGACTTCGGCCCGGCTGGGTGAACACGACTCAAGGTAGGGAGATCTTCAGGGGGGTAGTGTTAGGTTTATTTAAGGGGGGTTTGGGTTAGAGTAGGGGTATGTGGGTGGTGGGTTGTAATGTGGGGGGGTATTGTGTTTTTTTTTACAGGCAAAAGAGCTGTTTTCTTTGGGGCATGCCCCGCAAAAGGCCCTTTTGAGGGTTGGTAAGGTAATAGAGCTGTTAACTTTTGTAATTTAGTATAGGGTAGGGCATTTTTTTTTATTTTGGGGGGTTTTGTTATTTTATTAGGGGGCTTAGATTAGGTGTACTTAGTTTAAAATTCCTGTAATATTATTTTTTTATTTTTTGTAATTTAGTGTTTGTTTTTTTTTTGTACTTTAGTTTAGTTTATTTCATTGTATTTAATTTTTGGTACTTGTAGTTAATTTATTTAATTTATTTAATGATAGTGTAGTGTTAGGTTTAATTGTAACTTAGGTTAGGATTTATTTTACAGGTAATTTTGTAATTATTTTAACTAGGTAGCTATTAAACAGTAAATATCTATTTAATAGCTATTGTACCTAGTTAAAATAAATACAAAGTTGCCTGTAAAATAAATATAAATCCTAAAATAGCTACAATGTAACTATTAGTTATATTGTAGCTATATTAGGGTTTATTTTACAGGTAAGTATTTAGTTTTAAATAGGATTCATTTATTTAATTTATTTAATGATAGTGTAGTGTTAGGTTTAATTGTAACTTAGGTTAGGATTTATTTTACAGGTAAATTTGTATTTATTTTAGCTAGGTAGTTATTAAATAGTTATTAACTATTTAATAACTATTGTACCTAGTTAAAATAAATACAAAGTTGCCTGTAAAATAAATATAAATCCTAAAATACCTACAATGTAACTATTAGTTATATTGTAGCTATATTAATAGCTAGTAGGGGGCTTAGATTAGGTGTAATTAGTTTAAAATTATTGTAATATTTTATTATTTTTGGTAATTTAGTGTTTGTTTGTTTTTTGGTACTTTTCTGATGGATGGAAGACCTCTTCTTGCCCCCGCTTGGATGAAGACTTCTGCCGGTCTGGATGTCCTCTTTTGCCCCATCGGATGAAGACTTCGGCCCGGCTGGGTGAACACGACTCAAGGTAGGGAGATCTTCAGGGGGGTAGTGTTAGGTTTATTTAAGGGGGGTTTGGGTTAGAGTAGGGGTATGTGGGTGGTGGGTTGTAATGTGGGGGGGTATTGTGTTTTTTTTTACAGGCAAAAGAGCTGTTTTCTTTGGGGCATGCCCTGCAAAAGGCCCTTTTAAGGGCTGGTAAGGTAATAGAGCTGCTAACTTTTTTAATTTAGTATAGGGTAGGGCATTTTTTTTATTTTGGGGGGCTTTATTTTATTAGGGGGCTTAGATTTGCTGTAATTAGTTTAAAATTGCCGGTCTGGATGTCCTCTTCTGCCCCATTGGATGAAGACCTCGGCCCGGCTGGGTGAACACGACTCAAGGTAGGGAGATCTTCAGGGGGGTAGTGTTAGGTTTATTTAAGGGGGGTTTGGGTTAGAGTAGGGGTATGTGGGTGGTGGGTTGTAATGTGGGGGGGGGGGTATTGTGTTTTTTTTTACAGGCAAAAGAGCTGTTTTCTTTGTGGCATGCCCCGCAAAAGGCCCTTTTAATGGCTGGTAAGGTAATAGAGCTGTTAACTTTTGCAATTTAGTATAGGGTAGGGCATTTTTTTTATTTTGGGGGGCTTTGTTATTTTATTAGGGGGCTTAGATTAGGATTCATTCGGTAGATTCGGAAGTATTTTAATTCGGAAATTCGAATCGATCCGAATCTCCGAATTTACCGAATTTTCCGAATTTCCGAATAAATCAGAAACGAACCGCACATGTCTAATCCAAACTGGCATGGAACAAGGAGACCTAACTGGAGCTATTTTCCTTGATCTTGCAAAGGCTTTTGACACAGTGGACCATGACCTACTACTTCTCAAACTAAAAAACTCTGGTATTGCTGATCGCCCGTTAACCTGGTTTAAATCATATGTATCGGATCGATCACAATATGTCTCTGTCTCTAACAGTGACTCCCTCCCTCTCCCAGTCACGTGTGGTGTTCCCCAAGGTTCCATTCTCGGCCCCCTACTATTCACATTATTTATAAATGATTTGCCTTATGTCTGCAAATCCTCAACTGTACACATGTACGCAGACGACACGGTAATCTATGCAAACAAATCTGATCTGATCTGACGCAGCTTGAAGCAGTGCTCCAAGACCAGTCCACAGAGGTAGAAAAGTGGATCTCGAAAAACAAACTCTTCCTAAACACTGACAAAACGGTCACAATGATCTTTGGAACGGGACCTAAAATACAAAAATTACAAAATTCCCATCTTCGCATCAAAACAAAATCCAATTGCACGCTGACCGCAGTCCACTCTTTTAAATACTTAGGTATGTTGTTAGACCCCAATCTATCTTTTGGACTCCACATAGAAAAACTTGCCTCTAAACTTTATCCAAAACTAGGTGCCCTGTACAGAAACAAATCTTGCCTCAGCCCTACAGTAAAGGAAAAGATTGTACAGCAAATGCTGATGCCTATCTTGTATTATGGGGACATAGTATATGCACCTGCTCCGCAAACTCACCTTAATAAACTAAATACGTTATATAACTCGTTCTGCCGCTTTGTGCTACAATGTAACTACAGGACCCACCATTGTGACATGCTAAAAGAACTAAACTGGCTGTCGCTGGAATCCAGACGCACCCTCCATCTTTCCTGCCTTGTCTTTAAGAGCCTTTCAGGGAAGCTCCCACCCTACCTGAGCAGAATGCTCTCCCCAGCTATTCCCACCTCCTATAACCTCCGATCCAGTACCAGCACATTATTTAGCTTGCCTCAATACAAAAAGAAAGCAGCTCAATCCTCCTTTTCCTACAGAGTGCCACAATTATGGAATGACCTCCCTCACACTTTAAAAACTTCCCCAAGCCTAAAATCCTTTAAGAGATCCCTCTATACATATCTCAAAACAGAATGCTCCTGTCATGGTTGATTAAATATTTCGTACCTGCTCTATGTTAAATGTTTGCTTATATTGTGTATTATTATTATTATTGTTTTTGTATTTTATTGTACCCTATTGTATCAATGCAATGTTTTGTGATCCCAGGACATACTTGAAAACGAGAGAAATCTCAATGTATCCTTCCTGGTAAAATATTTTATAAATAAATAAATAAATAAATAAATTTGTGTGTATTTGTTGCCTAATAAATCTGC
This sequence comes from Bombina bombina, assembly GCF_027579735.1. Taxonomy (NCBI): domain Eukaryota; kingdom Metazoa; phylum Chordata; class Amphibia; order Anura; family Bombinatoridae; genus Bombina; species Bombina bombina. Next base: position 152,165,649 of record NC_069507.1, read on the forward strand.
AGTAGTAGATTTTTTGGGACAATTTTCAAAGTTATGTCTGTTTCCACTCCCCCTGTGTCATATGAAAGCCACCAGCCAATCACAAATGCAATGAATTCTTGGTCATGCTCAGTAGGAGCTGGTGACTTAAAAAGTTAAAATATAAAAAGACTGTGCACAGTTTGTTAATGGAAGTAAATTGGAAAGTGGTTTAAAATTGCCTGCTCTATCTGAATCATGAAAGTTTAATTTCTCCAACATAGGTGTGTCCGGTCCACGGCGTCATCCTTACTTGTGGGATATTCTCTTCCCCAACAGGAAATGGCAAAGAGCCCAGCAAAGCTGGTCACATGATCCCTCCTAGGCTCCGCCTTCCCCAGTCATTCTCTTTGCCGTTGCACAGGCAACATCTCCACGGAGATGGCTTAGAGTTTTTTGGTGTTTAAATGTAGTTTTTATTCTTCAATCAAGAGTTTGTTATTTTAAAATAGTGCTGATATGTACTATTTACTCTGAAACAGAAAAGAGATGAAGATTTCTGTTTGTAAGAGGAAAATGATTTTAGCAACCGTTACTAAAATCGATGGCTGTTTCCACACAGGACTGTTGAGAGGAATTAACTTCAGTTGGGGGAAACAGTGAGCAGACTTTTGCTGCTTGAGGTATGACACATTTCTAACAAGACTTGGTAATGCTGGAAGCTGTCATTTTCCCTATGGGATCCGGTAAGCCATTTTTATTAAATAAGAATAAAGGGCTTCACAAGGGCTTTAAAGACTGGTAGACATTTTTCTGGGCTAAAACGATTGATTTATAAGCATTTTTAATAGTTTATAGCTTTGAGGAGTTATTTTATTCTTGGGAATTATGTTAAAGAAACGGCAGGCACTGTATTGGACACCTTTTTCACTGGGGGCCTTCTCTAATCATAGGCAGAGCCTCATTTTCGCGCCACTAATGCGCAGTTGTTTTTGGGAAGCAAGGCATGCAGATGCATGTGTGAGGAGCTCAGATACATAGAAAAAGCTTACTGAAGGCGTCATTTGGTATCGTATTCCCCTCTGGGCTTGGTTGGGTCTCAGCAAAGCAGATACCAGGGACTGTATAGGGGTTAAATATAAAAACAGCTCCGGTTCCGTTATTTTAAGAGTTAAAGCTTTCAAATTTGGTGTGCAATACTTTTAAGGCTTTAAGACACTGTGGTGAAATTTTGGTGAATTTTGAACAATTTCTTCATACTTTTTCACATATTCAGTAATAAAGTGTGTTCAGTTTAAAATTTAAAGTGACAGTAACGGTTTTATTTTAAAACGTTTTTGTACTTTGTTATCAAGTTTATGCCTGTTTAACATGTCTGAACTATCAGATAGACTATGTTCTGTATGTGAGGAAGCCAAGGTTCCTTCTCATTTAAATAGATATGATGTATGTGACAAACAATTTAGAGAAAATGATGCCCAAGATGATTCCTCAAGTGAGGGGAGTAAGCATGGTACTGCATCATCCCCTCCTTCGTCTACGCCAGTCTTGCCCACACAGGAGGCCCCTAGTACATCTAGTGCGCCAATACTCCTTACTATGCAACAATTAACGGCTGTAATGGATAATTCTATCAAAAACATTTTAGCCAAAATGCCCACTTATCAGCGAAAGCGCGACTGCTCTGTTTTAGAAAATACTGAAGAGCATGAGGACGCTGATGATAATGGTTCTGACATGCCCCTACACCAGTCTGAGGGGGCCAGGGAGGTTTTGTCTGAGGGAGAAATTTCAGATTCAGGGAAAATTTCTCAACAAGCTGAACCTGATGTGATTACATTCAAATTTAAATTGGAACATCTCCGCGCTCTGCTTAAGGAGGTGTTGTCTACTCTGGATGATTGTGACAATTTGGTCATTCCAGAGAAATTATGTAAGATGGACAAGTTCCTAGAGGTCCCGGGGCCCCCCGAAGCTTTTCCTATACCCAAGCGGGTGGCGGACATTGTAAACAAAGAATGGGAAAGGCCCGGCATACCTTTTGTCCCTCCCCCTATATTTAAGAAATTGTTTCCTATGGTCGACCCCAGAAAGGACTTATGGCAGACAGTCCCCAAGGTCGAGGGGGCAGTTTCTACTCTAAACAAACGCACTACTATCCCTATAGAAGATAGTTGTGCTTTCAAAGATCCTATGGATAAAAAATTAGAGGGTTTGCTTAAAAGGATGTTTGTTCAGCAAGGTTACCTTCTACAACCAATTTCATGCATTGTTCCTGTCACTACAGCAGCGTGTTTCTGGTTCGATGAACTAGAAAAGTCGCTCGATAAAGATTCTTCTTATGAGGAGATTATGGACAGAGTTCACGCTCTTAAATTGGCTAACTCTTTTACTTTAGACGCCACTTTGCAATTAGCTAGATTAGCGGCGAAAAATTCAGGGTTTGCTATTGTGGCGCGCAGAGCGCTTTGGCTAAAATCTTGGTCAGCGGATGCGTCTTCCAAGAACAAATTGCTTAACATACCTTTCAAGGGGAAAACGCTGTTTGGCCCTGACTTGAAAGAGATTATTTCAGATATCACTGGGGGTAAGGGCCACGCCCTTCCTCAGGATAGGTCTTTTAAGGCTAAAAATAAACCAAATTTTCGTCCCTTTCGCAGAAACGGACCAGCCTCAAGTTCTACATCCTCTAAGCAAGAGGGTAATACTTCTCAAACCAAGCCAGCCTGGAGACCAATGCAAGGCTGGAACAAAGGTAAGCAGGCCAAGAAACCTGCCACTGCTACCAAGACAGCATGAGATGTTGGCCCCCGATCCGGGACCGGATCTGGTGGGGGGCAGACTTTCTCTCTTCGCTCAGGCTTGGGCAAGAGATGTTCTGGATCCTTGGGCGCTAGAAATAGTCTCCCAAGGTTATCTTCTGGAATTCAAGGAGCTACCCCCAAGGGGGAGGTTCCACAGGTCTCAATTGTCTTCAGACCACATAAAAAGACAGGCATTCTTACATTGTGTAGAAGACCTGTTAAAAATGGGAGTGATTCATCCGGTTCCATTAGGAGAACAAGGGATGGGATTCTACTCCAATCTGTTCATAGTTCCCAAAAAAGAGGGAACATTCAGACCAATCTTAGATCTCAAGATCCTAAACAAATTTCTCAAGGTTCCATCGTTCAAAATGGAAGCCATTCGGACAATTCTTCCTACCATCCAGGAAGGTCAATTCATGACCACGGTGGATTTAAAGGATGCGTATCTTCATATTCCTATCCACAAGGAACATCATCGGTTCCTAAGGTTCGCCTTTCTGGACAAGCATTACCAGTTTGTGGCACTTCCATTCGGATTAGCCACTGCTCCAAGAATTTTCACAAAGGTACTAGGGTCCCTTCTAGCGGTGCTAAAACCAAGGGGCATTGCAGTAGTACCTTACTTGGACGACATACTGATTCAAGCGTCGTCTCTACCACAAGCAAAGGCTCATACGGACATTGTCCTGGCCTTTCTCAGATCTCACGGGTGGAAAGTGAACGTAGAAAAAAGTTCTCTATCTCCGTCAACAAGAGTTCCCTTCTTGGGAACAATAATAGACTCCTTAGAAATGAGGATTTTTCTGACAGAGGCCAGAAAATCAAAACTTCTAAGCTCTTGTCAAGTACTTCATTCTGTTCTTCTTCCTTCCATAGCGCAGTGCATGGAAGTAATAGGTTTGATGGTCGCGGCAATGGACATAGTTCCTTTTGCGCGAATTCATCTAAGACCATTACAACTGTGCATGCTCAGTCAGTGGAATGGGGATTATACAGACTTGTCTCCGACGATACAAGTAGATCAGAGGACCAGAGATTCACTCCGTTGGTGGCTGACCCTGGACAACCTGTCACAAGGGATGAGCTTCCGCAGACCAGAGTGGGTCATTGTCACGACCGACGCCAGTCTGGTGGGCTGGGGCGCGGTCTGGGAACCCCTGAAAGCTCAGGGTCTTTGGTCTCGGGAAGAATCTCTTCTCCCGATAAATATTCTGGAACTGAGAGCGATATTCAATGCTCTCAAGGCTTGGCCTCAGCTAGCAAAGGCCAAATTCATACGGTTTCAATCAGACAACATGACGACTGTTGCGTATATCAACCATCAGGGGGGAACAAGGAGTTCCCTGGCGATGGAAGAAGTGACCAAAATAATTCAATGGGCGGAGACTCACTCCTGCCACTTGTCTGCAATCCACATCCCAGGAGTGGAAAATTGGGAAGCGGATTTTCTGAGTCGTCAGACATTTCATCCGGGGGAGTGGGAACTCCATCCGGAAATCTTTGCCCAAATAATTCAATTGTGGGGCATTCCAGACATGGATCTGATGGCGTCTCGTCAGAACTTCAAGGTTCCTTGCTACGGGTCCAGATCCAGGGATCCCAAGGCGACTCTAGTGGATGCACTAGTAGCACCTTGGAGCTTCAACCTAGCTTATGTGTTCCCACCGTTTCCTCTCATTCCCAGGCTGGTAGCCAGGATCAAACAGGAGAGGGTATCGGTGATCTTGATAGCTCCTGCGTGGCCACGCAGGACTTGGTATGCAGATCTGGTGAATATGTCATCGGCTCCACCATGGAAGCTACCTTTGAGACAGGACCTTCTTGTTCAAGGTCCGTTCGAACATCCGAATCTGGCCTCACTCCAACTGACTGCTTGGAGATTGAACGCTTGATTTTATCAAAGCGAGGGTTCTCAGATTCTGTCATTGATACTCTTGTTCAGGCCAGAAAGCCTGTAACTAGAAAAATCTACCATAAAATATGGAAAAAATATATCTGTTGGTGTGAATCTAAAGGATTCCCATGGAACAAGATAAAAATTCCTAAGATTCTATCCTTTCTTCAAGAAGGTTTGGAGAAAGGATTATCTGCAAGTTCTTTGAAGGGACAGATTTCTGCTTTATCTGTTTTACTTCACAAAAAGCTGGCGGCTGTGCCAGATGTTCAAGCTTTTGTTCAGGCTCTGGTTAGAATCAAGCCTGTTTACAAACCTTTGACTCCTCCGTTGATATCAAGTTATTATCTTGGAAAGTTTTGTTTTTGGTTGCAATTTCTTCTGCTAGAAGAGTTTCAGAGTTATCTGCTCTGCAGTGTTCTCCTCCTTATCTGGTGTTCCATGCAGATAAGGTGGTTTTGCGTACTAAACCTGGTTTTCTTCCGAAAGTTGTTTCTAACAAAAATATTAACCAGGAGATAGTCGTTCCTTCTTTGTGTCCGAATCCAGTTTCAAAGAAGGAACGTTTGTTGCACAATTTGGATGTAGTTCGTGCTCTAAAATTCTATTTAGAGGCTACAAAGGATTTCAGACAAACATCTTCCTTGTTTGTTGTTTATTCTGGTAAAAGGAGAGGTCAAAAAGCAACTTCTATCCCTCTCTCTTTTTGGCTTAAAAGCATCATCAGATTGGCTTATGAGACTGCCGGACGGCAGCCTCCTGAAAGAATCACAGCTCATTCCACTAGGGCCGTGGCTTCCACATGGGCCTTCAAGAACGAGGCTTCTGTTGATCAGATATGTAAGGCAGCGACTTGGTCTTCACTGCACACTTTTACCAAATTTTACAAATTTGATACTTTTGCTTCTTCTGAGGCTATTTTTGGGAGAAAGGTTTTGCAAGCCGTGGTGCCTTCCATCTAGGTGACCTGATTTGCTCCCTCCCATTATCCGTGTCCTAAAGCTTTGGTATTGGTTCCCACAAGTAAGGATGACGCCGTGGACCGGACACACCTATGTTGGAGAAAACAGAATTTATGTTTACCTGATAAATTACTTTCTCCAACGGTGTGTCCGGTCCACGGCCCGCCCTGGTTTTTAAATCAGGTCTGATGATTTATTTTCTCTAACTACAGTCACCACGGTATCATATGATTTCTCCTATGCAAATATTCCTCCTTTACGTCGGTCGAATGACTGGGGAAGGCGGAGCCTAGGAGGGATCATGTGACCAGCTTTGCTGGGCTCTTTGCCATTTCCTGTTGGGGAAGAGAATATCCCACAAGTAAGGATGACGCTGTGGACCGGACACACCGTTGGAGAAAGTAATTTATCAGGTAAACATAAATTCTGTTTTTCACTTGAGTGTCCCTTTAACCTATAAAAAACTAAAATGTTTCTTGATCAATATAGCTGCATCACCCAAACGTTGATGCAACACCTATTGGAATTTCCTTGTAGGATCTCACTCCTATACGAAATGCCTTGTGCCATTATTTAATTTTCTGATAACTTCTTGGATGTATTAAGCACAATTTTCTTAGCACAACTTTGGTTAAAGGGACACTGTAGGCAAAAAATTTCTTTCATGATTCAGATAGAGCATGCAATTTTAAGCAACTTTCTAATTTAGTCCTATTATCAAATCTTCTTTATTCTCTTGGTATCTGTATTTGAAAGGCAAGAATGTAAGTTTAGATGCCGGCCCATTTTTGGTGAACAACCTAGGTTGTCCTTGCTGATTGGTGGATAAATTCATCCACCAATCAAAAACTGCTGTCCAGAGTGCTGAACCAAGAAAAAAGCTTAGATGCCTTCTTTTTCATATAAAGATAGCAAGAGAACAAAGAAAAATTGATAATAGGAGTAAATTAGAAAGTTGCTTAAAATTGCATGCTCTATCTGAATCACAAAATAATTTTTTTGGGTACAGTGTCCCTTTAAGCTCTAGTGATATCCAGCATAAATTTGAGCTACTTAGCCCACTCTCGCTGTCTAACATGCAGATGGTTGTGCGCTATGGAGTGCAAAAATAGAAGTGCTATTGATTGCCCTTAAGTGATGTTATTGCATAGTTGCTCTAATATGTTTGTGTGCCACTTGTTATTTAGAGCCATGGAAAACAAAATAGAAGTGCTATTGATTGCACTTAAAGGGATATAAAACAAAAAAATTTTATGATTCAGACATACCATTTAAAAAAAGTTTCCAATTGGGGGTGTGTCTGAACCACGATCGGGAGCGGTCGCTTTTTCCTGGGCTCCAGCAGAACCTCATTTAATCTGCCGGTTATAAGAGTGGCCACACAGCTATCTTGCCATTTTCATATACTGTACTGTCACATTTACGTGGGGCAACTTATATCATCTACTTGAAGTTGTATTTGTGAAGCTGTAGCAGGAAATCAGACGAAGGAGGCCTAGTGCGGCGGCACATAGTAGGCAGCGCCACCCCCTCGGGTAACCGAGGTCTCTTGCTACAACTGGGCAAGCTAACAGGTATACCTGAATCCCATTAATAACACTCTCAACTACTAAAAGATAAAAGGGTAAAAGGACAGTTAACAAAAACCAACAGCAATCAGACGCCAAAAACTCACTGCGCACTATGACCAAAATGGCTGCCGCAGAGGATATAAGCTCTCAGGACATCTTTAATACTGAGCATTGGCGAAGATTCGAGGCACTTTGCTTGCGCCTCATTGAGCAAGCACCCCATGATGTTTGTCTATCACAATACCCTGCAACTGTAACAGAGAGATCCATGGAATCAACTCTTCCTAGAGAAAATACAGCAGCCAGAAGATACTTTAGAAGCTATTAGCATCTCCTCATCCAGGCCGATGTATGAGACAGCGCAACAGGAGACATCAAACAACATGCAAACCGGAGATACAATCTTAGAGAAAAAAGATACCACACTAATGGGGACTCCTGCCCTTGACAACATACTGAACGGACCTCCGCATTCATCAACATATTTCTTGCTTGCTGCGACCCAGAGGGGTTTCGGGGGGACCAAAGACCAAATGCCACTTCAGCTAGAGGATCCATCAGATGTCATCGACATCCACAGCTACCTCCCGAAGATAACTGATCCCAAATACAGGTACTCTCCAACACCTGGCGATTACAGAGGGTTAGCCATTACATATAAAATGAAGACTTCTAGGTTTGTGAACACTAGATTCTATGACATCATACGAAACCCCATGGCCCCTATTAAAACGGGCCCTTTCATGCGATCAAAGCTCAGGGGACCTGGGACTCTGTCGTTTTTCCTTTCGGATTACACCTGAAATTAAATCCGGGACATGGTCTAATAGTATGCCAACATACTGTTTTGTTTAACCCTTATAATGAACCACTTAATGATATAACTTTGTTTTTAGTGACTTCGCAAACTTAAAAATTTTCGTTCGCGAACGGCGGACTCGAACTTCCAGTATTGTTCGCGAAACCGGCGAACCGCGTGAACCGCCATTGACTTCAATAGGCAGGCGAACTTTAAACCTACAAGGACTCTTTCTGGCCACAATAGTGATGGAAAAGTTGTTTCAAGGGGACTAACACCGGGACTGTGGCATGCTGGAGGGGGATCCCTGGCAAAACTCCCATGGAAAATTACATAGTTGATGCAGAGTCTGCTTTTAACCTATAAAGGTCCTAAATCACCTAACATTCCCAAATTGTTTGCAATAACGTGCTTTAAAACATCAGTTATGATGTCGTATCTATCAGGTAGTGTAAGGGTTACGCCCGCTTCACAGTGACAGAGCAAACTCCAAGTGTAACGCACCGCAAACAACTGCAAACAGTCCATTTGTACAACCACGAGATAGATAGATTTGATAGATAGATACATAGATTACATAGCTCAATCGATGCAATATACATATGATCGATACAAATTACATAGATCAATAGATGCAATATACATTTGATAGATACAAATTACATAGATCAATAGATGCAATATCCATTTGATAGATACGAATTACATCAACCAAAATATGTAATATACATTTTATAGATACGAATTACATCGATCAATAGATGCAATCTACATTTAATAGATATGTTTGATAGATCAATTTGATAGACAAATAGATAGATTTAAAATATATATAATTTCCCTGACAGAGTATAACAATAATACATGCGGTCTGTGCCCGTGGTGTGTTAAGTAATACTATTCTTAGCAGTTTACTACAACCTGTTACTCCCACTATCGGGAGAGATCTATATGGCCTTAATTTTTGGAACCGGGAGATGGAAGAAGATGATTGTTCTGTCCTCCTACTTCCAATTTGTCCAAAACACAAGTGGCTGTCTCAAAACAGTCCGGACAGAAGATAGATAGGATAGATAGATATACATAGATTGATAGTTAGATAGAATCGATAGAAGAGAAATAGATTGATTTGTTAAATATATAACTACCCTGACAAAGTATAATAATTAAACATGCGGTCTGGGACCCATGGTAACTTGGTTGTGTAAAGTAGCACTATTCTTAGCACTTTCATCCCTGTAACTCCTCCTATCGGGGGTGGTCTTTATGGCCTGCATTATTAACTTACAAAGTATAACAACAAGACACGCGGTCTGGGACCCATGGTAACTAGGTTGTGTTAAGTAGTACTTTTCAAAGCACTTTAATCCCTGTTACTCCCCCTATCGGGGGAGGTCTATATGACCTGCATGATTACCCTGACAACCTATAATAACAAAACATGTGGTCTGGGACCCATGGTGGTTCTGGTATAACTAGGTTTTCTTAAGTATTACTATACTTCCCAGTTTAATCCCTGTGATTGGTCTGTCCTCCTACTTCAAATTTGTCCAAAACACAAGTGGCTGTCTCAAAACAGTCCGGACAGAAGATAGATAGATAGGATAGATAGATATACATAGATTTATAGTTAGATAGAATCAACAGAAGAGAAATAGATAGATTTGTTAGATATATAATTACCCTTACAAAGTATAATAATTAAACATGCGGTCTGGGACCCATGGTAACTAGGTTGTGTTAAGTAGTACTATTCTTAGCATTTTAATACATGTTACTCACCCTATCGGTGGAGGTCTATATGGCCTGCATGATTACCCTAACAAAATATAATAACAAGACATATGCTCTGGGACCCATGGTAAGTTTGTGTTAAGTAGTACTGTTCTTAGCATTTCAATACCTGTTTCTCACCCTATCGGGGGAGGTCTATATGGCCTGCATGATTACCCTTACAAAATATAATAATAAAACATATGCTCTGGGACCCATGGTAACTAGGTTGTGTTAAGTAGTACTGTTGTTATTAGTTTAATACCTGTTACAACACCAAATGGTGGGAGGTCTATATGGCCTGCATGATTACCCTTACAAAATATAATAATAAAACATATGCTCTGGGACCCATGGTAACTAGGTTGTGTTAAGTAGTACTGTTGTTATTAGTTTAATACCTGTTACAACAACGAATGGTGGGAGGTCTATATGGCCTGCATGATTAGCCGCACCCAACCCAAAAAAAAGCCATGCGGTCTTGGACTAAGACCCATGGCTAACTCTTTTGTTTAAAGTAGTACTATTCTTAGCACTTTCATCCCTGTTACTTCCAGGCCTCTCGGGGGTGGTCTACATGGCCATCATGATTATCCTAACAAAATACAACAATAAAACCTTGGCTCTTGATAGCCCGTTAATTGGCTGTATTTTGGTAGTACTGTTGTTATTAGTTTAATACCTGTAACAACAACGAATGGTGGGAGGTCTATATGGCCTGCATGATTAGCCGCACCCAACCCAAAAAAAAGCCATGCGGTCTTGGACTAAGACCCATGGCTAACTCTTTTGTTTAAAGTAGTACTATTCTTAGCACTTTTATCCCTGTTACTTCAAGGCCTCTCAGGGGTGGTCTACATGGCCATCATGATTATCCTAACAAAATACAACAATAAAACCTTGGCTCTTGATAGCCCGTTAATTGGCTGTATTTTGGTAGTACTGTTCTTATTAGTTTAATACCTGATACAACACCGAATGGTGGGAGGTCTATATGGCCTGCATGATTAGCCGCACCCAACCCAAAAAAAAGCCAAGCGGTCTTGGACTAAGACCCATGGCTAACTCGGTTGTTTAAAGTAGTACTATTCTTAGCACTTTCATTCCTGTAACTTCAAGGCCTCTCGGGGGTGGTCTACATGGCCATCATGATTATCCTAACCAAATACAACAATAAAACCTTGACTCTTGATAGCCCGTTAATTGGCTGTATTTTGGTAGTACTGTTCTTATTAGTTTAATACCTGATACAACACCGAATGGTGGGAGGTCTATATGGCCTGCATGATTAGCCGCACCCAACCCAAAAAAAAGCCTCGCGGTCTTGGACTAAGACCCATGGCTAACTCGGTTGTTTAAAGTAGTACTATTCTTAGCACTTTCATCCCTGTTACTTCAAGGACTCTCGGGGGTGGTCTACATGGCCATCATGATTATCCTAACCAAATACAACAATAAAACCTTGGCTCTTGATAGCCCGTTAATTGGCTGTATTTTGGTACTACTGTTCTTATTAGTTTAATACCTGATACAACACCGAATGGTGGGAGGTCTATATGGCCTGCATGATTAGCCGCACCCAACCCAAAAAAAGCCTAGCGGTCTTGGACTAAGACCCATGGCTAACTCTTTTGTTTAAAGTAGTACTATACTTAGCACTTTCATCCCTGTTACTTCAAGAACTCTCGGGGGTGGTCTACATGGCCATCATGATTATCCTAACCAAATACAACAATAAAACCTTGGCTCTTGATAGCCCATTAATTGGCTGTATTTTGGTAGTACTGTTCTTATTAGTTTAATACCTGATACAACACCAAATGGTGGGAGGTCTATATGGCCTTCATGATTAGCCGCACCAAACCCAAAAAAAAGCCATGCGGTCTTGGACTAAGACCCATGGCTAACTCGTTTGTTTAAAGTAGTACTATTCTTAGCACTTTCATCTCTGTTACTTCCAGGCCTCTCGGGGGTGGTCTACATGGCCATCATGATTACCCTCAACAAAATATAACAAGACGTGCAGTCAGGGAACCATGGTAAGGTTACTTCCTTTCGCAAAATCGAGTATACCAGTTACAGGCAGAGGTTCTGACCCTGCATTATGGCTGCACCTCTCCCTAAAAGAGGCATCCGTTACAGAGTCTGTGGGATTGTATGCAAAGAGCTGGCCTGCCTAAAAGGAGCAGCAAGGCAGTACAGGTCGTTCTCCTTCAGCCGTTTTATATGATGGCCCACGACCCTCAACAGCCACAACAGAATGAAACTCCACATATGCCATCCTTTTGAACAATAGAGTACAGGTATGGCATTGATTTTAGTTACGAACAGTGAAGTTTTTTACGAACCGTGAAATTGAACAAAAAAACATGCTTGGACACCCAGTACAGTACAGGTCGTTCTCCTTCGGCCTTTTTTATAAGAGGGTCCCGGACCCTCAACAAAAACAACAGCAGGAAAGAGGACATATGGCATCCTTTTGAACAATAGAGTACAGGTACAGCATTGATTTTAGAAACCCAGAGATAATTTTTAGGAAACGGGAAATAGAAAAAAACATTGATTGGACACCCAGTACACTTCTTTCTCCTTCTGCCTTTTTATAAGAGGGTTCAGGACCCTCAACAGAAACAACAGCAGGAAAGAGGACATATGGCATCCTTTTGAAAAATAGATTACAGGTAAGGCATTGATTTTAGAAACCCAGAGATAATTTTTAGGAAACCAGAAATAGGAAAAAACATTGATTGGACACCCAGTACACTTCTTTCTCCTTCGGCCTTTTTATAAGAGGCTCCAGGACCCTCATATGAAACAACAGCAGGAAAGAGGACATATGGCATCCTTTTGAACAATAGAGTACAGGTACAGCATTGATTTTAGAAACCCTGAGATAATTTTTAGGAAACCAGAAATAGGAAAAAACATTGATTGGACACCCAGTACACTTCTTTCTCCTTCGGCCTTTTTATAAGAGGCTTCAGGACCCTCAACAGAAACAGCAGGAAAGAGGACATATGGCATCCTTTTGAACAATAGATTACAGGTAAGGCATTGATTTTAGAAACCCGGAGATAATTTGTTGCAACCGGGAAATTGAACCAAAAAAATGATTGGACACCCAGTACACTTCTTTCTACTTCAGCCTTTTTAAAAGAGGGTCCAGGACCCACAACAAAAACAACAGCAGGAAAGAGGACATATGGCATCCTTTTGAACAATAGAGTACAGGCACAACATTGATTTTAGAAACCCAGAGATAATGTTTATGAACCTGGAAATTGAACCAAAAAAATGATTGGACACCCAGTACACTTCTTTCTCCTTCAGCCTTTTTATAAGAGGGTCCAGGACCCTCAACAGAAACAACAGCTGGAAAGCGGACATTTTGCATCCTTTTGAACAATAGAGTACAGGTACTGCATTGATTTTAGAAACCCAGAGATAATTTTTTGGAAACGTGAAATTGGCCAAAAAACCCTGCTTGGACACCCAGTACAGGTCGTTCTCCTTCAGCCTTTTTATAAGAGGGTCCAGCACCCTCAACAGAAACAACTGCAGGAAACACCACATATGCCATCCTTTTGCACAATCGAGTACAGGTATGGCATACATTTTAGAAACCCGGAGATAATTTTTAGGAACCGGGAGATGGAAAAAGATGCTTGGACAACCAGTACACTTTGTTCTCCTTCACCCTTTTAATAAGATGGCCCACGAACCTCAACAGGCACAACAGCATGAAACACCACATATGCCACCCTTTTGCACAATAAACTACAGGTATGGCATAGATGGAACCCAGAGATAATTTAGAGCAACCAAGAGACGGATAAAGATGCTTGGTCGGTCCTCCTCCTTCAAATTTGGGGCACTGCGCGTACAATTTAATGGTCCACCAGATATGAGTGGTGTGTTAAGTTGTACTATTCTTAACAGTTTAATAACTGTTATGTGCCTTATTTTTTGCTTTGAGTTTTGTACCCACAGAGCAGCAGCAGAGGGCAGAAAAATTAGGCATGTACAAATGACTGAAAAATTGGGTATTGTTGTAGCCACTGCTGTAGCAGCGGCCAGAAAAATTGCTGTTTGTAAAACATTTAGAAAGTGCCCTAAAAGCTTGCGGCTTGAACACTAGTTGTTGGCGGATAAGTCAAGCAAGTCATCCTGCATTATAAGAAAAAAAAAGCCAGCGTGTGTACCAGTTGTAGCCCAAGCCAGCTCATTTCATCATCAGGCCTTTTTTACTCAAATGTATCGCCCAATGTCAGTCCCTTCGGGATACATCCCTCATTCATTTTAATAAAGGTGAGATAGTCCAGGCTTTTTTGACCTAGGCGACTTCTCTTCTCAGTGACAAAACCTCCTGCTGCACTGAAGGTCCTTTCGGACAGGACACTTGAAGTGGGGCAGGCCAGAAGTTCCATTGCAAATTGGGATAGCTCAGGCCACAGGTCAAGCCTGCACACCCAGTAGTCAAGGGGTCCATCGCTCCTCAGAGTGTCGAGATCTGCAGTTAATGCTAGGTAGTCTGCTACCTGTCGGTTGAGTCTTTCTCTGAGGCTGGATCCCGAAAGGCTCTGGCGATGCATGGGAGTTAAAAAGGTACGCATGTCCTCCATCAACAAGACGTCAGGAAAGCATCCTGTCCTTGCCGCCGTGGTCGTGGGAGGAGGAGGATTACTTTCATCTCTTCTCCTGTTACATTCCCGTTGTGCTGTGACATCACCCTTATACGCTGTGTAAAGCATAGTTTTTAATTTATTTTTAAAATGCTCCATCCTTTCCGACTGGCGTGAATTTAGTAACATTTCAGGCACTTTATGCTTATACCGGGGGTCTAGGAGCATGGACACCCAGTACAGTTCGTTCTTCTTCAGCTTTTTTATACGAGGGTCCCTCAACAGGCACGACAGCATGAAAGAACCCATTTGCACAAGGTTGGATGCCGAGCTAATCATGTCCCGTTCCTCGTCCTCACTGATCTCAATGAGGGTATCTTCTTCCCCCAGCCACGTGCAACACCACGGGTACCAGAGAGGTGACAACAACGAGCACCCTGGGATGCCTGTTGTGTTCGGTCTTCCTCCTCCTCCTCCTCAAAGCCACATTCCTCCTCTGACTCCTCTTCCTCACAATCCTCTTCCTGCGTTGCCGCAGGTCCAGCAAGCGATGCTGATAAGGCTGTTTGTGGGGGTGATGGACACCACAACTCTTCCTCTTCACGCTCATCTACGGCCTGACCCAGCACTCTTCGCAGGGCATGCTCCAGGAAGAAAACAAATGGTATGATGTCGCTGATGGTGCCTTCGGTGCGACTGACAAGGTTTGTCACCTCCTCAAAAGGACGCATGAGCCTACAGGCATTGCACATGAGCGTCCAGGCAAAAAAATCCCCAGCTCCCCAGAGGCTGTCCTAGCACCCCGGTCATACAAATACTCATTAACAGCTTTTTCTTGTTGGAGCAGGCGGTCAAACATTAGGAGTGTTGAATTCCACCATGTCGGGCTGTCGCAAATCAAGCGCCTCACTGGCAGGTTGTTTTGACGCTGGATATCAGACAAGTGCACCCTGGCCGTGTAGGAACGCCTGAAATGACCACACACCTTCCTGGCCTGCTTCAGGACGTCCTGTAAGCCTGGGTACTTATGGACAAATCGTTGTACAATCATATTACACACATGTGCCATGCACAGCACATGTGTCAACTTGCCCAATTTCAATGCCGCCACCAAATTACTTCAATTGTCAGAAACAACCTTGCCAATCTCCAGTTGGTGCAGAGTCAGCCACTGATCCACCTGTGCGTTCAGGGTGGTCAGGAGTGCTGGTGCGGTGTGACTCTCCGCTTTCAGGCAAGTCAACCCCAAGACGGCGTGACACTGCCGTACCCGGGATGTAGCATAGTACCTGGGGAGCTGGGGGGGTGCCATAGATGTGGAGCAAGACGCAGAAGAGGACTCAGCCGAGGAAGAGGTTATGGAAGAGGATGGAGTAGGAGTAGTAGAGGAGGTAGCAGCAGGCCTACCTGCAAGTCGTGGCGGTGTCACCAACTCTTCTGCAGAGCCACGCATTCCATGCTTGTCAGACGTCAGCAGGTTTACCCAATGCGCAGTGTAGGTGATATACCTGCCCAGACCATGCTTTGCAGACCAGCTATCCGTGGTTATATGGACCCTTGCCCCAACGCTGTGTGCCAGACATGCCATAACTTCCTTTCGAACAACAGAGTACAGGTTTGGGATTGCCTCTTGTGAAAAGAAATTTCTGCCAGGTACCTTGCACTGCGGTGTCCCAATAGATACAAATTTTTTGAAAGCATCAGACTCCACCAGCTTGTATGGTAAAAGCTGGCGGGCTAAGAGTTCAGACAAGCCAGCTGTCAGACGCCGGGCAAGGGGGTGACTTTGAGAAATTGGCTTCTTACGCTCAAACATGTCCTTGACAGACACCTGACTGTGGGCAGATGACCAGGAACTGCTACGTAAGAGAGACTCAGTGGAGGATGGTTGAGAGGGGGCAAGGAGGACAGCAGTGGTTGACGTGGTTGTATTACCTGAAACGTCAAATAAACTTGACTTGTTTTGGCAAAATCCTGAGGCATCACTGCTTATTGCTATTTATCTATTACAAGTGTTTACCCAGGTGGTTAAACCAGGAGGGCGGATTCATACTTGGAAGTTTGTTTTTATATATATATGTATATGTGTATACATGTGTAAGTATGTTTAAGAAGTTAGCATTCGCATGGGTCCCTCTATGTCCAATGTTTTTGGCCTCAAGCTATGTGGCAATGCGTACGCCCACAACTGTGTTGCCATGGGTACGTATTATGACTGCGAGTACCGCTTGGATTGCTGTTAGTGGTTGCTATGATCACCTATGCTGGAGGTGCAGTCAAATTGTATCCAAACATTAGACTTGCAGTGCGGGTTGTTCCACTTTCATTCAGCCCAGGGCAACCTAATTACTGGGGGAGCGCAAGCATTGTGTGATCACGTATCACCGTTGGTACACAGTAACACATTGTTTTTTATTAACACTTGATGTGACACGTATACTAGCCTATTATGTTGTATTGGTCATTTTTATAGCAACTGTGTTTTTATGCACAGTTGGGCTACCTTCATGTGACGGCCCTCTGATTTGTGTACACAGTCTCCTATGATTGGTTAATAGAAGGGGGGAGGGTTTACAGGCCTTTATAAGCTTGTTCATTTGCACTTTTGTGTTGTCAGAAGAAGGGACGTTTGAGGTCCCGAAACGTCACAAATAAATATTTTTCACAGATATCCAAAGTCCAGTGAGTGCTTCATTCTGCTTCTTTATTACAGTCTCCTTAAGAGCACCCTGGCAGCTGCAGGATGGTGGTGAGAGTGCACATACCCTTCAAACTTTTTTGCTTATATATATATATACTGTATATATATATATATATATATATATATATATATATATATATATATATATATATATATACTGTATATACTAAGTGGTTACCGTTTGGCTTTTTTTTTTCTAAATTGGAGGGTGGGGTCGGTTTGTTAACTGCTATATATTTGTTGCACTTTGCATACACTGTGTCTGAGGAAGGGGATACTTTGTCTCCGAATCATCACTGTTCACAGTAAACTGTTGAAAAGACCAGAGAGTGTAAGTTTGTTTTTCTCATCTATATACGGTATATATATATATATACATATACAGTATATATATATATATATATATATATATATATTCAAAAAAGAATAATCAATAATGGTGAAAAGGCGCTCTGCTAGACTTAGTCTTTCTTTTACAAAGATATGACGATTCCACAGATTTCATCCTTACTTGTGGGAAATTAACCTCCTGCCAACAGGAAGTGGCAAAGAGCACCACAGCAGAGCTGTATATATATAGCCCCTCCCCTTCCCCTCCACCCTCAGTCATTCTCTTTGCCTGTGTTATACTAGGAAGACATGGTAAAGTGAGGTGTTAATTTTAGTTTCTTCAATCAAGAAGTTTTTTATTTTAAATGGTACCGGTGCGTACTATTTTCCTCAGGGTGATATGGAAGAAGATTTCTGCCCTGAGGTTTGATGATCTTAGCATTTGTAACTAAGATCCATGCTAGTTTCCACAAGACTTCTGATGGTAACCATGAGACATCTTCAGTGTGGAGACGGGGTTCATGCTACAAGCAGCATTAAGGTATGTGCAGCCTTTTTTTCTGAGGAGACTTGGTGTATCAGAACTGGCTGGCATTATTTCCCTTTATGGGAATGGGGTAAGCAGTAAAACCTATTTTAATAAGAGGGTTGGTACTGGAGTCACTATATTATATTTATCATTAGTTGATATTTGGGCATTATGTGACATGGGAGACAATATAAAAAACAATGTTTTATGTGGGGGGTTTTTGGCACTTAAAACGTATTGGTTTTATGCTTGAGGGTTGTAATTGTGTGTATATTTTTACTTTAGTGCAAAACTGCATTTCCATGTGGTGTTGTTTGGGCCTACTCCAACTATTGACCTTAAGGGGCGGAGCCTATTTTGGCACATTTCCTTCAGGCTTAGCAGCAGCAAACCGTAACTTGAGTGGCTCCTGGACTGTGTAGCTGGTCTGTAGGGTTGGAAACTTGATTTGAAGTACCCTGGGGGCAGGTAGGCGCCACAGCAGAGCTGTGGCGATGTGCAGAGGGTATTTTTATCTATCTTTTGACTACATGTTGATATAAGTACTTCTAAAGCCCTTGCTTCTGGGTGCAGTAATTTTTGGTTTAACCAATGATATTAAGTTAAGTTTGGGAATAATTTAACGTTTTTTGTGCATTTTGGAAAAATTTTCACTTTTTCTTTTCTTAAAGGCACAGTACACATTTTTTCTAATGTTTATTTTATGCTATAAATAAGTGTTTAAACGACTTTTGTGGTATTACTAGTCTGTTCAACATGTCTGACATTGAGGTTTCTCATTGTTCTATTTGTTTAAAAGCTATTGTGCAACCCCCTCTAACATTGTGTAACTTTTGTATTGAAAGGGCTTTACAATGTAAAAAGCATATTTTAAATAAAGTAAGTGTGCCTAAGGATGATTCTCAGTCTGAAGAGAATCAGGATATGTCATCCAATTCTCCCCAAGTGTCACAACCTTTAATGCCCACACAAGCAATGCCTAGTACTTCTAGTGTGTCTAATTCCTTTACTCTGCAGGAGATGGCTGCAATTATGTCAACTACCCTTACAGAGGTATTGTCTAAATTACCAGTGTTGCAGGGTAAACGCAGTAGGTCAAGTATTAATGTAAATATTGAATCCTCTGATGCTTTATTAGCAATTTCCGATGTTCCCTCACAGTGCTCTGAGTTTGGGGTCAGGGAATTACTGTCTGAGGGTGAAATTTCTGATTCAGGGAATGTTTTACCTCAGACAGATTTGGATGCTATGGCATTTAAATTTAAGCTTGAACACCTCCGCATGTTACTTAGGGAGGTTTTAGTGACTCTGGATGATTGTGACCCTATTGTGATTCCTCCAGAGAAATTGTGTAAAATGGATAAATATTTGGAAGTACCTACTTACACTGATGTTTTCCCGGTTCCTAAGAGAATTTCGGAAATTATTAGAAAGGAATTGGATAGACCAGGTATACCGTTTTCTCCCCCTCCTAACTTTAAGAAAAGGTTTCCTATATCAGATACCATTCGGGACTCATGGTAAACGGTCCATAAGGTAGAGGGAGCTATATCTACCCTAGGTAAGCGTACTACTATACCCATTGAGTATAGTTGTGCTTTCAAAGATCCTATGGATAAGAAATTAGAGGGTCTACTAAAGAAATTATTTGTTAATCAGTGGTTTCTTTTACAACCTACAGCTTGCATTGTTCCAGTAACTACTGCAGCAGCTTTTTGGTTTGAGGCTCTTGAAGAGTCTCTTAAGGTTGAGACTCCATTAGATGACATTTTAGATAGAATTAAGGCTCTTAAGCTAGCTAATTCTTTTATTACTGATGCCGCTTGATGCCCACTCCTGTCATCTGTCAGCGATCTACATCCCAGGAGTAGAGAACTGGGAAGCAGATTTTTTAAGTCAACAGACTTTTCATCTGGGGGTGTGAGAACTTCACCCGGAGGTATTTGCCTCATTGATTCTCAGATGGGGCAGACCGGAATTGGATTTGATGGCATCCCGACAGAGTGCCAAGCTTCCAAGATATGGATCCCGGTCAAGGGATCCTCAGGCCGAACTGATAGATGCCTTGGCAGTGCCTTGGTTGTTCAGCCTAGCTTATGTGTTTCCACCGTTTCCTCTCCTCCCACGTGTGATTGCTCGAACCAAACAGGAGAGAGCTTCAGTGATCCTGATAGCACCTGCGTGACCATGCAGGACTTGGTTTGCGGATCTAGTGGACATGTCCTCTCTGCCGCCGTGGAAACTTCCATTGAGGCAGGACCTTCTCATTCAAGGTCCTTTCCAACATCGAAATCTATTTTCTCTGCAGTTGACTGCGTGGAGATTGAACGCTTGATTTTATCAAAGCGAGGATTCTCTGATTTGGTCATCAATACTTTAATACAGGCTAGAAAGCCTGTCACTAGAAGAATCTATCATAAGATATGGCGTAAATATCTTTATTGGTGTGAATCCAAGGGTTACTCATGGAGTAAAGTTAGGATTCCTAGGATTCTGTCTTTTCTCCAAGAAGGATTGGAGAAAGGGTTATCTGCAAGTTCCTTAAAGGGACAAATTTCAGCTTTGTCTATTCTGTTTCACAGACGTTTGGCAAATGTGCCAGATGTTCAGTCTTTTTGTCAGGCTCTATCTAGAATTAAGCCTGTATTTAGACCAATTACTCCTCACTGGAGTTTGAATTTAGTTCTTAGAGTTCTTCAAGGGGTTCTGTTTGAACCCATGCATTCCATAGATATCAAATTGTTATCTTGGAAAGTTTTGTTTTTGGTTGCTATTTCTTCTGCTCGAAGAGTTTCTGAGCTTTCAGCGCTACAGTGTGATTCTCCTTATCTCATTTTTCATTCTGATAAGGTGGTGTTACGTACCAAACCTGGATTCCTTCCTAAGGTTGTTTCAAATAAGAATATTAATCAGGAAATTGTTGTTCCTTCCTAATGTCCTAACCCTTCTTCTAAGAAAGAGCGTTTGTTGCATAATTTGGATGTGGTCCGTGCCTTAAAGTTTTACTTACAGGCAACTAAGGATTTTCATCAATCTTCTTCATTATTCATTGTTTAATCTGGAAAACATAGGGGTCAGAAAGCTTTGGCTATCTCTCTTTCTTTTTGGCTGTGAAGTATCATCCGCCTGGCATATGAGACTGATGGACAGCAGCCTCCTGTAAGAATTACGGCTCATTCCACTAGGGCTGTGGCTTCCACATGGGCTTTTAAAAACGATGCATCTGTTGAACAGATTTGTAAGACTGCGACTTGGTCGTCCCTTCACACTTTTTCCAAATTTTACAAATTTGACACTTTTGCTTCTTCTGAGGCTATTTTTTGGAGAAAGGTTCTTCAAGCAGTGGTGCCTTCTGTTTAGGTTCCTGTCTTGTCCCTCCCTTCCATCCGTGTCCTATTACTTTGGTATTGGTTTTCCACAAGTAAGGATGAAATCTGTGGACTCGTCATATCTTTGTAAAAGAAAACTAAATTTATGCTTACCTGATAAATTACTTTCTTTTACGATATGACGAGTCCACGGCCCACCTGTTCTTTTTAAGACAGTTTTTCTTTATATTTTTTGTAAACTTCAGTCACCTCTGCACCTTTTAGCCTTTCCTTTTCTCTTCCTATACCTTCGGCCGAATGACTGAGGGTGGAGGGGAAGGGGAGGGGCTATATATACAGCTCTGCTCTGGTGCTCTTTGCCACTTCCTGTTGGCAGGAGGTTGATTTCCCACAAATAAGGATGAAATCCGTGGACTCGTCATATCGTAAAAGAAAGTAATTTATCAGGTAAGCATAAATTTAGTTTTCCGATATGTAACCATATTATCAAACAGTTTTTGAACAATTTTAGAATGTGTACTGTTGAAATGGATTTCTTTTGGAGAAGACTTCTTGGTGTGTGACAATGAAGTAAGGAATTCCTGCTTACCAGCTTGGACCCCAATCTTATGAGGTAAGGTCTCCGCTCAGTCTGGGTAAAGATGATTGTGTCTTTTAATCCCTGCGCAGTGACCTCCGAATTTCCTAGATCGATTGCTGTTCCCTCAGTCTGAGTGGGTCTGCTTTATTGATTATCTGTTAAACATAACTTGGAAAACCATCTGAGGGGGCAAAGATTCTCACCAACATTTGAAAGAACAACAGAGAGTCCAAGATTCCCATTAAATTAATTTGGCTCCCTCAAAACCAAGGGAACAACAAGCGGTCTAGCAGAGCGCCTTTTCACCATTATTGATTTCTCATTTTTAAATATTTCTTACAGTGACAGGGGTACACTGTGTCAATACTTAGGCAGCACGCTATCTTATTTTTATTGGGATACAATTTATTGTGCCTTGTTTATACCACACAGACACATCTATAATTCAACCCGGTATTAGAACACACTCTTATATATATAAAGCAATAAGGGTTCATATTGATACCAAATAGATCTACATCGTAAGATATATATCACATACCCAAGCTAAGAGTGATATATTTAATATCATTACTAAGGATTTTGGAAGTGGAGGGCCCTCTAGTGGGCCTGTAGCAAAATTAAGGGGCAAGGGACTTGAAGTCTGGATGGTTCTAGGTGAAACAATGTTGCAATGAGGGGGGCGGGGGTTGTCTACTCACCTTTAAAGGTTCTTGTTGCAGTAGATCCGGCCTCTTTGTTCCAGTGCACAGACTTCAAGAAGAACTTTTGTTGCTGTAGCAAGATGAGGCGAGCAAAGAGAAGAGCTGTTCCTCCAAGGAGATATGCCGAAGTGGTGAAGGAGGTCCCAGGGATGAGAGGCCCTGCAAGAGCAAGAGAAGAATCAGGTTCTGAGGGAGTTATACCTCCCACCCCCAGGGCTCAGTCAGTTAGTAAAAAAGGGGCCGGAGCTAGGCCAGGGGCTAGGAGAAGCCTGGGGTTACAGGGAGGAGTTGTTAGGCAAGAGGCCCAGCAGGGATCCGGGGCTCAGGAGCTGAATGCCCCGGGTTTGGTAAGGGCCCTCTCTGGAACTACAGAACCGGAAGGGCCGGCAGGTAGTGGGGCGGTTGGGAGGCCCACAGCTAGTAGCGGGCAGCATGGACAGCGGCCTGCAGTGGACTCTGCGGCCGCTCCCATGCTCCCGGTCATTCAGGATGGCACGGCGGTGCCCCAGGAGCCGAGGACGGACTCGGCGGTTGAGGCGTGGCTGGCCACATGCCAGCAATTGCGGGGCTTACCCTCGGAGGCCTTGGCTTCCGTGGCCTCCTTGGCCCAGTCCCTAGCGGCGTACATCGCCCCTGGTGCGGCTGGGGCGGGCGGCGACGGTGAGGTCCCGGGTGGCAGCGGTGCGGCCTACAGGCCTCAGAGGGCTACTAGGCCGCGTCGCGCGTCCCCGGCTGGCTCCGCCTCCTTGTTTACGTCACGCGCGTCCTCCCCATGTGACTCATCGAGCGGGGAGGAGCGCGGGCGTGCAAGGAGGAAACGCGGTGCTGGCAGCAGGAGCGGATCCTCTTCCGGAGAAGCCCCCAGTAAGTTGGGGAGACTCCGGGCGGAGGATGCGGCCCCTGATGGGAGGGGGAGCAGGCGGCCTGGGGGAAAGGCAGCATTTAAGACCCCGGGAGGGGGTAGAAGCAGAATGCCCGATGTTGGTGCTCAGGCAAGAGGAGAGGACTTTGCAGTGGTCGGGTCTGCTGAGGGAATGAATGCAGGGGATATGCCTGACACGGGTTCGTTGCATGAGCGGTCCAGACAGGGCATAGTACGCGACAGGCCTAATGCACCGGCTATGCATGAGACCGGAAGGCCTTCAGAACAGGGCAGACAAGGGGTGTTGGGAGACATGCCTAATGCAGTGATTATGCAGACAGTAAGGTGTAATGCGCAGGGCAGACAAGGTGCCTCTGGGGTTAGGTCTGGAGCTGAAAGGGTGGTTGCTGGTCACAGTGAGGAGACTTTGGTGGCGGCTATTGCACAAACAGGGTGTGTGAATGAAGAAGTTATAAGGAAGGCTGTGGCTGCTGCGCTTGGGATGTCTGTTGTGGATGGTAGTAAGGAACATAGGCGTGTGGGGGAGGAGGCTGGGGGCCCCTCGGGGGTCTCATCCTACGCACAGAGTACTCCCCATATTCCTTTGTTTTCCCAGGTTAGCAGTGATTCGGCAGCAGTGCGGATAGAATCCTCAGCTGGTCAACCCCTTTCTGGATCTCAACCTGTCCCTCCAATGGCAGCAGCGGCGGCTGCACAAAGCGGAACTGGAGCGGCTCCTCCTTTGGCCCCGAGTGGTGAGTACTTGCTTGGCACTTCCACACACACTGAACACATGGTACCCTCTAGTGAGTCGGGTTCAGATAGCGATGGGGACCTGGGGTTAGTGGGTAAGGGCCAGAAGGAGATGTTTAGAATGATCAAGAAACTGGTAGCAGCGCAGGTGAAGAGCCAGGCAGCGCAAGCGTCGGGCTCGGCGTTGGTTCCGTTTGTCCCCGGGGTGGGTGCAGTTTTACAGCCCCCCTTGGGGGTGCCAGTGACAAGGAGAGTGGCCTCGCAAGGTGATACTTACCCGTGCCTGGTTCACTCCCTTTATGGGCACCTCAAGGCGAAGGTGGTGAAAAAGATTCAAGATGGTCGCTATGTGAACATCTTTGAACTCTCACCTGAAGCATGTCGCGCGAAGGAGCGGGCAGCAGATGGCACGGGCCCTAAGAAGGTCCAAAGGCCGGAAACATATGAAGAATGGCAGAGGTGCTTCAGAGTCCTCGCAACCTGCTATTTGGATAAGTGGCAGACGCAAGGTCATAACCTCTTTAAATATGAAGACACTATCGATGATGTCCATGCCAGGTTCAGGGAAGGGGCGTGGCGCGAATATGACATGGCCTTTCGTAGAAAGATGGTAGGGAACCCTATGCTCCACTTTGGGATGCAGGATTTATACCTGTGGTCCAAATTGGGGTTGGAAGGGCAAGCGGGCCAGACACCGGGCCTGCGGACCGGCCCTGGGCGGCCTGGCACCCCGCGTCCGAAGAGACGCGGACGGGAATGCTGGAAGTTTCAGGACAAGCAGTGTGACAGGGGGGCAAATTGCTCCTTTCGTCACATCTGCAAGTTCTGCAGCGGCCCACACCCAGGAATTGATTGCAACAAGAAGAGAGAGGTTGGCGGAGACAAACAGTCCCAAAGAGGGGCCTCTGGTAACAAGGGCCCCAACGCCTCTTAGGCTTGAGGCCATGACAGTGTGGCTGGCACAGTACCCGGACAGGGGAGTAGCCGAACTAATCCGCCGGGGTTTGGCGGATGGGTTTAGGATACCTGTGTCGGGCCGGGTGGTGGGTTCCTCGTTACACAGGAACCTGAAATCAGCCTATGAGTTTCCAGGTGTGGTTAGGGATAAGTTAGCTAAAGAATTGGCCTTGGGGAGAGTTGTGGGCCCCTTCAAGGCTAACCCCCTCTCGGACCTGGTGGTGTCTCCTTTGGGGGTTGTACCAAAGAAGGATTCAGGCAAGTTTCGGCTTATACACCACTTGTCTTACCCCAAAGGGGCATCAGTGAATGATGCCATTGACACCGAGCTTAGTTCGGTGCACTACCAGTCCTTTGATGAGGCACTGGCATTGGTCAGAGATAAGGGTCATGCGGCTTTGATGGCTAAGCTGGACATTGAGTCAGCGTTTAGGCTTCTCCCTTTGCACCCGTCGGCCTTCGTGCTAATGGGCATGAAATTTGAAGGGGAATTTTATGTGGACCGTTGCTTGCCCATGGGTTGCTCTTTGTCATGTGCCCTATTTGAAAGTTTCAGTACGTTTCTTCACTGGGTGATATGGAAGGCGTCGGGTGGTGGGGCCGTGCCCCACTACTTGGATGACTTTCTTCTGGTAGGACGTGCGGACACCTCAGAATGTAGGGTCCTAATGGAGGTCATGCATGACATGATGGGCAGGTTTGGTGTCCCTTTGGCGTCAGATAAGACGCAGGGCCCGTGCACTTGTCTCACATTTCTAGGTATAGAAATTGATACAGTGGCTGAGGTATGTCGGCTTCCAGGCGACAAAGTGGTGCGCTTGTTGGGGGCCGTTGAAACAGTAAAAAGGGCAAATTGGGTGTCCAAAAGAGATCTGCAATCCCTACTTGGTATGCTGAATTTTGCCGGTAGGGTTATCCCCATGGGTAGGGTTTTCAACAGACGGTTGGAAGAGCAATTACGGGGTCCTCGCGTCGGGGCGCGGCGTTTTAAAGTGTCGCAGGACATGAGGGATGACTTAGCAGTTTGGGAAGAATTTTTAAGTCGGTTTAATGGTGTCTGTATTTGGCAGGAAGAGCCAAAGTCTAACCAGGCGTTGCATCTGTTTACAGACGCAGCAGGCAGCCATGGATATGGGGCTTACTTGAACGGGGCGTGGAGCGCCGCTCCTTGGCCTAGTGAGTGGGTTTCAGCTGGCCTTAACAGGAACTTGACGCTTTTGGAGCTGTTTCCCATTGTAGTAGCAATTGAACTGTGGGGTCCAGCGCTGGCCAACAAATCTGTAGTTTTTTGGTCAGATAATATGAGCGTTGTCTACGCCATCAACAGGTTATCGGCTTCTTCCCCGAGGGTAGTCACTTACCTTCGGCACTTGGTGCTGCGCTGCTTGCAGCTTAACATTTGCTTTGTGGCACGTCACGTCCCGGGCGTCCACAATGTGGTTGCAGATGCGTTGTCTAGGTTTAATTGGGATTTATTTAGGCAGGCTGCCCCTCAGGCTGAGCAGAATGGCTTGACATGCCCTCCTTTTCTTTGGCAGATGGCAGAGGCTGGGAAACTGTTATCCCTTTGATTCGGGCTTCAGTGGCGCCTAAGACATGGACAACCTATGTGAGTCACTGGAGGGTGTGGGAACGTTTTGCTGATAATCAAGGGTTTGAGGTGCACAAGGCATCACAGGTACAGGTCTTAGAGTGGCTGGCTAGTTTGCGGAAAGAGGGGATCTCTAGATTGGCTGC